>NC_089251.1:90111019-90476853 GCF_963930625.1 Muntiacus reevesi
TATTTAAAAATACAGGCGGCAGACCATATTTGGCCCATAGCCTTATCAGAGAGCTGCAGGTCACTGTGGCAGAGACTAAGATGACTTCAGCTCATACATCACAGGTCAAAGCAACTGACATGGCCACATCTAACTTCCAAGGACCAAGGGCATGTAATCATAACATGTGACTGGGGAAACAAAGAGAAATTTTGGGTGGATAACATGGAAGAATTGATGCTTTTGAGCTGTGGTGTTGGAGAAGATTCTTGAGAGTCCCTTGGGCTGCAAAGAGATCAAACCAGTCAATCCTAAAGGAAACCAGTCCTGAATAATCATTGGAAGGACGACTGCTGAAGCTGAAACTCCAATACTTTGGCCACCTGATGGGAAGAACTGGCTCATTGGAAAAGACCCTGATGCTGAGAAAGACGGAGAAGGCAATGGCAACCCACTCCAGTACTCTTGCCTGGAAAATCCCATGGATGGAGGAGCCTGGTGGGTTGCAGTCCATGGGGTCACTAGGAGTCGGACATGACTGAGCAACTTCACTTTCACTTTTCACTTTCATGCATTGGAGAAGGAAATGGCAACCCACTCCAGTATTCTTGCTGGAGAAGCCCGGGGACAGGGGAGCCTGGTGGGCTGCCATCTGCGGGGTTGCACAGAGTCGGATACGACTGAAGCGACTTAGCAGCAGCAGCTGCTGGGAAAGACTGAAGGCAGGAGAAGGGGCCAACAGAGGATGAGATGGTTGGATGCATCACCAACTAGATGGACATGAGTCAGTATTAACACAAATGTGAAAGCTAGTCATTTAGCCTGGGCAGGAGCCCAGGAAACTACCCTGCACCAACATTTAGCAGTGTCCTGGAGTTGCAGATTCTTAACATATGTCCTTCAGGAGTATCAAGACTGTCCCATATTACTAACACTACCACCAGCAAATGAGCAAGAATCCCATTCTTTGCCTGACTTTCCTCCTGAGAGCTTAATGTCAGCTTTTTTCTCCAAGATCCTGGGATGAGTCACAACCTCTCCACTAAATTCCTGATTTAGACTCTTTAATCGGGTGTGCCTGGCTGATTCTGGGTGTGGTGCCATGTTTGGCACCATCTCCTCTGAGAATGCTGATGTGATGGAATTCAACTGTATTTAAGACTAGTTTAACTTGTAATTTTCCACCATTTCTTTATCAGGGTGAGGAAACACACAAAACATGTCAACAAGTTCTTCACTTAGCACTATCAAATCCCAAAAGAACTAAGACCTTTGTCAACTACCTTCTACAAAGTAGTATTAACAAATCCCACCCAGACTGCCAATCATGTGAGACAAATAATTTACCCAACTACAAGATGATCATGCATGTGTGCTCAGTTGTAGCAACTCTTTGCAATCCCGTGGACTGTAGCCCGCCAGGCTCCTCTGTACATGGGATTATCCAGGCAAGAATGCTGGAGTGGGTTGTCATTTTCTTCTCCAGGGGATCTTTCCAACCCAGGGATCAAATCCAAGACTGCAGTGCCTCCTGCATTGGTAGGCATTTTCTTTACCACTGAGCCACCTGGGAAGCCGCAGAAGATGCTAAATGAACCATTTTTCATCTGAGATCTCTAATTCAAATGTACCTGATATACTGACATCACAGTGACCTAAAAACACCATAGTTGTTTTTTTAATTCAAAAATACTTCTCCTCTACTTACTATGAGTATGTGACTTTGGGCAAATTATTTAACTTATCTGAACCTCGGTCTCCTCAGTTATAAAATGGGGATACTAATATCTATAAGAACATTGCCATTATTATTAAATGAGCTAAGATATGTAATACATCTAGCACCAATCAATAAATGCTAGCTTCTTTCTAACCTTCCTCTCCCGACTTTATCCCCACCTCCAGACAGTATGCAATGGAAAAGTCTGGAGAGACTAGGATGGGTGTGCCTGCTTCGCTTGCTGAGGCACAGCTTGGAGACACGAGGGTTCTTGACAACAACTCATTATCTTCTGAGCTGAAGATAAATTAATGATATCTGTCTCCTACTTCCTCATTTTAGCTGTGCCTCCCAAGTTCCTAAAAGGTGGGTGTGATTATATGTTTAATGTTTATGTCATGATTAACATCAGAAAGAAAATTGTTCTATTTTCTGATTCAGAAGTCAAATGTTCTACATTTCAGGAAGAATGTGAAAATCAGAACTACTAACTACCTACTGAATACCAACCTGAATTTCCTCTGAACTATATAATAAAAAGCCAATTTGATGCTCAAAGAGGAAACTGTAGAGTTAATATGGCAAATGCTAATAATTAATTACTAAATCTACGTGGTTGGTCTTTTGCTTAATAAAAGTTATGGCAGCAGAGGGCAGAGGGGCAGAACTTAACCCACTCATACACTAATACTCCCTGAAGTTAGGGAAAAAAAACTATACCATCTAATAGAAAGCAAATTCTTTCTGATTTTTTCCTATTTTTATAAATTTTGTTGTCTTATACCAATCTACCTAAATGTTCATAGACCCCCCTTAAGATGGCCACACTCAGAGGAATTGCACAAGGCTAATTAGGAAAAGGACTTTCCACCTGGTAGCCATAAAAACCCCCTTGCTCTCTAACACAGTCAATTGAAATGGATTGGTCTATTGAGTGTACTCCCAGCTTCTACCACAAAAACTCCATTAAAGCACTACAAACCTTTATTAACTTTTTTAACTTTTAAATCCAAGAATGAAAATACTAAGTTAAATTAAATAAGCCTTAGAAAAAGCAGTTATATAGAAGCAGTAAGCAGTGAGTTTCTACAACCTAAGGAGCAAAAGAGAGATTTTTTTTTTCCAATTAAATAGAAGTAAGAAAAGAACTGTGTATTTAGTAGCCATCAATGCCACAACTTCAGGGGGGACCTAATCCACAATATGCTCTTCAACAGGAAACAAAAATAATGTAAAAACAGGTATTTTTTTAAAGTTCAATAATGAGCTCATTAAAAGGTCTCTCAAGCAGTTTCTGGGACCCAGAGCAGTCCCACCTTAATAAAAGGTCTGTCGGGTAGTTTCTGGGACACAAAGCTATGCTTTCAGTTTCCTCTGTTCTCCAAAAATTTTTAAGCTAAAGAGGGAACAAACTGTTCATAGCTCCTTTCTTAAGTAATGTAGGAGACAAGACAAAAGTGGTCCATTTTATGAAGTCTCAAGAAAGAGAGGACATGTGTCCACTTACGACTGATTCGCACTGTCTTATGGCAGAAACCAACACAACACTGTAAAGCAATTATCCTCCAATCAAAAAAAACAAAGTGGCCCATTCTAACTCAAAACTTCTCAGCAGAAAGCAAGAGTCTAGAAGATTAGATGAGATGATTACTACTGGCACTAAAAGCAATCTGGAGCTGGGGATATTCACCTTGATATCACTACAATCTCTCTGGGTGGTTTTTGGAAGCCACTTAACTTTATCTACTTAAAATGAAAGCAATACTAACCATACTTTCTGAACTGCAAATAGGCCAATTAAAAATAAATTTAAAACTAAGGGCTATATAAATGCTTATTAAGAAATAATAATGAAGACAGAACAAATACAACTGGGAAGGAGTCAATACCCAAAGGATATATCCCTAGTAGATAAGCAATTCTTGATTAAGTCATCTTTTTAATCCTTGGAGTATACTGTAAACCTGATTGCACACTATCACACTTGGCTTCACTGCAGTAAACACCCAAGACAGTGAGCTGAGCACAATAATTCAACATGAGATATTCTTTAGCAACCAACCCTGTAAGTATCTGCCTTCTAATGTTGAATTCACTGAAATTTAGATTCCAAACAATTTCTACAAAACTCAGCTTCAGCATTCCAGAATCAATCCCATTAAATCAGAATTAATCCTGGAGGCCCAGAATAAACTACAGTAGTTTAACCAGACTCTGTTGTACAGCCATAGAAAAACGGAGTCCCTCTCTGGAAATGAATATACTCTAACATTCTTCAAGAGAAATCTCTCAGGATAAACTTCACTTAAATACTTCTGTGAGCAGTTACAGGTACAATGAATGTAGACTATCTTCTGGCAACTTACAAGTTAAACTTAATCATTATAATGGCACAATGGGAAAATTTCTTGTTTTACATTCCAGCTCTATTACTTATTGGTTGTAGAACCCTGGGAAAGTTACCTAACCAATCTGACATGAAATGGTAATGAGCAAGTTAGTGAGTGAAGTCACTCAGTCATGTCTGACTCTTTGTGACCTCGTGAACTGTAGCCCACCAGGCTCTTCCATCCATGGGATTCTCCAGGCAGGAATACTAGAGTGGATTGCCATTTCCTTCTCCAGTGAAATGGTAATAGTGACACCTAAACCACAAGATATGGGTTAATTCTGGCTATTGTAATATAACTGAATCTGGTTTCAGAGTTATTTTGAAGATTAAACAATGTACTCACCTAGCAAGACATACGACACAGTAGTTCAGTAGTTCCTAAATGTAGTTTCCTTGTCCTTTTCATTATTTCTAGATTTTCTTCTTATTTCAATTTCATCCACTTTTTTTGAACTTTATCCTCCATACCAAAAGTCTATAGCATCTACTTCAAGTCATGGTGAGAGAAACAATATAATAAGGAAAATATTATCACTTATTTAGTGTTAACTATTAGCCAGACACTAAGCTAACCGCTTTATACAGGTTATCTCTCTTAATCCTTACAACCTTCATAAAGTAGTTACATTATTCCAATTAAAGAAACTGATGTTAAAAGGTTAGATAATATGCCCAAACTCACTTGGTTACTTATAATGATTACTTTTGCCCTACCAAGAATCACTCCCTAATCACTATCTCACTTTCCTTCCCCCAGAGGTAACCATTACCCTGAGTTTGTGATAATCATTTTCTTGTTCTCCTCTATATCTTACCATATACATATGCATCTATAAACAAGACTGGTTAGCTTTGCTCATTCTTGAATATTACACAAACTGAATATAAGACATTATATTGTGCCCTGTTTCTTTCAATATTACATAAATAATGAGCTGAATCCATGTTGTTCTACCTTACCTATGAGTCATCCATTTTCATTATTATATACTGTTCTACAATTTGAACATATAATAATTCATCCATCCTATTGTTTTTGTACATCTGAATCATTTCCACGTTTTAACTATTATGTACATTGGTGATGTGACCATTTCCTTGACATGTAATCTGATGTATAAGCAAAAGATTTTATTTAGGGCAGTGATCTTCAAACAGACACATATCTACACAAAGGGTACACAAAGAACATACACAGAGTTTCCAAACAGTAAATGGGCATACAGTTTCTCAAGAATTCAACTCAGACCCATAACTCCCATATATGCTACTTTCTAAAACTGATCTGCCTAAGAACAGGCTGCATTTGTAATATAGATAAAGGCTTATGCCTCACCCATCCCAAATATTCACAGAAGGGTAAAATATTCAGTCTTGAGAGGAAGAAGGAATTGACAGGCAAGAATAATGTTATAAATTCCATAACAGAGATATGAACAATGTTGTTTTGAAGTAAAGAAAATGAACTACTTTAACTACCTGAAACAGTTAGGAGAAAAGAGATGACAGACACCTAAAGTGGGCCTTGAAGAGTAGGTATGGCTCTGAGGTGGAAAATGGTTGAAAGGACAACCCTTACAAACAGGTCAATGAGATGTAAAAAGAAATCATAAGGTACAGCGTCAGGAAAAAAACTAATAAAGCAGACTACTTCAACTATGAGATGAGCCCCTTTTGCCACTGGGAAGGCTAAGATGCACTAGAAAGAAAAAGGTATATTAGACAACAAGATACTGGAATAATATGTCCCTATAACAACAAATACAACACGGGCAAAAAGCTGGTAGATAGTATGTGAGACATATTAATAAAATTGAAGAGAAAGGATGTAGGAAAACTAAATTGAGCCTCTATCTCTGCAGTGGAGCCATGGTGTGCCAGCAGGAGCTGCTCTAAACTTCATTTCAAAAGGGAAGTGCTCCTTGGTATTAGGGATGAGAGATGAATACTGATTTATCAACAACTAATTGCTTTCGCAAGGCTATGGTTTTTCCAGTGGTCATGTATGGATGTGAGAGTTGGACTGTGAAGAAAGCTGAGTGTCAAAAAATTGATGCTTTTGAACTGTGGTGTTGGAGAAGACTCTTGAGAGTCCCTTGGACTGCAAGGAGATCCAACCAGTCCACCCTAAAGGAGATCAGTCCTGGGTGTTCATTGGAAGGACTGACGCTGAAGCTGAAACTCCAATACTTTGGCCACCTCATGTGAAGAGTTGACTCACTGGAAAAGACCCTGATGCTGGGAGGGATTGGGGGCAGGAGAAGAAGGGGACGACAGAGGATGAGATGGCTGGATGGCATCACTGACTCAATGAACTTGAGTCTGAGTAAACTCCGGGAGTTGGTGATAGAAGGGAGGCCTGGCGTGCTGCAATTCATGGGGTCGCAAAGAGTCAGACACGACTGAGCAACTAAACCGAACTGAATTGTCGTCACACTAAGCACTGCCATATTGCTTAGTATACTCATTAATCATTATATAAACAGAGAAATTCTGCTTGATGCAATAGAGAGCTGCCCTTGTTAGGAGGAGATCAATTCTGATAAAACACATATATAACCCATCATTTGACCTTTCATTTGGAGCCAGCATTTGAAACTACTGTTTCTCCATCTATGGCAGCTTAACTATGTATGGCATGACTCTCCAAACTGGCAGCCACATGGGACTCTTAACCTAACTCAGTATCAGCTGCTCTGCAATGATAACTGTGTAGTTTTGGGGTAATCCTCCCTCCAGAGCTCCCCAAAAGTAATGTCAAACAATCCTAAAGGTAATCTTGAAATTTGGTGAACATCACCCAGATATTTAGATGAGATGGAGAGCTACAAACAGAAAAAGAAAGTTCACTCATATAAAGCACACTAATAATCAAAAACACTTTAATCAGTTCTTACCACTTTATACATATCTTTCCTTTATTCACTTCTTAGAGAAGGTGCTGAAATGCTACAGCCTAAACATAAGCAGATGAATGAATTCAGTGAGTTTACTTGACAAATGATCAAAATAGACACTGAATACCTAACATGTGATCACTCACCTAGAGCCAGACATCCTGGAATGCGAAGACAAGTGGGCCTTGGGAAGCATCACTATGAACAAAGCTAGTGGAGGTAATGGAATTCCAGTTGAACTATTTCAAATCCTGAAGGATAATGCTGTGAAAGTGCTGCATTCAATATGCCATAAATGTGGAAAACTCAGCAGTGGCCACAGGACTGGAAAAGGTCAGTTTTCATTCCAATCCCAAAGAAAGGCAATGCCAAAGAATATTCAAACTACTGCACAATTGCACTCATCTCACATGCCAGCAAACTAATGCTCAAAATTCTCCAAGCCAGGCTTCAACAGTATGTGAACCATGAATGTCCAGATGTTCAAGCTGGATTTAGAAAAGGCAGAAGAACCAGAGGTCAAATTGCCAACATCCACTGGATCATCGAAAAAGCAAGAGAGTTCCAGAAAAGCATCTACTTCTGCTTTATTGACTATGCCAAAGCTTTTGACTACGTGGATCACAACAAACTGTGGAAAATTCTTCAACAGATGGGAATACCAGACCACCTGACAAGCCTCCTGAGAAATCTGTATGCAGGTCAAGAAGCAATAGTTAGAACTGGACATGGAACAACTGACTGGTTCCAAATCAGGAAAGGAGTACATCAAGGTTGTATATTGTCACCCTGCTTATTTCACTTATATGCACAGTACATCATGCAAAATCCTGGGCTGGATGAAGCACAAGCTGGAATCAAGATTGCTGGGAGAAATATTATAACCTCAGATATGCAGACGACACCACCCTTATGGCAGAAATTGAAGAACTAAAGAGCCTCCTGATAAAAGTGAAAGAAGAGAGTGAAAAAGTTGGCTTAAAACTCAACATTCAGAAAACTAAGATAATGGCATCTGGTCCCACCACTTCAGGGCAAATAGATGGGGAAACAATGCAAATAGTGACAGAGTTTATTTTGGGGGTTCCAAAATCACTGCAGATGATGACTGCAGCCATGAAATCAAAAGACACTTGCTCCTCGGAATAAAAGCCATGACAAACCTAGATAGTATATTAAAAAGCAGAGACATTATTTTGCCAACAAAGGTCCGTCTAGTCAAAGCTACGGTTTTTCCAGTAGTCATGTGTGGATGTGAGAGTTGGACTGTGAAGAAAGCTGAGTGCTGAAGAATTGATGCTTTTGAACTGTGCTGTTGGAGAAGACTCTTGAGAGTCCCTTGGATTGCAAGGAGATCAAGCCAGCCCATCCTAAAAGAAATCGATCCTGAATATTGTTTCAGTTTTCAGTTTCAGCATTAGTTTCAGCATCACATGCTGAAGCTGAAACTCCAATACTTTGGCCACCTGATTTGAAGAAATGACTCACTGGAGAAAACCCTGATGCTGGGAAAGAGTGAAGGTGGGAGGAGAAGGGGATGACACAGGATGAGATGGTTGGATGGCATCACCAACTCAATGGACATGAGTTTGAGTAAGCTCCAGGAGTTGGTGATGGACAGGGAAGCCTGGCAGTCCATGGGGTCACAAAGAGTTGGACACAACTGAACTGAACTGACCTAACATGACCCAATGAGTGTAGCAGGTGCTAGAAACATGGAAGTCATAACCTGCTCAGAATACAAATGTGAACAATTAAACATAATGACCTAACTGTTATAACAGAAATTATAAAAAGTGTGAAATCTAAGTGTAAAGAAATAACAGAAAAGTTCCAATAGGATTTGAGTCAAGGAAAGAGAAGAAGCACCATCTCACCTTGAAAAAATACTAGGAATTTATCTAGCGGAGGTGAGTAAAAGAAAGGGAAGAGATTAAATTCTCCAAGCACATACCAATCCAATGTGTCTGTATCAGTGGTTCTCAACCTTGGCTGAAAAGGGAAGGAGTTAATTATGGATACATAATTTTATGTACATTTCTGAGGTACAGCCAGGTTTGAGAAGCAATAACTAAAAAAAACCAGAGTAATTGGGTTAGGAGATAGGGTCGGAGCAAAAGGAGAGCTAGATTATGGCTAGACTGAAAAGGTCTTCAAAATCAGGCTAGCCCTCTAAAAGGCCATTCCTAAACTATTACAATATTTCTATGTGGTCGTTATTACTGGGAAAGGAACCACACCTTTCATCATATTCGGATTCTGCTCCCCCCCCCAAAAAAAACTCTCTTTTGTTAGCAATAATTTAACCAAGTTTTTAAACAGGAGAATGACATAAAAACTACTCTTTCCTGTGGTAACCAAGAATACATTCGTGCATGTGTGCTGTCACTACTCCAGGCAAGAACACTGGGGTGGGTTGCTATGCCTTCCCAACCAGACCTTCCCAACACAGGGACCGAACCAGCATCACAGACATTAAAAATTAACACAAAATAAAGGGCTTCCCTGATGAGTTGGTCATAAACATAAAAAACCTACCTGCAATGCAGGAAAGCTAAATGCTAAGTCACTTTAGTTGTGTCCGACTCTGAGACCCTGTGGACTATAGCCCCCCAGGCTCCTCTGTCCATGGATTTCCCAGGGAAGAATACTGGAGTGGGTTGACATGCCCTCCTCTGACCCAGGTTCAAACCCTGGGTCAGAAGATACCCTGGAGAAGGAACTGGCAACCCACTCCAGTATTCTTCCCTGGTAAATCTCACAGACAGAGGAGTCTTGGGCTAGAGTCCACGGGGTCACAAGAGTCAGACACGACTTAGCGATTAAACCACCACCGACACTTAAAAAATTAAAATTTTTTTAAGTATTTAAAATATATTTTTAAGTATCTGTAAAGGATAAAATATATAGATTTCATTAATCACTCATTATATCCAAGCATTCTCCTAACCTCTACACATTCATTTAATTCTTACAATAACTTTACGGGATAGGCACTATTATTATCACTCATTTAAATGATGAGAAACCAGAGGCAAATACAAGTTGCTTTGACCAAGGAGGCATAGCTAGTAAGTAATAAAACCAGAGTTCAAACACAAGCAGTAGAACTCCAGAAAGATATTTCATTTTGTCATAAAATACTGAAATAGCTGGTAGGAGACTTACAAGTGAAATTTTTCAGTTTTAATTTTAATTTAAATATTCCATTTCATATTTCTTTGAAATTAATTTAATAACAATGAATGAATAGTAGTAATAATAGCAAACATTTAGTAGAAGCTCTGACTACAAGAGAGACATTGTTTCTCACAACAGCCCTCATAAGATGAATGGTCTTACAGCCCCATTTTACAGATGAGGAAAGTAAGGCACAAAAAGGTAAAGTGACTCACCCAAGACCACACAGTAAATAAGGAACAGAGCCTGAAATGGAGTCCAAGTAGTCTAACCCCAGGGTCTAGGACTGGATTCTAAACTACCACACTAAAACTTAGATAATAAAGAAAAATGAGATGAGATGATTTCTACAGTACTTTTTTAAAAGAGTTTTTTGATGTGAACCATTTTAAAGTCTTTATTGAATTTGTTATAATATGCTCCTTTTTACTTTTTGGTTCCCAGGCATTGGGATTGTAAGCTCTCCGACTAGACACTGAACCCATGAACCCTGCACTGGAAGGCAAAGTCTTAATCACTGGACCTCCAGGGCAGTCCCTACAATAATTTTTATAAATTCTATGATTCTGAATAGAACTGGATCTAAAGTCAAAGTAATATATGCTCTATAAACGATTTTTAAAAGAATTTTTCCATCTACCTAAAGGATCAAATAATATCCTCTTCTCATTCTCCACTGTAGTGGAGATTACAAGTAACTTGAGTTGGATTACAAGTAACTTAAGTTTTCCAGAAGTTGCTAAAGAAACATAAAGTGCATTATCATCAGGAACAAAATAGCAAAATAGGTACTTGGGATTCCTAGGACTGTGACAGATATAAAAATTCAGCTCATACAGATGCCTCAAATCAGGAACCCCCTTATTCTCTGTAGAAAATGATGCTTAAGAAACAAACCCTGAATAGAGCAGCAGTTTCTACTTAAGTACAAAAAGAAAACATTTGCATTCTTATTATCAATCTCTTAATCTCATCCATTTAAATTTCTATTTTCCAATGTATGTTTTATAAAATATATAATATTTTAGTACTTGCACATAATTTATAAATAAAGATACTTTAAAGAGGGTAAGTGTGCCCATTGTTTACTGACAGGAATATATGGTCAAAAAATAGACAACTTAGCAAAAAAAATTACATCACTGTAAAGATGGTTTGACTTTTATTTTAAAGGTTTTCTTTTACACCCTAAAGTTTCAGGATATTTTTAGCTGTTTAACTGGTCACCAGATGAATTCCAAAAACACCATGTTGACTGTTCCTACCCTGCAATAAAGGTCCTTCTCAGAAACTTTCAACAAAACTTGAATGAAGGACAAATAATGCATCTGTCATCCCAGAAGGTCCTTTCAGTATCGTGAATATAAAGGTAACATCTGGGACAGTGTTTTGATGCTCACCAAGATTAAATAATCAGAACTATGATGAAATTTGAAGGGAAAGAGAACTAAAGACTCTCAATTTCAGAACTATTAGAATATTTATCTGCTCCAAGAATAGTCACTGTTCATTTTACAAAGTCTATTTCTCTGGTGGCTCAGATGGTAAGGACTATGCCTTCAGTGTAGGAGACCCAGGTTTGATCCCTGGGTCGGGAAGATCCCCGGGAGAAGGGAATGGCAACCCACTCCAGTATTCTTGCCTGGAGAAACCCATGGACAGGGGAGTCCATGCAGTTGCAGAGTCGGACATGACTGAGTGACTAACACTTATCTTAGAAAAAACATTTTCTACCATACAAAGATTGGAATTTAGAATAAAGGAAGTTAATATCTTTAAAACCATTTCACTTTCCAGGAAAAATATGTGAAAGCTTGTTGGAAGTGTTAATTCACTACCTTAACTCAAGGGCAATTTGACAATATTTATCAAAATTTTAAATGTACATCTCCTTTGATCCAGCAATACCATATCTTGTAATTCATAAGATGATTAGACATATGTACAAAGATATAAGAACTTATAATTGCTAGAAAATTCAGACAATCTAAATGTTTATCATTCTCATTGATTAAATAAATTGTGTAATCTACATAATGGAATACTAATCTGATGTACTTCTGAGTCAATGCATATTTTTTAATTTTAGAAATAGGTTACAAAATATCAGGTATAAACTGAATTGTTTTAAATGAGATCATAAATGTATATAAATGGATTGAAAAACATCTGGAATGAAGTATACCAAAATTAGCTTCAGTTCAGTTCAGTTCAGTCGCTCAGTCGTGTCTGACTCTTTGCGACCCCATGAATCGCAGCACGCCAGGCCTCCCTGTCCATCACCAACTCCTGGAGTTTACCCAAACTCATGTCCATCGAGTTGGTGATGCCATCCAGCCATCTCATCCTCTGTCGACCCCTTCTCCTCCTGCCCCCAATCCCTCCCAGCATCAGGGTCTTTGCCAATGAGTCAACTCTTCACATGAGGTGGCCAAAGTATTGGGGTTTCAGCTTCAGCGTCAGTCCTTCCAAAGAACACCCAGGAATGATCTCCTTTAGGATGGACTGGTTGGATCTCCTTGCAGTCCAAGGGACTCTCAAGAGTCTTCTCCAACACCACAGTTCAAAAGCATCAATTCTTCGGCTCAGTTTTCTTCACAGTCCAACTCTCACATCCATACCTGACCACTGGAAAAATCATAGCCTTGACCAGATGGACCTTTGTCGGCAAAGTAATGTCTCTGCTTTTTAATATGCTATCTAGGTTGGTCATAACCTTCCTTCCAAGGAGTAAGCATCTTTTAAATTCATGGCTGCAGTCACCATCTGCAGTGATTTGGAAGCCCCCAAAAATAAAAGTCTGACACTATTTCCCCATCTATTTCCCATGAGGTGATGGGACCAGAGGCCATGATCTTAGTTTTCTGAATGTTGAGTTTTAAGCCAACTTTTTCATTCTCCTCTTTCACTTTCATCAAGAGGCTTTTTAGTTCCTCTTCACTTTCTGCCATAAGGATGGTGTCATCTGCATATCTGAGGTTATTGATATTTCTCCCGGCAATCTTGATTCCAGCTTGTGCTTCTGCCAGTCCAGCGTTTCTCATGATGTACTCTGCATATAAGCTAAATAAGCAGGGTGACAATATACAGCCTTGACGTACTCCTTTTCCTATTTGGAACCAGTCTGTTGTTCCATGTCCAGTTCTAACTGTTGCTTCCTGACCTGCATACAGGTTTCTCAAGAGGCAGGTCAGGTGGTCTGGTATTCCCATCTCTTTCAGAATTTTCCACAGTTTATTGTGATCCACACAGTGGAAGGCTTTGGCATAGTCAATAAAGGGTATTGATAATTGGATTTTAAGTATTTTTTACTTTTATCTTTAAACTTTTCCTTTTAGTTTGATTTTTCTTATATATATATATATATATATATAATTTTTACAATCAGAGAGGAAAAAATCCCTTTTCATCTCATAAAACAAAGAATTCTAAGATTTGGATCATCTTATCAAACACCTGAACCTATTTATTTTCATGACAGATGCTAAGTACTGTTAATTTAGAGAAGAATAAGATAATCTTAAGAGCAATGGTTCTCAAAGTGACCAGCAGCTGATCAGCATCACCAAAAACTAGCTAGAAATGCAAAATCTCAGGCTCTGCTCCAGACCTACTGAACTAGAAAACCTGAGGGTGGAGCCCACAACCTGTATCCAGTTGATTCTGATTCATTCTCCAGTTTGAGGACCACTATTTAAGATGAACTCACAATCTGGTGACTTGAAAGACCAATTTAAACACCTCCTGGTATTGTTAGTGCCACATAAATCCAAACAAATGTAGGTGACATCTCCACTAGGAGAGCCTTGTTTCTGATAAATGTAGGGGATAAAGGCCTCAAAAATATTCAAAATATCACTAATGAAGGAGCAATTCCACCTGACCTATGACTAATCCTGGTGCAAAGAGAACAAATAACAAAACTGCCAAGTCTAACATTACAAACAACAGTTCCAGAGGGTGAATCCTATCCAAAGCCTGGTGCTACCCAGGGCAACCTTCTGAAAACTCTAGAGAGTAGCAAATAGAATCCCAGCTGATCACATACTAATAGAACAGACCTCTGGCAAAGATGTAAGGTTTATACAACATACAATGGAACTATTAGCAGGATCCAAGCATTAAGTCATCTCAAAATGTCAAGAACATTCATATTAAATCTCAGAGTTGCTTAATTATGAACAGACTAAATATGCCAAAAATAAGTCCAAAAGTCTTTCATAGCAAATTTACTTGAGTCCATTTCTCCAGGGGTCCAGGGGAAGAGGTGAAAAAAAATACATAGTATTAAAATAAGGAAAATGTGAGAGACATAATAAATACAGGAAAGAGGCATTAAATATATAGACAATGCACTTAAAATTACTCCATCTATGAATATAACTTAAAAAAGAGTTCTCGTTTACAGTTTTGCAAGAAATTATTATATACTCAAAAAAAAAAAATACATTTGCCCATATGGTATCTATCTCCTCTTCAAGATACTTGCCTGCCATGTGCTGGAAAACTGTCTTCAGTTCAGTTCGGTTCAGTCACTCCGTCATGTCAACTCTTTGCGACCCCATGAATCGCAGCACGCCAGGCCTCCCTGTCCATCACCAACTCCTGGAGTTTACCCAAACTCATGTCCATCGAGTCGGTGATGCCATCCAGCCATCTCATCCTCTGTCGTACCCTTCTCCTCCTGCCCCCAATCCCTCCCAGCATCAGGGTCTTTGCCAATGAGTCAACTCTTCACATGAGGTGGCCAAAGTACTGGAGTTTCAGCTTCAGCATCAGTCCTTCCAAAGAACACCCAGGACTGATCTGCTTTAGGATGGACTGGTTGCATCTCCTTGCAGTCCAAGGGACTCTCAAGAGTCTTCTCCAACACCACAGTTCAAAAGCATCAATTCTTCGGCTCAGCTTTCTTCACAGTCCAACTCTCACATCCATACCTGACCACTGGAAAAATCATAGCCTTGACCAGATGGACCTTTGTCGGCAAAGTAATATCTCTGCTTTTTAATATGCTATCTAGGTTGGTCATAACCTTCCTTCCAAGGAGTAAGCATCTTTTAAATTCATGGCTGCAGTTACCATCTGCAGTGATTTTAGAGCCCCCAAAAATAAAGTCTGACACTGTTTCCACTATTTCCCCATCTATTTCCCATGGAGTGATGAGATCTTAGTTTTCTGAATGTTGAGCTTTAAGTCAACTTTTTCATTCTCCTCTTTCACTTTCATCAAGAGGCTTTTTAGTTCCTCTTCACTTTCTGCCATAAGGATGGTGTCATCTGCATATCGGTGAAGTGAAGTCGCTCAGTCATGTCTGACTCTTTGCAGCCCCATGGACTGTAGCCTACTAGGTTCCTCCATCCATGGGATTTTCCAGGCAAGAATACTGGAGTGGGTTGCCATTTCTGAGGTTATGGCTATTTCTCCCAGCAATCTTGATTCCAGCTTGTGGTTCCTCCAGCCCAGCGTTTCTCATGATGTACTCTCCATGTAAGTTAAATAAGCAGGGTGACAATATACAGCCTTGACGTACTCCTTTTCCTATTTGGAACCAGTCTGTTGTTCCAGGTCCAGTTCTAACTGTTGCTTCCTGACCTGCATACAGGTTTCTCAAGAGGCAGGTCAGGTGATCTGGTATTCCCATCTCTTTCAGAATTTTCCACAGTTTACTGTGATCCACACAGTCAAAGGCTTTGGCATAGTCAATAAAGCAGAAATAGATGTTTTTCTGCAACTCTTGCTTTTTTGATGATCCAGCGGATGTTGGCAAATTGATCTCTGGTTTCTCTGCCTTTTCTAAAACCATTAGGACAGTTAGGAAAACTGTCCTAATGAATGTATAAACCTACATTATATATGCTATGAATGGCATACCATTGATATGGCCCAGCTATGCACTATACAACCTGCACAAATGTGCAAAACAAACACACTTAAGAATTAACCTAATTTAGACCATACCTGAACCTCCCAGTAAATCAGAAATCTTTAAGAGGTCTGATCATAAAGTTGACAGACATTAGACTGACAGGAGTCTCCCGGCTACATACATAACCTATAAACTCATCTTTCCAAGTAACTGGAAATAAAACTATATAGCTCTGTGCTTGCAGCCTCAAGCACATGAAGACCAGCAAGTTTTCCTCTGACTCTTGGCTTTCCAGTAAACAGGATGATGCTGCTTTGACTATGGATCTAGTATATAGGAAAGCAAAATTAGTAAGAATTTTGCTGCAGATTAATATCCTTCATCTGACTCTGAGTTAATTTAATTTTTATCTATTTTTTAATGGATCTGGTTTCCTATTTTATCTGTTATATCTCTAAAACAGAAACACCACAATAGACAAAGGTCTGATACAGCCCATCCTAAGGCCATGAAGAGGGGCTTCCCTGGTGGTTCAGTGGTAAAGAATGTGCCTGCAATGCAGGAGATGTAGGAGACATGGGTTCGATCCTTGGGTCAGACAGATACCCTGGAGGAGGGCATGGCAACCTACATCAGTATTCTTGCTGGGAAAATCCCATGGACAAAGGACCCCTGGCAGGCTACGGTCCATGGGGTCACAAGGAGTTGGACACAACTGAGCACGCAAGGCCATGGTGACACTGAGTGGTCTGATTACTAGCAACTAATCATTTTATTCACAACCTACTAACTTGAGTTAGTTAGAGCAAAATAGTCTTTAAATTTTTTATTTGATGAACAGAACCTAATGGTGCAAAACAGTAATACCAGAAATAAATCTGCTCAGGTATAGAGCAATTTGTAGCATTCTTCAGCCCCTCTTCACTCCTGGACCAGACAGATGACAATTTCTCCTTCATTTAACACTTAAAAGAGCTATTTCAGAGCCATCTCCATGTATGATTGGCCTTTGTAGACTAGCAAACTGAGGAGAACCAGAAAGATTAAAGGAATTTCAAAGTCTTTCTAGCAACTTGTTGTAATGCAATGATATACTTTTACAACTCTACTTCAAGTTATCTTAAGAAATTTCTCCCTGCTTCTTGGATCACTGGTTAAGACTCTGTGCACCCAAGAAAGGAGGCACAGGCTCAATCCCTGGTCAGGGAGCTAAGATCCTGCAGGCTGCACAGCACGGCCTAAAAAAAAAAAAAAGAAAGAAAGAAAGAAAGAAACCTGATTGGAAGTGACATGGAATTTGTCCTCCTACTTTGTCAAAGACTGCCAGATAGCAAAAAATAAAACTCTTGACCAAGTTTATGTAATAACATAGGAAATAAAACCACAAGAAAATGAGACCTGGGAAATACTTTAAGAATTAATTATTAAAAAAAAAAAAAAAAAAAAAAAAAGAATTAATTATTATATAACTTTTTTTAATAAGTTTGGTTAACAAGGGCAAATTCTGGGTCACGCTGTCCAAATCTGACAAAGGAGAAGATGACATTTTAAGTCTGGTATACCTTTGGGAGGTTGTTTTCCCAGCTTTATAAACTCTCAGAACTTTGTGTATTGAAATAAGGCCACTTTAAAGTACTGATCACAGGCCCCCATACTGTACAACTGATTTAAAAGTTCAAGCTAAACAAAACCTTAGAAAGATTTCCTCACTTCAGCGGTATTTAAGAATCACTTTGCCAATTTACCTCCTCCACATGAATGGTCTTTTCTGATTGGAGAGGAGGGCCTGAGTCATTATTTAATTTTATTTTTGTTTTATTTTTCTTATTGAGTCATTATTTTAAAGAACCTTTCGCTCATACTCAGTTTAAAAAAAAAAGGAGTACATTACTAAATAATCCATTAGTACACACTAAGTAATCCATTATAATTACATGCCAGCATCCTCAATGAATGCAATGAATCATAACAAAGAATATCAGCTGCATGAGGCTTCCTTACTTAAGATTCTCAGGGAAAAAAATATCAACTCAAAGTCTTTAGAGTCAATTCCTAAAATTTGGTGCAGGAGCTGGGAACTATAGGCAAACTCTTCTGAAAAATCAGATGATAACTCAGTGAGATAAACAAAGACTTCTTTTATTGTTGTTTTGTCTCACACCCTAAACATTTAAACTCTTTTGGTTCAGCTGAATGTATGTTTTTCTTCCCCATTCCACCCTCCCCATGCCTACCTGCAGAGAATGGAAACAAAAGCTACATATTATATATTGATTATACAGTTTTAGGTATGACCTTAGGCAACTGGCCTTGCTGCCTAATTATTGCCAGAAAGGATAATTTCAGACCAACTACAGGCAGTCCCTGATTCATTCAATAAATAAGTTCCTAGGAGTCTATGTATGAAGCAAATATTTGTAAACCAAACCAAAATTTTCCAGAAGTAATACAGGTGTTTCTGAAATGTTTATGGAAGAATTGATATGATGTCTAGGACTTACTTCAAAATTAGCCAAGGCTGGCACAGGGAGAAGGAGTAGGCAGTTAGAGAATTAGATGAAACAAGATTTGCTGTGTGTTGATAACTGTTAAGACTGTGAGAAGGGTATGCAGGAATTTATTATACTGTTTTTTCAATTTTGTACCCTTTAAATTTTCCACAGAAAATTTAAAGGAAATTTGGAAAGAAAAAAGAATAGGGCAAGAACTGGATGTACTTATCAAAGTTTTAAATTTACAAAGCTCATATTCAACAATCCCACATTTAAGAATCTATTCTATAGTACTGATATATAAAGAGATGTTGATAACAAAAATTTTTGTAAAAACAATGTGGGGAAGGAAAAGGAGACCATCTAAATGTCCATCAAGAGAGGAATATTTAATTCTACAACAAAGTATTCTGCAGTCATTAAAAGGAATGGAAGTAGAGTTAGAAGTTTCAATTCATAAAGATACCTGACATATTTATATGTTGCTAAATAGAAAAAAAAGATATATAACAAAATGCAAATGATAATTCCTAGCTAAAAAAACGAAAACTATAAAACTATGTATGTACATATGAATGCAAGAATGTATATACATATGCATGCTTATATAATCATAGAAAAAAGTCTGGAAAACTATACATCAAATTAATAATTTGAAGAAACAACTTTAGAGTGGGGAAAAGAGGGAATTTTACTTATATACTTCTAAATTGTTTCTTTTCTATAATAAACATAAAATTTTTAAATATTTAAAAGCCATTACTGTTAAAAAATAAGGTACCTGGAACATAAAGGTTACTCAATTAACAAAAGAAAAATTTTAAAGAACTGCCTAGGGGCTGTCACACACTCACAGATATGATATAAAATTTTACATAAAATAGAAAACAATAAAGTTTAAAGGAAAATCACTTCAACCAATACACTTTTTATAAAACATGAAAGAAAAAGAAGAAATGCAAACACTGGAACACATATGTAAATAAGATATATAAATAGGATAATCATGGACAGAGAAATCCGAAGTATACCGGATAAGAAAAAACTAGCAGTGTAAAACTAGGGAAGAGGAGAAAAAGACACAAAATATGCGGAAAGAAAATTAGGAGATAGTGAAAAAGTTCTATACATGGGAGAGGGTCATCAAGTCACACGAAAATAGCATTGATAAATGAGGGATGGGGAACAGGACAGCCAGTTAGTAGCCACAGGAAATCTTTAGAGCTTTCCTTCATTTTTAAAACTCCAGTGAATATCCACTCTTTAATGTATACTGGCTTCAGCCTAGAGGGTAACAACTTGAGCAGTGTAAGTTAACTCTGGTTTTCAGACTTCTATTTCAATTTGATGAAACAACAACATACATTTATCTTCCTCCCTCCTAAGACTCCACTAAAGGAAAAGGTAAATCTATTACTCCAAAAATAATTAGGAAAGAACCTGTAGCTAACAAGATATAGCAACATTTTCTGGAAGAAAAGCTGCTAAAAGGCAATAAGGATGAAGCAGATTAATACAAAAAAGAGTCTATTTGCCAAGGGAATGAAATCCAAAAGAGAGTCTAGGTACCAACCATAACCATGGAGAAGGTTAGGATTTAGAATGTCATGAATAACAGAAGCACTGAAAACAAAGAGATTAATTGAAATAGTTAATACAGAATAGTCAAACCCATAAACATGTACCCCATACATGGCGATTCCAGCAGTCAAACACCTATCAAGGTATCAGGGTATTCTTTTCTGGAGAAATTATGTAGCCTAGAATACACTAAAAACCACTTAATAGTACAGTTTAAATAAGTAAATTGTATAGTACAGGAACTATTTTCAATAAAGCCATTGGGAAAAAAGAAGAAGCACTAATTTTCCTTTTCTTCCGCAATAGAAAATTAATTAACATTGCCTAAAATTGAATGGCATTCAATTTGCCTAAAATATGGAAATTGACTTTTTACGTTAAGTTTAAAGTATCTTTTAAAAGTGAACATCATTTGTTATGAAAATATATTTACCTAAAATTCAATAAATCTGTAAGTTTCATTTCAGTTTCCTTTCCAAGTAAAAGTAAATGTAACACTCTTTATTAGAAATAACATTATAGTATATCCAATTGTTATGAAAATTATTTTCTTCTTCTCATCCTCCTATTTGTATATTTGAGGGAAGTGATATTGATCTGGAATGATGATCACCTAAAGTTAATGACGGTTATATCTCATAAATAGATTTCTGCCTGATATATACTTGTATCATCTTTATACTCTCTCTACTGCTTAATCTTATTTTTACTAATAAGCATGCATCATACTTATAAAAAGAAAAAAAAACTGAAAGTCAAAAGGCTTATATAAGACGTCCACTTCTGGAAAGATGTAGCAGACATAGCATTTTCTATTTCTCCCAATCAGTGTAACTAAAAACTCTAGACATTGCATGTAAAGCAAAATGAGAAAACACAAAAGGTGGAAAAAAGGAAGCAAACTGGCCTGGACCCAAGACAAAGAGGACGCAAGGATGAGCTTCCTGCGCCTCGCGTCTCAGACCTGGAGCTAAAGAGACTGGCAACCCAGAAACGCAAACAGCCCCACAGAAGCTTGCTCTCTCTAGTCAAAAGATGATCAAAGAGGCAGTCAACCAAGGCAGAAAACATTTGCACAATCACCCTTCTATTCAAGATAAACACCACAGGGTTGGGGGAAGAGAGTGTGGGGCAAGTGACCCAACCATAACCCAGACCACCAGAGTCAGAAGGAAAACCTAGAAATCTACCCTCACAGGTGATGACAAAGCACCCAACACCCCAGTCAGGGTGTCAGAGAAGGCCAAGAAGGGATCTGGAACTTTCTTCCCTACCAAACGGTTACAACGCCCTCTCCCACACCACAGTGTCAGCAGAGACCAAGTACAGAGTCAGAACTGCCATCTCCGACAGCAATGAGAAACCTCTCTCAGATGTCAACAGAAACCAAGTGGGTACCCTACCTCCACCTAGCAGTAATGAAGCAGTAACCTACACATTCTCCTACCAAAGTGGTATCAAAGAAAAGCCAGCTAAAAGAATAGGTTTAAATGAGAGCCAGTCACTTAACATAATACAAAAATGTACAGATTTCATTTAAAAATCATTCTTCATACCAAAAACCAGGAAGTTGCCAAACTAATGAAAAGGACAGTCATTAGGTGCAAAAACCGAGAAAACAAAAAAGAATTTTCTGACAAAGATTACAAAGTGGCCGTAATAAAAATGATTCAACAAATAATTATATACATGCTGGAAACAGAAAGAGAACCTCAACAAACAAATACAGGAAATGATAACCAAATGGAGAGTTTAGAACTGAAAAATACAATAACTGAAATTAAAAACTCAGTGGATAGACTCACGAATAGAGTGAAAGGGACAGAGGAAAGACTCAGTGAAATAAAAGAACAGGAGAAATCATATTATCAGAACAACATGAGAAAAAGCTGAAAGAACAAACAGAGCCTCAGGGGCCGTTGGATTGTACCAAAAAATCTAACATTCATGCTACCAAAGTCCCACAAGGAGAGTAGAAAAAGGGTGAAGCAAGAAAGTTCTTGAAGAAATAATGGCTAAAAACTTCCCAAATTTGGCAAGGGATACAAACCTACCAATTCAAAAGGATCAGCAAATCCCAAACAGGATAAACCCAAAGAAATTCATGCCAAGACACATTATAAATTAAACTCCTGAAAACTAAAGACAGAAAAAAATCTTGAAAGTAATCAGAGGAAAAATGACGTCTTTCCTCTAAGGGGAAAAATTACCTGAATGACAACAAACTTCTCATCAGAAACCATGGAGGCCAAAAAGAAGTGGCACAGTACTTTTCAACCAGAATCCTATACCCAGGAGAAATATCCTCTAGGAATGAAGGAAAAATTAAAACATTCTCATGTGAAGGAAAACCTCAGCCATTCCCATGTAAACAGAATTTGTTGCCAGCAGGCCTACTCTAAAAGAATGGCTATAGAATGTTCTCTAAACAGAAAGGAAATGATTTTTTTTTTAAAGGAAAGCTTGGAGTATCAGAAAGGACACAGTAAGCAAAAATATGGATAAATAAAGGGACATGGGGGCGGGGGGTAAGGTTTCTATACTTCAGTCAAAGTAGAAAATGATGACACTAGTAAAACATTAGGAAGTTAAATAAAAATAACATCAACACTAGAGAAACCACCAAAAAGGATATGCTCAAAAACATTAGATAAATCAAAATGAAATTCTCTAACAATGTTCAAGTAATTCAAAGAAAAGCATAAAAAGAAAACAGAAAAACAAAAGAGAGAATAAACAGAAAACAACAATGAAACAACAGAATTAAGACTTAGCATGTCAATAATTATATTAAATGTAAATATTCTAATTACACCTGACAGAGACTGAAAGGGTAGATGAAAAAATGCAACTATATGCTATCAGCACAAATTAAAATACAATGAGGCAGGTTAAAGATAAAGGAATGGAAAATGATATATCATGTAAACAGTAAAAAAGGAAAATGGGATAAACTATTATCATCAGATTTAATATTTAACATTTCAATCAATATTAATTTAATATTAATCAATAATTTAATATTTAATATTTTCATCAGATAAAGTTGACTTCACAGCAAAGAAAATTACCAGGAAAAAAAAACAATGAAATGCTCAGTCCACTAAGAAGACATCACAATTCTAAATTCATATGTACCAAACAAAAGAGTTGATAAAGATATGAAGCAAAAATGGACAGATCTGAAAGGAGAAATAGATAATTCCACAATTATAATTAAGAGACTTCAATACCCCTCTCTCAACAACTAAGAAAATTAGAAAATCAGCAAGGATATAGAAAAACACAAATTAATGTAAATCTAATGAACATTTATAAAATATTCTGCCCAACAGAATTGGCCTCCCAGGTGGCACAGTGGTAAAGAAGCCAATGCAGGAGATGCAAGAGATATGAGCTCAATCCCTGGATAAGGAAGATCCCCTGGAGTAGGAAATGGCTACCTGCTCCAGTTACTGAGTGCAGCACTTTAATAGCATCATCTTTTAGAACTGATGCTGAAGCTGAAGTTCCAAATACTTTGGCCACCTGATGTGAAGAACCAACTCACTGGAAAAGACCCTGATTCTAAGAAAGACTGAAGGCAGGAGGAGAAGGGGACGACAGAGGGCAAGATGGTTGGATGGCATCACCTATTCAATGGACATGAGTTCGAGCAAACTCTAGAAGACAGTGAAGGACAGGGAAGCCTGGCGTGCTGCAGTCCATGGGGTCACAAAGAGCTGGACATGACTGAGTGACTGAACAACAACCCGCCCCGGTGTTCTTGCCTGGAAAATTCCATGGACAGAGGGGCCTGGTGGGCTACAGTCCATGGGGTGGTAGAGAGTTGATCATAACTGAGCACACGCACTCAACAAAATACACATTCTTTTCAAAAGTTTGTTGAATATGTATCTAGAAAGACCATATAGTCCATAACACAAACCTCAACAAATTCAAAAACCTGAAATCAACATAGTATCTTCAACCACAATAGAATCAACCTAGAAATTGATGACAGGAAATATTAACATCCTTAGATACTAAACAACACACTTCTAAATAATTCATGGGTCAAACAGGAAATCTAAAGGGAAATCAAAAATACACTAAACTAAATGAAAATACAACATATCAAAATTTGTGGGCCACAGGTAAAGCAGAGCTGAGCTATTTATAGCACCAGAGGTAATTTATAGTATTATAAATATAGAGATAGGTAGCACTAGAGATGGGCTTACCAGGTGGTGCTAGTGGTAAAGAACCTGCCTGCCAATGCAGGAGGTGCCAGAGATGCAGGTTCAATCCTGGGTTGGGAAGATATCCTAGAAAAGCAAATGGCAACCCACTCCAGTATTCGTGCCTGTAAAATTCCAAGGACAGAGGAACCTGGCAGGCTACAGTCCATGAGGTCCCAAAGAGTCAGACACGACTGAGCAGCTGAGCACATGTAGCACGAGAGATAGTTCACAGCACTAGAAAAAAGGAAAAATCTCAAACCGTCGTCTGAAGCTGCTATATACCTCAAGAGCCTACAGAGCAAAAGCAAACCAAAAGACAGAGAGTAGGAAGGAAATAGTAAAGATGCGAGCAGAAATCAATACAAAAGAAAACAGGAAAACAATACAGAAAATCAATGAAAACAATGAAATCAATGAAAAAATGATTCTTTGAAGACACAACAAAACCAACAGATATCTAACAAGTTACCGAGATAAGCAATAAAACCACAGATATCATTACCTACCCTGTAGCCATCAAAAGGATAATAAAAAAGAGAACTATAAACTCTTTTGACATAAATTTGATAACTTAGATGAAATAAACCAAGTCTTCAAAAATCAGAAATTACTACAATTTACCCACTAGAAAACAGTAATTTAGCCCTACAACCATGAAGGAAACTGAATTAGTAATCAGTTCAGTTCAGTCACTCAGTCGTGTTCAACTCTTTGCGACCCCACAGACTGCAGCACGCCAGGCCTCCCTGTCCACCACCAGATCCCGGAGCTTGTTCAAAGTCACGTCCATCAAGCTGTTGTTTAGTCACTAAGTCATATCTGACTCTTTTTGCAACCCCATGGACTAGAGCCCTGCTGTCCTTGGGATTTCCAAGACAAGAATACTGGAGTGGGTTGCCATTTCCTTCCCAGAGGATCTTCTCAACACAGGGAAAGTGAAAGTATCAGTTGCTCAACCATGTCAGATTCTCTGTGACCCCACAGATTGTTAGCCCGCCGGGCTCCTCTGTCCATGGGGTTTTCCAGGCAAGAACACTGCAGTGGGTTGCCATTTCCTGTCTGAGGCACCAGGAAAGCCTCTCTGGACCATGGGATCGAACCCGCACCTCCTGCACTGAATTTTTCACCACTGAGCTACCAGGGAAGCCCAGAATTTGTAATATTGATATAAAATCTCCCAAAAAATAAGTCTCCAGGCCTAGATAGTTTAATTGGAGAATTCTACAAAATGCTTAAAGCAGAATTAATCTAATTATGAATTAATTAATTCTAAAGCCTCTTCTTGAAAACAGAAGAGAAGAAACACCTCCTAATTAATTTTTATGAAACTACCCTATCATCAAAATCAAAACAACAAAAAATAAATAAAACTGCATATCAATATCCCCCATAAATATAAACATAAAAATCCTTAAGAAAAAATGGACAAAAAGGTATATAAAAAGAAATATATACAATGACTAAGTTAGATTTATTTCAGGAAGGCAGGTTCATTCAGTATTCAAAATCAATCAATGTAATCCAAAAGACTAAAGAAGAAAAACTACATGATCATATCAACCAATGAAATAAAAGCACTGGACAAAATTCAACATTTTTTCAAGATTAAAAACTCTCAGAAAACAGGAATATAAGGAAACTTCTTCAACTTGATAAAGAGTACTTGCAAAAAATTGTATTAACTTAAACACTATACTTAGGGGAGAGACTGAATCCTTTCTAAGACTGGGAACAAGACAAAGATGTCCACATTCGCTGGTCTCATTCAGCATAGTCCTATCCAGTCCTAGACAGTCCTAACAGCATAGTTCTAGACAGTAAAACAAGAGTTAAAAAGGGTACAGATTAGAAAGAAAAAATAAAACTGTCCATATTGAACGTGACATTATTATCCACATAGAAAACTATAAAGAATCTACAAAAAGGGGTCCTAGAATAATAAAGTTATAAAGATACAAGGTAAACATCCAAAAAATAATTATATTTCCACAAGTTAGCAATGAACTTGTAGACATAATGACACTAAAAGTAAAAATACCATTTAATCACTTTTTAAAAAAGAAATACTGAAGTGTCAATCTAACAAAACATAGGCTGAGTTTGTTTACAATAAATTACACAATGGTGATAAAAAGAACTAAACAAATTGAAAGCATACCAGGTTTGCGACTGGAAGACTCATGAAATAAAGATGTCAATTCTCCACAAATTGGTAACAGGTTTAATGCAACTCCTATCAAAATCTCAGCAAGTTACTTTCATAGATGTAGACAAAATTATTCTAAAATTTATTTGGAAAGGCAAAGGAAATAAATGAACTAAAACCATTTTGATTAAAAAAAGATTAAAGTGGGAGGGATTAGTCTACCCATTATTCTATTTAGTTATGGTAACCAAGACTATGATACTGGCAGAGGGACAGACATATATAGATCAACAGAAAAATGAGACCCCAGAATACATAAATATACCCAAGTGGCTTTTGACAAAGGTGCAAAAGTAGCTCATTAGAGGAAAAAGAGCCTTTTCAATAAAAGGAGGTAGAACAACAGGATATTCATGGTAGGTGGAGGGGAGAGGAGAGGAGGAAAGAGAGAAACTTTGAAGTCTCACTCCTTATACAAAAACTACAAAATTACAAAAATTAACTCAAAATGAATCACAGACTTTACATTTTAGTAAAACTATAAACTTTTAGGATTAAAAAATAACACAGGGGAAAATCCTCAAGATCTCGGGCTAGGCAAATAGCTCTCAGAATTGATACCAAAAATATGCTCTATATGAGGAAGAAATGGTAACTTGAACTTCATCAAAATAAAAAACTTCTGATCTGCAACAGGCTCTGTTAAGAAGGTGAAAAGACAAGTCACAGAGTGGGAAAAAATGCCTATAAATCACACATACAATAAAGGACTAGTATCTAGGATATATAGTTTTCAAAATTCAACAATTAAAATAAATCTAATTAGTAATTGGGTGAAACACATGAAGAGGGAATTCAACAAAGTATATATACATATGGCAAATATGCATATGACAAGATATTCAGCATCATTAGCAGTTAGAAAAATGCAAATTAAAACCACGAAGCGATATTACTACACTCATATAAGAATGGCTAAAACAAAAAAATAGTGATACCAAAGGCTAGCAAGGATCTGGAAAAATGGAACCCACCTACATTGCTGGTAGGGTTGTAAAATGGTACCACCACTTTAGAAAACAAGTTTAGTAGTCCTTCAGAAGGTTAAACATAGAGTTACTATATGACCCAGCAATACCACTACCAGTTATATACCCCAAAGAAGTGAAAATGTGTGTTCAACCAAAATGCAAAAACCTTTAGAGATGTATTTATAGCAGTTTCATTTTAATAACCAAAAACTGTAAACAAGCCAGATGTCCTTTAATGGGTAAATGATCAAACAACTGTGGTTCAGCTATACCATGGAATACTATTCTGCAATAAAAAGGGACAAACTTGATATAACACATCAATTTGGATGAAATTTCCAGGAAATTATACTGAGTGAGTAAAGCCAATTTCAAAATGTTACATTCTGTATGGTTCCATTTATATAACATTCTTGAGATGACAAAATTATAGAAATAGAGAACAGTCTACTGGCTGTCAGGGATTAAAGAGCATATAGGGACAAAAGGAAAATAGGGATGCTTGTGATGGTGGAAATGTTCTGTACTTTGACTGTAACAATGCCAGTATCTTGGTCCTAATATACTGTGCTACAGTTTTTCAAGATGTTACTAGTGGAGAAAAGTGTGTAGAAGATACAGGGATCTCTGTATAATTTCTTAGAACTGAATCCCCAATTATCTCAAAACAAAAAGTTATGTTTTTTAAAAATGCAAATAATAAATGTATAGAGTCAGTTCCACATTTATCATTTAAAATGTTTCCAATAGCCTATTTTTCTTTAGATTTCCAGAGCTCTTCTCTTTCCATTTTCCTCTTTCTTTTGCTACTCCAATGCCAAAAGATCTTTGTTGTACACTTCTCCCTTATAAATGTCAAGTAATTCTTTTACCTCATCAAGAACAAAACGTTTGGCTAGCTCCCTTATTTCTTTTTTTTTATAATGTGTTATACAAGCACGTCTTTCTCAAAATCAAACTCCATACCAAAACTATTTCATAACATAGATTCAGTCAAGTTCAGTGTCTGCTGTTTCTGTTCATTCACGTGTGCGTGCTCAGTTGCTTCAGTAGTGTCAAACTCTTTGTGGCCCTATGGCCTGTAGCCCGCTAGGCTTCTCAGACCATGGGATTCTCCAGACAAGAATGCTAGAGTAGTTGTCATGCCCTCCTCCAGGGGATCTTCCTGACCCATAGGTCGAACCAGCATCTCCTGCATCTCCTGCATTGTAGGCGGATTCTTAACTGCTGAGCCGCCAGGGAAGCCCTTATTCATTCGTATTTCTTGGTAAGATCACATTTCATATCACTACCCTTAAAATTTTATTGTTTATTGGCACCAGAGCTTCCCCAGAAAGTGAAAGTTAGTTGCACTGTGATGATTCTTGCTTGCTTTGATGTTTCAGGAAGCAGAAGAGAGATACAAAAAGCAAGCACAAATAAAAGGAAAGAAACAAAGCCAAAATTTGCAAAAACATTAAAAAGGAGAAAAACATTAAACAGCACTTTTCAAATGTAGAGATATTGAGAACAATAAGAGCAAAGGCTTGGACAAGAAATAAGATGTCAGTGCTCCACTGAACAAAATTGCAGTGCCAAAAGATGCAGTTACATCCCAGTCTGTCATGTTCCAAGTGCATAAAAACACAATCAAAACTGAAAGTCTGTGTTACTCCACAGCTTTTTATTCAAAAACAATTATAGCAAAAGAGCCTCATTTTAATCCAAATTATCACTTTTGGCAAAAGGCCTATCACTTATCTAATACACAAAAGAATATTTATCCAGCATCCTAAACACTGGAAACATCTAAATACTCAAAAAATTCTCAAAAAACTTCTCTTTTAAAAAATCTGTTATTACTGTCATTGTTTTTGCTTTTGTTTTTATCTAGTCTGATTATCAAATTGCCGTATAACTGAAGGTAAATTCATTACAGTGCAAGATACAGTGCAAGATACATGTCGATGAGATGATCATCAACTCTCTGAATGGGGGACTTCCCTAGCAGTCCAGTGGTTAAGATTTCACTTTCTAATGCAGGGGGTGCAGGTTCATTCCCTTGTGGGGAAGCTAAGATCCCACATGCCTCAAAACCAAAAAACCAAAACATAAACAACAAAAGCAATATTGTAACAAATTCAATAAAGACTTTAAAAATGGTTCTTATCAAAAAAAAAAAAATCTTAAAAAAAAACTGTGAATGGGAGGCATGTATTAATAGAGTCCTAGTCAATACACATCATCACAAATCACATCAAGGTAATCTAGCTGGTTGTACTGTGATAGTTCTTATTTACTTAGATGTTTAATTGAGCAATGCATGTTTTTTAAAGTTCTAAGTCACAGTTCACAGTTATGCAAATACATATTACATGGTTAAATTTATTTTGTCAATCATTGTGCTCTTGAGACTTAAACATCTCAGTTTTTTAATTATAAATCTAGAATAGCTTCAACAGTACATGAACCGTGAACTTCCAGATGTTCAAGCTGGATTTAGAAAAGGCAGAGGAACCAGAGATCAAATTGCCAACATCTGCTGTATCATCAGAACAGCAAGAGAGATCCAGAAAAACATTCACTTCTACTTTATTGTCTATACCAAAGCCTCTGACTGTGTGGATCACAACAAACTGTGGAAAATTCTTCAACAGATGGGAATACCAGACCATCTCACCTGCCTCCTAAGAAATCTGTACGCAGGTCAGGAAGCAACAGTTAGAACTGGACATGGAACAACTGACTGGTTCCAATCGGGAAAGGAATACATCAAGGCTGTATACTGTCACCTTGCTTATTTAATTTATATGCAGAGCACATTATGCAAAATGCTGGGCTGCATGAAGCACAAGCTGGAATCAAGATTGCTGGGAGAAATATCAATAACTGTTCACTATATAAACAGTAACTGAAAAATAATTTGAACAGTTTTTAAGATATATGACAGTTTACCCAATGCTATTTTTGCAAATAAAGTTTATTGGAACACACACACACACAAAAAAAGAAATATCAATAACTTCAGATATGCAGATGACATATGGCAGAAAGCAAAGACGAACTAAAGAGCTTCTTTATGAACGTGAAAGAGGAGAGTGAAAAAGTTGGCTTAAAACTCAACATTCAGAAAACTAAGATCATGGCATCTGGTCCCATCACTTCATGGCAAACAGATGGGGAACAATGGAAACAGTGACAGACTTTATTTTTGGAGGGCTCCAAAATCACTGCAGATAGTGACTGCAGCCATGAAAATAAAAGATGCTTGCTCCTTGGAAGAAAAGTTATGACCAACCTAGATAGCATATTAAAAAGCAGAGACATTACTTTGCCAACAAAGGTCCATCTAGTCAAAGCTACGGTTTTTCCAGTGGTCATGTATGGATGTGAGAGTTGGACTATAAAGAAAGCTGAGTGCCAAAGAAAACTGTGATGTTGGAGAAGACTCTTGAGACACCCTTTGACTGCAAGGAGATCAAACCAGTCAATCCTAAAGGAAATCAGTCCTGAGTATTCACTGGGACAACTGATGCTGAAGCTGAAACTCCCAATACTTTGGCCACCTGATGCAAAGAAATGATTCACTGGAAAAGACCCTGATGATTGAAGGCAGGAGGAGAAGGGGACGACAGAGGATGAGATGGTTGGATGGCATCACCAATTCGATGGACATGAGTTTCGGGGTAAGCTCCAGGAGTTGGTGATGGACAGGGAGGCCTGACATGCTGCAGTCCATGGGGTCTCAAAGAGTTGGACACAACTGAGCAACTGAACTGAACTGAGAACAGGTTAGGTTCCAGACATTGTAGATAAATAACCTCCATTAATTAATAAGGCATACATTTTCCCAAGAGTATATTTTAAATTACACAATTTAAGACAAAATATCTACGGCTACTTTGTTTGTTGGCAATTTTTTAAATGGCCAAGATGGGTTGGTCTTTTTTAACACCAAATTTAAGACTATTAGGAATAAAATTATTATGGCTTTAACAGCATTTATTTCACTCTAGAACACAACCCAAATAACTTCCAAAGACCTTTGGCCCTATCCTTAAGTATTCTCTCTCACTCTATTTCTTTTGAAGGAATAAAGTGGCTTAGTCAGGTTCTCCAACTTTCATAAAAATATTCCAACCCACAGATGGTTTACTTTTAAAGCACACGTGGGTCTTACTTAACTAAGAACATAGGCAAGTGATACATTCAGAAAGAAAGGCAAGTATATACACGTATAATCTTGAACTCATTGATAATTGTCATTTGTCAAAAACCTTGACTACTAAAAGCAGTACTTAGGAAGAATTAACTAATATACATGCAACACATACACTCTTCTAAATTAGAAATTATGAAGACTGGTCACAAGCATTTTACTAAGGAAAGGGTGCATAGCATTCAAAGATTCTCAAAGTGATCAATAATAAAAAAAAAAAAGGAGGTAAGTGGGATAGTGCACAACCTTCACCGTAGGTATTATCAAATGTGTGCCTTGATCAAGGCAAGACAAGCAGACAACTGCATTCCCTTGACTCCATGCAGAACCGCTTTTACTAAACTGTGCTTTGGTTATGCCATATGTTTTCACTAAAGGACAATGTAAGAAACAGCCTGTCACATATTGCTGCATTTACTATACAGATATTAAAGTTACATTATACAGGGTCTTCTTTGTGAGGACATATGGTATAAACAGTTCTCCAGTCTTACTCAGAACCAAGAATAGCTGTGCTTCTCCAAAGTAACTTCTTTTTAATTTTACACCATAACTCAAACAACAAAGCATATCTCATTTTGCACTAGCTGCTGGAAACCCTAGAGCCAAACTGATGGCTACCTTAACAAACATAAACTTCTTATAACTCTCTCTTGATTTAACATTCTTTCCTACCTTTGCTTTCCCTTGCTCTAATTTGCTCACCACCTTTGACTGTATCTACTATGTGTATTTTTGTAAATCACATATATTTTTGGAAATCATTTAATTCCTCTCTACAACAAGGCAAGGGGAAAATCAGAGAAAAAGAGAGGGAAGGAGAGAACAGTCAACTGTCAACCAGAATAAGAGGGGAAGGAGATTGAGAATAACCACAAAACAAAGTTAAAACAAAATTAATCACCCTTTAAAAAATCAGTCAAAACGTAAAGGAAATATTAATGCTAAGTTACCTGCAATTTGAAAGAAAACATTTAACATTCTTAGGATATCTATAAATGTAAAATATAACTTACATATAACCTTACAAATTTACATCACAAATTGTTTTTTAAAATAGCCAAAAGATTAACATATTTCATTATCATTTTCTATTTCTTAGCTGACCTCTGCTTATTTCAAATATGCGAACAAAGTTCATGCCACATCAGTTAGTCAGCAAACTGTCTTCTCTGTTTCCTATTACATACTCCAGCAGATACTACTACACTGCAAAAAAAAAAAAACAAAAAAGCTTTACCCTTTTTTCTCAGAGCCTTAGCAGATTATCTCTAAGAAATAAGTTATTAGTCACAACAGGTCACTAGTGTTTAAGGCCAGCTCTGTTTTTAATTCAGTTTTTACTAACTCATCCCCCCTTATTATTTTTGGTATTTCTTCCAAGCAAATATTAAATATCATAGATACTCAGCATCTCAACCTAGATTCACACATTTCATAGATAAGCTACTCACCAATTTAATTTCTTCAGGCTATTTTCAGCAGGAAGCTGAAAACTTGTATGTGATTAAATCAATTATTACATCATTAGCAAATACTAAAAGCTATCAAATCCAATGGTGGAAAGAAGCAAAATATTATTTTCCTCAATGACATAAAAATATTCATATCCCAAACTATATTCATATTCCAAACTACACATATCATATTCCAAACTAAAGCAAAATCATAAATGTCATATAAAATTCTAAACTGCTTCTGAAATAACTGTCCTTCTAAATAACTGTCCATACTAAATAAATGTCCTTCAAAATAATTTTCCAAGCTACACAACTGTCCTTCTCAGTAATTTTCTGCAACTAATTCATATACAAATTATCCAGATGCTGGAAACTACATAAACATATTAATATATACCATAACAATTTAAAGTAAAGAATTTATTAAAATGTTGACCTCTGACTTGCTAAGAATTTTATTCCTATATGAAGCAGCATTATCTAATGTTAATGCATTCCCCCAAAACCTTTTGATTTCAAATTACCATAGCCTACAGGTATAAGATTTTTGTAATTTTAAACAGTCTGTTTATTCATGTTCCTTTATAATTAAAACAATAAAAAGGCAGGTTTGAAACTTTCATTCCATAAAAAAACAACAGTTTCTTTGTTTTAATAATCACAACCCATTTTCGTTTGTATACTTCTAATGCATTTAACCAAAGTATAACTATCAAGGGCTCTTCAGTTCAGTTCAATTCATTTGCTCAGTCGTGTCCAACTCTTTGCAACCCCATGGACTGCAGCATGCCAGGCCTCTCTGTCCATCACCAACTCCCAGAGTTTATTCTAACTCATGTCCAAAGGCTCTTCACTGGTGCTCAAATCAAAAAGAAAAAAAGCCAACCTTATAGAAAATTAGGAAAAGAACATGGACAGACAGTACGCATAAACATATACACACACGGCCTTTACATATAGGAAGAAACGTTCAGCCTCATTCATAGAAAGAAACACAACACAAATAAAAACTACACTGAAATACCATGTGTCACTTACCATATTGGAAAAAAACCAAAAGTCTAACACATATACTTTGTTAAAATTAACTATGGGGAAACAAGCAATCTCATAGGCTACTAAAAAGAGGACAAAATGATATAACCTCTACAGAGAGTAATACCTATGAAAGTAGAGATATTTAACACATTAATCATTTTACCTAGCAATCCCACTTCTGAAAATCAATCCTACAGATACGGTACAATATGTACAACAGGAAATGACAGATATTCAAGGTTATTCACAGTTGCATCATTTTGTCCAACAGAAGACTGGAAATACCCAAATATACAGAAATAGGGGGACTGGATGAATAAACCATAATATAGTCACACTATGTAGCTGTAAAAAAGAATAAGGAAAATCTCTACATACTGATATGGACAGATCTCCAAAATATACTGATGAAATAATGCAAGAAGTACAAGACACTAAGCTACATAACTGTATATACAGTATATTATTTATTATGTAAAAGGGGAGGAGAAAATAAAATCATATATGCCTATATTTGTAATAAAATGCAATGGAAGAATAAACAACAAATTAATAAAACAGAGAGGGAATAGGAAAAATACTAGATTTATAGTTCTTATCTTTTTCTTTCCACTTTTTAAATATTTCTAACTCTTAGAAATAATTTACCTATTCATTCTTTTATTTTCAGAATTATACTAGGTAAAACTTCCACATGAGTTTCACCAGCATCACATATTTGATCTGATGATACCTAATAAACTCTTCAAATTCAATGTAGGAATGATTGCCAAATGTTACTCTCCCATTTAATTTCCCTCTGTGACTACTAATTTTTCAATGGCTTGAATCTAACTGATCAGATAACACACTAGAATAACCTTCCACTGGAAGAGCTGCAATGAAAATTTGTGTTTAGCTCAAATAAAATCAAAGTTGGAGCCCACTGCTGATAGAACCAAACCAGCACTGTCTTATCAGCTACAAGACTTTGTTCATTTTTCCAATTTGCTTGACAATTCAATGAAGTTATTAAAATAAAATTTAACACTATCAAACTACAAAAAAATTCATTATCCTACTTCATACTGTACAGAAAGCTCTCAATGACCCAGATAACCACAATGGTGCACTCACCTAAAGCCAGACATCCTGGAGTGTGAAGTCAAGTGAGCCTAAAGAAGCATCACTACGAACGAAGCTAATGGAAGTGATGGAATTCCAGTTGAGCTATTTCAAATCCTAAAAGATGATGATGTGAAAAAGCTGCACTCAACATGCCAGCAAATGTGGAAAACTCAGCAGAGGCCACAGGACTGGAAAAGGTCAGCTTTCATTCCAATCCCAAAGAAGGGCAATGCCAAAGTTATGTTCAAATTACCATACAATTGCAATCATTTCACATGCCAGTAAGATTATGCTCAAAATCCTTCAAGATAGGCTTCAGCAGTACGTGAACCAAGAACTTCTAGATGTACAAGCTGGATTTAGAAAGGCAAAGGAACCAGAGATCAAACTGCCAACATATGCTGGATCACAGAAAAAGCAAGGGAATTCCAAAAAAACATCTACTTCTGCTTCACTGACTATGCTAAACCCTTTGACTGTGTGGATCACAACAAACTATAGAATATTCTTAACGAGATGAGAATACCAGACACATTACCTGCCTCCTGAGAAACCTGAACAAAAGCAATAGTTAGACCTGGAAATGGAAAAATGGACTAGTTTCAAATTGGGAAAGGAGTATGTGAAAGCTGAATATTGTCACCCTACTGATTTAACTTATATGCAGAGTACAACATGGGAAATGCCGGGCTGGATGAAGCACAAGCTAGAATCAAGATTGCAGACAGAAATACCAACAACCTCATATATGCAGATGATACTCTTTAATGGCAGAAAACAAAGACAAACCAAAGGGCCTCTGATGAAGGTGAAAGAGGAGAGAGTGAAAAAGCTGGCTTGAAACTCAACATTCAAAAAATGAAGATCATGGCATCTGGTTCCATCACTTTATGGCAAATAAATGGAGAAAACATGGAAACAGTATCAGATTTTGTTTTTTTATGGTGACTGCAACCATGAAATTAAAAGACACTTGCTCCTTGGAAGAAAAGCTACGACAAACCTAGACAATGTATTAAAAAGCAGAGACATCACTTTGTTGGTAAAGGTCCATATAGTTAAAGCAATGGTTTTTCCAGTAGTCATGTATGGACGTGAGAGTTGGACCATAAAGAAGGCTGAGCACTGCAACAATTGATGCTTTTGAACTGTGGTGCTGAAGAAGACTCTTGAGAGTCCCTTGGACTGCAAGGGTCTAATGGAAATCAACCCTGAATATTCACTGGAAGAACTGATGCTGAAGCTCAAGTTCCAATACTTTGGCCACCTGATGTGAAGAGCTGACTCACTGGAAAAGACCCTGGGAAAAAATTGAGAGCAAGAGGAGAAGGGGGGCAACAGAGGACAAGATGGTTGGATGGCATCACGGACTCAATGAACATGAGTTTGAGCAAACTCAGGGAGATAGTGAAGGACAGGGAAGCCTGGCATGCTGCAGTTCATGGGATCGCAAAGAGTCAGACTCAACTTAGTGACTGAACAACAATTCCATAATGTAACTGAAACTTATTTCTATCCCCTTTTTCCCAAATCTATAAATATTTTAACTTAGAAAATAACATTTTACTCGAGTTATACCTAAATTTGAAAAATTTTAACAACACTGCAAAAATACTGAAGAATGACAGGCATTAGAGGCCAGTTATTTTAGGTTACACTTTCAATGAAGAGAATAAGAAATTCTAAAATTATATATAATTCCAAAAAATAAAAACTTCTGATATGTCAAGGTTTTCAAGATTTTCAGCAGTTTTATTTTTTCTCAAAAGCCTAGTCATACTTTTTTAAAGACAGTTAATCTGCAAATCAGTTAATTAATCCCCCAGATAATTAACACCTCATGGTACAATTATTTTATTCTTCTATTCATTCAACAAATATTTATTGAGCACCAACTGTTTTCCAGGCCCTCTTTTAGGTTCCCAGGATACAGTAGCAAACAAAAGGAACAAAATTCCTCCCCTTCTGGAATACAAATTCCAATAGAGGAGACAATAAAAAATACGTGTCAGGCAAAAGTAAGTGTTATAAAGAAAAATAAAGTTCCTTCCCCTTTATTCTCTATTCCACTAAATGGCACCACCATTATTCACCCATTTACTTAGGCCAAGAGCCTTGGAATCATGCTTGGTTCCTCTCTTTCTTTAACCCCCATAAGTAATCCCAAAAGTTTGACTGTTTTCAAAATGATATTCTAAGTCCAACTACTTCTCATCACCTTCTCCCCAACATCTTACTGCATGCATGCCATCTCTTAGCTCTTATAATTCCAAATATCCCTTGACTGGTTAGGGCTTCCCTGATAGCTCAGATGGTAAAGAATCTGCCTGCAACGCTGGAGACCCCGGTTCCATTCCAATGCAGGCGACTTCCCGGTTCTTCCCATCGGGAAGATCCGCTAAAGAAGGGATAGGCTACCCACTCCATTATTCTTGAGCTTCCCTTGTGGTTCAACTAGTAAAGAATCCGCCTGCAGTGCAGGAGATCTGAGTTTAATTCCTGGGTTGGGAAGATCCCCTGGAGAACGAAAGGCTACCCACTCCAGTATTCTGGCCTAGAAAATTCCATGGACAGTCCATGGGGTCGCAAAGAGTCAGACACAACTGAGCGATTTTCACTTTTCTTTCATTTTCTTGACTGGTTTGCCTTTTTCTTCTCTTACTCCAATCTCCACATAGCAGCCAGAATATTCTTTGTTTAACTTAAGTTAGTGCATGTCACTTTCCTGATCAATGCTCTTCTGTACCTTGACATGACACTTAGAAATAAAAACAGTCTCTTTCTTAGTCTATGCTATCTGTATCCTCACTTATTTCCTACCATCACCTCCCACTATGCTTCTCCTGAGGGTCTTCATACTGTGCCTGCTGTCTGAAGAGATATATGGCTTGCTCCTTCAAACAACTTTTTCTAAGCACCTAGTCAGAAACAATATCCCATCATATGTAACATAACCACTAAATAGCACTGTTATTTTATGTGCCTGTGTTTGTTTATTCTGTAAGTGCTTTAGCAGAATGCGTGGTCCAAAAGGGCAAGGATGTATCTATTTTTGTTCTCTATTATACCCCAGAGTCTGGAAGAATAACTGACACACAGAAGTTGTTTCATAAATGTCTGCTGAATAAATGAATAAATTAATTCATGAATGAAGTCACTAAAATGATATGGATATATAACAATGTATAAAACTGTTACATGAAAAAGCAACACATAATATGATATTATTCTTCTAATATAATAAAATTAATATGGAAAAAGCTTAAAAGAAATATACAAAAATAAGAGTTGTGACAGGGTGGTAGGATTAAGCTTGTTGTTTGTTTCTTCTTTTTAAAAGTCACTACATTACAGTTATAAGTTAAAATATAAAAATGTTACTTTTAAAAGGAAGTTACTACTAAAAAATAAACAATCAGAAATGGGAGATCATTTCTTTCCCCTCACTGATTGTCAAGGAAAGAGTATGTCAGAGTCACCTAAACTGCTTTTATAAAATTGTTTCATATCTCCTCCTCCATTCTCCAATCTATCTCAAAATTACCATTTCCAGGGTCAGATTATTGAGGAATATTTTATCCCTCAGATATATGAGTAGAAGGAAAAAAAAGTCAAGAATCTCTCCAAACACAAAGTTTTGTAATTAACACCGGCTCAGTGGTAAAGAATCCGCCTGACAAGCAGGAGACACGGGTTCAGTCCCCGGGTGGGGAAGATCCCTTGGAGAAGGAAATGACAACCCACTCTTGCCTGAGAAATTCCATAGACAGAGGAGCCTGGTGGGCTACAGTCTATGGAGTCACAAAGAGTCGGACACGACTTAGCAACTAAACAACAATGAAACACCTAAATCCTCATTACAAACTGAAGGATAAAAGGCAGAAAATGACTCACACTATCAGAGTTACTACTACCTAGCAGGTACCATGAAGAATGCTTTATCTCCTTTTTTTTTAATGCTGTTCCTGCAATGTAGGTGGTATCTCCATTTAAAGACGAAAAAAATTGCCCACTCAGGTGGTAAGTTGCTTATAAAAATAATTAACTGCTTAAAGAGGTCCATACAGGGACCAATAATGAGGAAGTGTCATCAACCAAGGATTATGATTATCTGGATTTTGTACAACTTAGGTAATGGGAGGCCAAACGATGGAAAACAAAGCCATGTGGCCAAAGGCAGAGAAGCAGTAAGTGGGGAGGTCGGTTCACCATATTTAATTATCAAACGACATTCAGCAAAAGAGCCTTTGAAAATATTCCCCATATTTGTGTTCTGGAAGAGGCAGCTGTATACACAGTTTGGGCTTCCCTGGTGGCTCAGCAGTGAAGAATCTGCCTGCAATGCAGGAGACATGGACAAGGACAGAGGAGCCTGGTGGGTTACAGTCTATGGGGTCACGAGAGAAGGTCACAACTTAGCAACTAAACCACCTCCACCACCAAATAAGCAAGAGAAAAAACTGTTGCTATACCAAGAATATAATTTTTTAACAACAGAATAAATAAAGCAAGCATCTAGAAGGAAATGCACCAAAACAACAGCAGCTATAAGAGTACAAGTAATTCTTAATATAGCTTCCAAAATTTTTATAACGTTGACTTAATTTTTTAATGTTTTAATAGTGATAAAGGTCAAATAGATAAGATTCTATCATTAATAGTTTGTTAATCTTAACACTAAGCAGTATAACACAAAACCATTCCATATGGTAAGACAAGATTCAGTCCCGACAGTAAAGTGCTTTACCAGGATCAAATATAGCAATCATATCATCCTTACAAGACAGGCCCCTTAGAAATGGAAGGCAGCAACTAAGCTAAAAGGAGAAAATCGTTAGCTGAAAACAATAGAGCAAACTTCTTCCCAGCTGAGAACACTCAACAAGGGAGGTCAAATAAACACAATGACAAGGTCTTGAAGGTTACACTGCTGCTACAAATAAGGAACATAAATTTCATGATAAAAAGACAAAATAAGTCAACCAGAAATATACCTGGATAAGAAAAAATGGCACTCAACAAATGATGCTGGAAAAACTGCACATCAACATGCAAAAGAATGAAATTGGACACCCTTCCTTATATGATATACAAAAATTAACTCAAAATGGATCACAGACCTTGATGTAGAAATAAAAGTATACAACTCTTATGAGCAAATCTTCATAATCTTGGGTTAAGCAAAGGTTGCCTAGATACAACACCAAAAACACAAGCAAAAAAATAAAAACTAGATACACTGGCATCATATCAAAATTTAAAACTTTCATGCAGCAGGTGATACCATCAAGAAAAATGAAAAAACCACCCAAAAGAATGGAAAAAAGTATTTGCAAATCCTATTCCTGGTAAAAGATATATCCAGAATATAAAAAGAACACTTATAACTCAACAATAAAAATAATCCAATTAAAAACTGGGCAAAGGAACTGAAGGCACTGCTCCAAAAAAGATAAACAAATAACTTATAAGCACATGAAAAGATTAACCATTAGAGAAATGCAAATGAAAATGACAGTGAGATACAATTTCATATCCACTGGGATGGCTAAAATAAAAAAAGATAGCAACAAGTGCTGACAAGGATATGGAGAAACTAGAACCCTTATACATTGCTAGTGGGAATAAAAAATGGTGCAGGCATTTTGTTACACAGTTTGGCAGTTCCTCAAAATGTTCTATGATTCCATTTATGTGAAGTGAACAAAATACACAAACCCAGGAAGACAGAAAGTAGTAACTGCCTGGGGAAGGGATAGAATGAAGAGTGACTGCGAATGGGTGTGGGGTTTCTTTCAGGGCTGACGAAAATGTTCTAAAGTTAGATCGTGGTAACTGTTGCAAAATGCTGCGAATTTGCTAAAAAAAAATGAATTGTACAGTTTAAATTGGTAAACTGTACAGTATATGAATATCTCAATAAAGCTATTGTTTTAAAGGCAAGGTATTTCACTGCTAAGTTTAAAAGACTGTTTTAAAATCTTAAATAACAATTAAAACTGAATATTAATTGCTCAGAGAGCAAAGTACCCAGAGAACAAAGTGAGGAAATAGTTTATTTTGAATAAGTGATATGAAAGAAGACTAGAGATACATAGATGTGATTTGAAAAATGAGAATATTCAGCTATTGTTCATGAGTGATTTGTGACCAATATTCTGTGATCAATTTTTGCAGTGTATTAGCAGCACAATATTTTGTGATCAATTTCTGTAGTGCATTAGCACTACAAAGCAAGAATCAATATTATTTTTAAAATAAGACATGCCCTTACATCTAATGGGCTTCTTTTCTCATCTGCAAAATTAGGACTTGTAGCTAACAAAATAATTTTTGAGATGAAGACAGAGAAGAGATGGCTGCTTCCCCAAAAGAATCTTCTAGGCAACAGCCTCTGTATGCATGGATAAGCTTGAGACTTTTAGAATTACAATGAATAAGGAAAGTCACTCCTTATGACAAACAGTAATCAACTAATATTGCAAGTACTGTTTCAAGATTAAAATAAGGCTAGTTATATAATGAAAAAGTCAAGTCATTGTGGCTCCTCAAACAAAAAGGGATAAAACTGGAAGAATAATTTGGTACCACAGATTATTATTATCTAGTTCCTCTTCAGTGAGAACACCTATCTCAGGGACAGGTAAGAACCAAGAGCCTTAAAAATGCCTCAAAAGACAGAAGAAATAGGAAAGATTATGAACAAGGGTAGAGGCTGAGATTTACAGTTGAGGGTAATGTTAGGAAGGAAAGCCTATTGCCTTTATCATACCTGTTTACTGAGTATGATGGAAAACCAAAAGATAATGATTATGAACATGCACCCAGGGTAAAGCATGAGATCTGAAACACCAAGTCTATGCATGCTGCTGCCTCTGCATGGGATAAGGAAGAAAGATGAGATCATCTCCTATGAATACGGGCAGGAACAAGCTAGACTGAAGACAAAGACAGTGGATATTACTTGTATTATAGGATGTTCATATGATTGAATCTTGGGTCTGATAGTTAAGATTTAGGGTTATCCATCAAAGACAGGACAATGCCAAAAATGAAAAGCCCCTGATAAAAATAAAAGAAAGTCAACAAAAGAAAATAAAACTAGTAGGACAGTGCAGCGGTTCTCAAAACTTTTCTTACCAGGTCCTCTTAGGACAAAAGATCTCTACTTCATTTAGCCCAAAAAATCCCCACTTTCCAGTGGAATTCAGTGATAATGCAGCAAATTTTAGGGGAAATGGATAACATTTTATACATAACATATATACTCTTCAGTCAACATAAGGGAAAATTATAGGCCAAACTGCAGCTGAACAAATATGCATTATTATTCAGTGGAGAGCTAACATAATAAATCACAGCAAGCTAAACTGATAACACTAAATTAAGTCATTTATCATATAAACCAAAAACTGAACTGAATAGCAACTGAAAACAACCAACTCAAGACAATATTAACGGTGTTCTGATGAAAAATCCTTCCTAAAAACTCTGGTAATCCCAACTATTCCAGTGGGAGCTTTGCTTGGCTGCCAACTATATAGCTCAGCAGCCAAATTTCTTAGTAGAATACTCAAACAGCATCCTCTGTAAGTCTAGTAATATTTTGTTTTACAAAAACCAATATTAAAAACCAATAGTAATGCAAACAGAATACCAGTATGTAGTCTTAGTTTTTATAAAAGTAAAGATAATGAAATGAGGGTCATTCACCTTTAAGAGCTCAAGAAAATACGAAAAGAGAGGAGCACGACAGTCATGATCATAGTGCAGTCAGGGACAAAAAGCAAACTACTAAAGATGGTCATGTCCCATGTCCAGGTCTGGCACTGGGAGAACCATGTGCCCTGGAGAAGGAAGCTGTGGAGGTGGAGACGAGAAGCGAAGTTCGCAGCCTGCCCCTCTTTCAACCATTTTCATGAGGCAACTTCTCCCCATGAAAAAAACAAGCAGTGAGTAATAATCTTTATGAAGGGAGGAACAGCGATCCAAGACCGTACAAGGTGGGTAAGATCACATTCTCTCTGTTGGCTGCATGGAAATCAGAAGGTGCCACAGGAAGGACGATGTGTTGGCTCTAATAAACTGAGGGGAAAGAGAAAGGTAGTTTGTGCTTGGTTGAGTAATTAACAGAAAGTACAAATAGATGGTGATCCCCAAATGAGGCGGAATAAGAGGGGTTAAGAACGCATACTCTGGATCCAGAATGCCTGAGCAGAATTGGGACTCTCCTACTTTATTTTCCCTGTGACCTTGGGCAAGTCACTTAACCGCTATGGGCTTCATCTGTAAAATGAGGGTAATAACAGTACCTACCTAATAGGGCTGTTTTGCGGTTTGAATAAGTTATACTTGTAAATCTCTTAATAAATGTCTTGCGCTGTACACAGTAAGTTGTACCTAAGTTTGTTAAATAAGTTGAGGTAGGTGGCGGCTTAGTTTGACGGCTCCAAGTGAAATGGGGGTGTGTGGGCAAAGTAAGGGTCACGGGAAACGGAGGGAGACAACGTCTTTTCTGCGATGAGCGCCAGGAATCTGACCTTTGGGGAGGTCATTCTCCTGACAAGCAAGTACCCGCTCCCAGGAGAGGGGCGCGCGGGTTGAAGGAAACTTCCTTCCTTCCAGGCCTAGGATTTTCAGGAACTCGTTTCTGAGAAGTAATTGTGATTTTTTTTAAGAGGCAAGAGTTTGCTCTCCGAGCAACAGACCGTGGGGTGAATTCTGTTTTGCCTGAAGAGTAGGACCTGCGTCTGGGCAGAAGGGTGATGTCCTCAGGGGGACCCTCTGCTAAGAACCACCATCTGTCGGGCGCGCTCCGGCTGCCCGAGCCGGGCCAGCCTCGGAGGGAGAACGAAGGCTGCCCAGCCCTGAGGGAGGCAGAAGGCGCCTACAGGGTAACGGGGCTGCCGGCGCCGACGGTCGGGAAGGAACCCCACGTAGGGTCTGCGGGGCTACGGAGGGGGACCTGCCTCGCCGAGGGTGGAGGTCGCTCGCCCGGTTCTCCGAAGGGAGGGGCCGGCGCTCGCCCTGCAGGAGGCCAGCCGGGCGCACAGTCCCGAGGGAGCCTGCTCCCGGGTCCCGCCCGTGCCCACCCGTCTGTGGCCCCGGTACCCAGGGTACCTGAGCGTGGGCCCGATGCAGGCCGTGTCGGTGCTCTCGATCTCTCGAAGAATCCGTTCGTGCTCCGCCGCTGTCTCCAGGCTCTCCGCCTCCGCCATCTTAACCCGCTCCATAGACTCGGGGAGCCCCGCAGCGCGTCCCCTCCCTCAGCTCCGCTCACCTTTCGCTCTCAATCTCTCTCTCTCACTCCAGGCTCCCGGGGATCCTAAGCCTCCGGCCACCCGCAGGACGACCCCTCCCTCAGACTGGGCACGCCCCCTAGCATAACCACGTCCGCGGACGTTCCGCGCGATGCCCGCTGGGATTTGTAGTTCTCTGGGAGAAATAGCCTGGTTTCACACATTATTCATTGAAGCTACAAACTTGTGTTAAAAGCTCCACTAGATCCAGTGGCTAACTGAACTGAACTGAAGATTCCGTACTCCCAAGGCAGGGTGCCCAGGTTCAATCCCTGGTCAAGGAATTAGATCCCATGTGCTGCAACCATAACCCGGTACAGCCAAATAAACTTGTTTTTTAGAGGGGGAAAAAAAAAAGTTCTACTGTAAGGAACAATTGAGGACTTCATATGCAACGATGACTGTCAGGTAGTTCTTGTTTAAGACCCTTGCCTCAAAGTGCAAAAGCCTCTTTAGGAGCGAATATTAAGAAAGGATTAACTAGGTTTCTCTGAACAGAGATCTTACAAGTTATGAAGGAGGAAAAGTCCAAAACTAAAAAACCCAAAACTAACAGATAAGGTGTAATGTACCTCTAAGCAAGTTCTGAGAATCAAACACTGCAAGTACTGCTGTCTGCGAAGAATTCATTGACAGACTGTGCCTGAACATTTCAAAAGGTGTGATTGGAAGGTGTGAGAAGCACCTAGAAAACCAGAAAGAACTTCATTTGCACTGGTGTGTAGAGAATTAGCAACAAGAGATGGTGCTAGAAAAGCATCTTGGAAAAGGAATACCAGGAACAGAAATTTAAACTTTATTCTAATAGGTCAATGGGACCAACAACCACCTGAATCAAAAGCATCATGGATCTCTTTTTTATTACAAATCAAAGACTAGAGATCTCCTCAAGAAAACTGGCAATATCAAGGGAACATTTCATGCAAGGATGACCACGAAAAGGACAGGAACCGTAAGGATCTAACAAAAGCAGAAGAGATTAAGAAGAAGTGGCAAAAATACACAGAACTATACAAGAAAGGTCTTAATGACACAGATAACCCTGATGGTGTGGTCACTCATCTAGAGCCAGACATCCTGTGGTGTGAAGTCAAGTGGGCCTTAAGAAGCGTTTGTTTTTGTTTAGTCATTAAGTTTTATTCCCCTCTTCTACAGCTCCAATGCCTGGAGCCTGCCAGGCTTCTCTGTCCATGGGATTTTCCAGGCAGTAATGGAGTGGATTGCCATTTCCTTCTCCAGGAGATCTTCCTAACCCAGGGATCAAACCCACATTCTCTTCCATCTCCTGCTTGAAAGGTGGATCCTTTACCACTGAGACACCTGGGAAACATTACTATGAACAAAGCTAGTGAAGGTAATGGAATTCCAGCTGAGCTATTTCAAATCCTAAAAGATGATATTGTTAAAGTTCTGCACTCAATATGTCAACAACTTTGGAAAACTCAGAAGTGGCCACAGGACTGGAAAATGTCAGTTTTCTCTCCAATCCCAAAGAAGGGCAATGCCAAAGGATGTCTAAACTACAGTGTAATTGCATTCATTTCACATGCTAGCAAGGTTATGCTCAAAATCCTTCAAGCTAGGTTTCAGCAATATGTGAACCAAGAACTTCCAGATCTATAACCTGGGTTTAGAAAAGGCAGAGGAACCAGAGATCTAATTGCCAACATTCAATGGATCATGGAGAAAGCAAGGGAGTTCCATAAAAGCATCTAGCTCTGCTTCATTGACTATGCTAAAACCTTTGACTGTGTGTGCTTAATCCTGTCTGACTCTTTGCAACCCCATGAACTGTAGTCCACCAGGCTCCTCTGTCCATGGAATTGTCCAGGTAAGACTAGTGTAGCAGGTTGCCATTTCCTGTTTCAGAGGATCTTCCTGACCCAAGGGTCAAACCATCGTCTCTTGTGTCGCCTGAATTAACAGGCAGATTCTTTACCACTAGCACCACCAGAGAAGCCCAAGTCTATTAGGATATTTTCCCTTTAAAAGATTTACTGTTGCAAATTGGATATAAAATACTCATATATGGTTCTGTCCATCCACAGGAAGAAAGTAAATATGAACTTGGTGTTTACAGTCAGAATATGGACCCTAAAGTACATTTACTGGGAACAAAGGTGAAAATGAGAAAGAAAGAAACTGGCCATTATAAGTTCCTGGACAATACAAAGTATGTTTTCAGTGCAAAAAGACTGATTATGTTTTGTGAAAAGTTTATGCATTGGTCTTTACTACTATATTTTTTAAAAGAAAAGTTATTTCAAGTTTTAAAAAGGCAGAACTTTAATTATTACTTATTAAAGCAACTTTTCATAAACATTTATATCATGTTTAAAAGGTCAGATTCATTCCAGACCACCTGAACTGCCTCCTGATAAATCTGTATGGAGGTCAGGAAGCAACAGTTAGAACTGGACTTGGAACAACAGACTGGTTTCAAATCAGAAAAGAGTATGTCAAGGCTGTATATTGTCACCCTGCTTATTTAACTTATATGCAGAGTACATCATGAGAAACACTGGGCTAGATGAAGCACAAGCTGGAATCAAGATTATTGGGAGAAGTATCAATAACCTCAGATATACAGATGCACCACCCTTATGGCAGAAAGCAAAAAAGAGCTAAAGAGACTCGATGAACATGAAAGAGGAGACTGAAAAAGTTGGCTTAAAATTCAATATTCAAAAAACTAAGATCATGACATCTAATCCCATCACTTCATGCCAAATAGATGGGGAAGCAATGGAAACGGTGACAGACTTTATTTTGGGGGGCTCCAAATTCACTGTGGGTGGTGACTGCAGCCATGAAATTAAAAGACACTTGCTCCTCAAAAGGAAAGTTGTAATCAACCTACACAGCATATTAAAAAGCAGAGATATTACTTTGCCAACAAAGATCCGTCTAGTCAAAGTTATGATGTTTCTGGTAGTCATGTATGGATGTGAGAGTTGGACTATAAAGAAAGCTGAGCACCAAAGAATTGATGCTTTTGTACTGTGGTGTTGGAGAAGACTTTTGAAAGTCCCTTGAACAGCAGGGAGATCCAACCAGTTCATCCTAAAGGAAATCAGTCCTGAATATTCATTGGAAGGACTGATGCTGAAGCAGAAACTCCAATTCTTTGACCACCTGGTGAGAAGAACTGACTCATTGGAAAAGACCCTGATACTGGGAAAGATTGAGGGCAGGAGGAGAAGGGGAGGACAGAGGATGAGATGGTTGGATGGTATCACCAACACGGTGGACATGAGTTTGAGTAAACTCCAGGAGTTGGTGGTGGACAGGGAAGCTGGGCGTGCTGTAGTCCATGGGGTCTCAAAGAGTTGAACATGACTGAGCAACTGAATTGAACTGAACTGAAGAACCAATTAGAACAGATTGAGACCCTAAACCTGATTTTTGCTATGGATTCTTTCTGGTGAAGAAATTGCATCACATGTGATCAGTATAAAAAATACAATATTAAAAGAGCATAAACCTTAACGAGTTAGAGAAGGCTAATGCAGAACTGACAGGAAATTACCAACTTATTTATAGTTTTCCAACGAAAGTTCTAAGTTTTGTTTTTTTACCTCAACTTCAACACAATTCTACTTATATTAAATATTGTTTCTATTTATCTGTATTAAAAGGTGATAGAATGTTTCAACGAGTGTGTGGATTACAACTGTGAAAAATTCTTAAAGAGAAAGGAATACCAGACACCTTCCCTGTATCCTGAGAAACCTGTATGCAGGTCAAGAAGCAGCAGTTAGAACCAGACATGGAACATCTGACTGGTTCAAAGTTGGAAAAGGAGTACATCAAAGCTGTATATTGTCACCCTGCTTACTTAACTTATATGCAAAGTACATTATGCAAAATGCCGGACTGGGTAAATCCCAAGCTGGAATCAAGATTGCAGGGAGAAATATTAACAACCTTAGATTCAGATTGCAGATGATACAACCAGAATAGAGAAAATGAAGACAAACTAAAGAGCCTCTTGATGAAGATGAAAGAAGAGAGTGAAAAAGCTGGCTTGAAACTTAACATTCAAAAAAACTAAGATCATGACATCTGGTCCCATTACTTCATGGCAAATAGAAGGGGAAAAAGTGGAAATAGTGACAGATTTTATTTTCTTGGTCTCAGCAATCACTGCGGACAATGACTGCAGCCATGAAATTAAAAGATGCTTGCTTCTTGGAAGGAAAGTTCTGACAAACATAAACAGCATATTAAAATGCAAAGACAAAAATAAAAAATAAAAAGCAAGACATAACTTTACAGGCAAAAGTCTGTATAGTCAAAGCTATGGTTTTTCCAGTAGTTATGTATGGATGTGAGAGTTGATCCATAAAGAAGGCTGGGTGCTGAAGAATTGATGCTTTCACATTGTGGTGCTGGAGAGGACTCCTGAGAGTCCCTTAGACTGCAAGGAGATCAAATCAGTCAATCCTAAAGGAAATCAAACCTGAATACTCATTGGAAGGAGTGATGCTGAAGCTGAAGCTCAAATACTTTGACCACTTGATGTGAAGTGTGGACTGATTGGAAAAGACCCTGATGTTGGGAAAGATTGAGGGCAAAAAAAGAAGGGGACAGCAGAGGATAAGAGGTTAGATAGCATCACCAATTCAATGGACCTGAATTTGAGCAACCTCTAGGAGATAGTGGAGGACAGAGGAGCCTGGCATGCTGCAGTCCATGGTTTACAAAGAGTCAGACACGTCTTAGCAACTGAACAACAAATAATTGATGAAAAGTGAAAGAAAAAAACAAAAATTTTACTCTATTGCACAGTTGAAAATTACTAAGTGTCTAGGTCTTAAAAGTTCTCACCACAAGAAAAAAAAATTCTGTAAATACGTATGGTGACAGATGCTAATTAGACTTATTGTGGTGATCATTTCACAACATACCTAAATATCGAATCATCATGTTGTATACCTGAAATTACTAATGTAATGCTGTGTGTCAATTATACCTCAATAAAAAAAATTACAAAGAAAAAAATATATATATGCTTATATATGTATAAAATACTTCACAGAATATTTCTGAAAGGGTATCCAAGAAACTGTAAACATTAGTGATAACCAAGAGAGATATTGGGAGGAAGGGGCATGAGGTAGGAGGAAGATATTTTTTTATTATGCGTGCAGTTTTGGAATTCTTTCCCTTATGTAGGTACTGCTTTCTTAATAAAAAATGATAATTATTAATTAAAAGCATATTTTATAAATAAAGCAATAGTGAGGAGAATGGGTTACAAGTCTTGGTTTGCCAGGAACTGAGAAAGTTGCTAAACCTGTCTGTTTCTAGATATTCTGTGGCTATCCTCACCTTGTTTCATTACTCATGCTTAAACAATTTCAGACACATGTAGGAGGGGCAGGAAGAGTATGAAGGCTTTTGTATTTCTAAAGATCTCTGGTCCCTTCAATCACCAAGTTTAACATCTAACTAAGCAAAAAGCTTTTTATACATCACAGGAAGAAGATGGGTATGTAGACTAAATATGTATAGTAGTGATTAAATGAGCTTCTGCTAGTGTCAGCAGGTTTTTTCCTAGCCCCCCTCAGTAGCCAGAGAGCTCACATGAGTTCTTACCAGCAACAGTGTGAGTTTGGAATGACTAGCGTAGAAAACTCCAGTGAAGATGGCCTGCCTGACATTAATGCCCTCTAAATAGACAGTACCTCAGGTGATGTGGAATGACCCAGAAAAATACTGAACTAAAATTTGGGGGCATTTAGTTAAGTTCCAACATTAGCAGTTAACATATACTGGGCGCTTCCTGGTGCAAAGCACGATACAGAAAGTAAGCACTTCATATTCATCATTAAGTCCTTACATCAATCCTTTGCTATAAATATTGTTGCTGTTTAGTCAGTAAGTCATGTCTGCCTCTTTGTGGCCCCATGGACTGTAGTCCACCAGGCTCTTCTGTCCATGGAATTTTCCGGGCAAGAATACTGGAGTGGGTTGCCATTTCCTTCTCCAGGGGATCTTCCCAACCCAGGGATCAAAACCCAGTCTCCTGCTTGGCAGGCAGATTCTTTACCACTGAGGCACTGGGGAAATCCATGCTATAAATATTATGTATCTCATTTTGCACATATAATACCTCAAGTTTCACAGTGTATATGATGATGCTGGTAATCAAACTCAAGTCCATCTCATTTCAAGCCCCATTTCCTTACCAGTTTAGCCACTCTGTCCCACCCACACTCTCATTGCCACATTTATTGTATGAACTTAAAAATATCGTTCTGCCTCTCAGCATCTGTTTCCACATTGGTGTAACAGGTTGAATCATTTCACAGGCCCTTTCCAAATCACTTCAAAGACCTCTTCACGCAACTACCTCTTTCCACTTATTCCCTTTAAATGAGCCGGTTTTTGGTCTCCTGACTCAGTAGTTTTAAAACTTCTTGTTACTCCGCACTGACACTTCTAAAATGTTGCTCTGACACCCTAACTCCTCAACCCTCCTGATGAAGTAAGGCACTAGGTTGTGCTGTGGTCATCTCCTAATGTCCGTATCCCTCAGAAGTTTAACAACTTGTCTTACAGATTTTCTATCCGTCTCATTCTCCCATCCAAGTACTAACCAGGCCCGACCCTGCTTAGCTTCCGAGATCAGACGAGATCGGGCGCGTTCAGGGTGGTATGGCCGTAGACTATCCATCTCATTCTCTGCCATCATCTTGAAGCACATCAACATCAACACGCCAAGTCATGTGTCACTCTTTGCGACCCCATGAACTGCAGCACGCCGGGCATCCCTGTCTCTCACCATCTCCCGGAGTTTGCCCAAGTTCATGTCCATTCCATCGGTGATGCCAGTCAACCATCTCATCCCCTCTCGCTCTCTTCTGCCTTCAGTCTTTCCCAGCATCAGGGTCTTTTCCAATAAGTCGGCTCTTCTCATCAGGTGGTCAAAGTATTGGAGCTTCAGCTTCAGCATCAGTCTTTCCAATGAGTATTCAGGGTTGATTTCCGTTAAGATTGACTGATTTGATCCCCGTGCTGTCCAAACATTCTCAAGAGTCTTCTCCAGCACCATAATTCAAAAGCATCAATTCTTTGGCACCCTGCCTTCTTTATGGTCCAGCTCTCAGAACCATACATGACTGCAGGAAAGACCATAGCTTTGACTATATGTACTTTTGTCAGCAAAGGGATGTCTTTGCTTTTTAACACACTGTCTAGATATTCATATCAATATGGATAACCCATCCAATACCCTGACTTCATGGATCCCAACCATGCCAGCCATGTTCCTCAGGCCACAGAGGCAATGCATTCACAACCTCACTTTTTCCTTTACATTCAATTAGCACTGTTCTACCCCCAAGACTGAAAACTCTGAAATTCCTCTCAGTGCTACTTTTCCATCTACCTCTTCCTCTTTCTAATTTCTACGGAACTCACACATTACTCTGATCCTTGTTTTCCTTTCTAATTTTAATGAAACTTACTGGTATCTTTCCCATCTATCCTGAATTTTCTTCTATCCAAGCTTTTAATTCAGAGAGATCTTAGTCTGATTCCTGGCTTCTCCATTAATCAGCAGTTGAATTTGAGTAAGTTATGTGGTTTCTGTAAGCTACAGTTTTCTCAGGTATAAAATGGAGTATATAATATAAACTTTGGGCATTTGTAAGAATTAAAAATTCTTAATGTAAGGGGTCAACCATAGGCCTTGACAAAATAAATGTTAGAAGCTACTCATACTCCCATGAACCTGCAATTTGACTAAACCGTTTCCAAGGGACTCTCAAGGATCTTCTCCAACACTACAGTGCAAAAGCATCAATTCTTCGGCACTCAGCTTTCTTTACAGTCCAACACTCACATCCATACATGACTACTGGAAAAACCATAGCTTTGACCAAATGGGCCTTTGTTGGCAAAGTAATGTCTCTGCTTTTTAATATGCTGTCTAGGTTGGTCATAGATTTTCTTCCCAGGAGCAAGCAAGTCTTTTAATTTCATGGCTGCAGTCACCACCTGCAGTGATTTTGGAGCCCAAGAAAATAAAATATTCCACTGTTTCTGTTGTTTCCCATCTATTTGCCATGAAGTGATGGAACTGGATGCCATGATCTTAGTTTCCTGAATGTTGAGTTTTAAGCCAACTTTTTCACTCTCCTCTTTTACTTTCATCAAGAGGCTCATTAGTTCTTCTTCACTTTCTGCCATAAGTGTGGTGTCATCTGCATATCTGAGGTTATTGATATTTCTCCCGGCAATCTTGATTCCAGCTTGTGATTCTGCCAACCTGGTGTTTTGCTTGATGTAGTCTGCATGTAAGTTAAATACACAGGGTGACAATATATAACCTTGTTGTATATATTTCCCAATTTGGAACCAGTCAGTTGTTCCATGTCCAGTTCTAACTGCTGCTTCTTGACCTGTGTATAGAAACCTTTAAGGCAGGTAAGGTGGCCTGATACTCCCCTATTTTCAAGAATTTTCCACAGTTTGTTGTGATCCACACAGTCAAATGCTTTAGCATAGTCAATGAAGCAGAACTAGATGCTTTCTCCATGGTCCAACGAATGTTGAGAATTTGATCTCTGGATCCTCTGCCTTTTCTAAATCCAGTTTGTACATCTGGAGGTGCTAGCTTCACATACTTTGAAGCCTAGCTTGGAGGATTTTGAGCATAATCTTTCTAGCATGTGAAATGAGTGCAATTGCACGGTAGTTTGAACATTCTTTGGCATTGTCTTTCCTTGGGATTGGAATGAAAACTGACATTTTCCAGTCCAGTGGCCACTGCTGAGTTTTTCAAACTTGCTGACATATTGAATGCAGCACTTTAACAGCACCATGCTTTAGGATTTGAAATAGCTCAGCTGGAATTCCATCACCTTCACTTGCTTTGTTTGTAGTAATGCTTCCTAAGGTCCACTTGACTTCCCACTTCAGGATATCCGGATCTAGGTGAGTGACAACAATTTGTGACTATCCAGGTCATTAAGACCTTTCTTGTACAGTTCCTCTGTGTATTCTTGCCATTTCTTCTTAATCTCCTCTGCTTCTGTTAGGTCTTTACTCTTTTGGTCCTTTATCATGCCCATCCTTACATGAAATATTCCCTTGATATCTCTAATTTTCTTGAGAACATTTCTACTTTTTTCCATTCTATTGTTTTCCTCTATGTCTTTGCTCATTTAAGAAAGCTCTCTTCTCTCTCTTTGCTATTCTCTAGAACTCTGCATTCAGCTGACTGTATCTTTCCCTTTCTTCCTTGCTTTTCATTTCTCTTCTTTCTTTAACTATTTGTAAAGCCTTCTCAGACAGCCACTTTGCCTTCTTGAAGTTCTTTTTCTTTGGAATGGTTTTGGTCATTATCTCATGTACAGAAACTGCAAGACTACTAAAAGAAAACAGAGTGAAAGCTCTCTAACATTGGTCTTCACCAACAATTTTTTTTCTGATGTGATGTCAAAAGTGCAAACAAAACAAGCAAGAATAAACTAGTGGGACAATATCAAACTAAAAAGCTTCTGCCCATCAAACACACACACACACACACACACACACACACACACACACAAAACAAAGAACATCAATGAAATGGAAAAACAACCTATGAAATGGAAGAAAATATTTATAAATCATATATTCAGTAAGAGAATACTATCCAAGATAAAGATTTCCCTGGTGGCTCAGATGGTAAAGCACCTGCCTACAATGCAGGAGACCCGGGTTCAATCCCTGGGTCAGGAAGATCTCCTGGAGAAGGAAAAAGAGCTCATACAACTCACTCAATAGCAAAATAATCTAGGTGAGAAATGTGCAGAAGATCTGAATAGACCTTTTTTCTTCCAGTTGTATTGAAATATAATGGATATACAGCACCATTTTAGTTGAAGGTATACAACATAATGATTTGCCTTACATATATCATGAAATGATTACCAAGGTAAGATTAGTGAATATCCATCATACCAGATAGACACAAAATTAAAGAAATAGGAAAAAACCTTTTTTCTTGTGATTAGAACTCTTTGGATTTATTCTCTTAACTTTTATATATAACAAACAGAAGTGTTAATTATATTTATTATGTTGTTCATTACATTCCTGTTGTTTATCTTGTGACTGGAAGTTTGTATTTTTTGACTGCCTTCATCCAGTTCCCCTTCCCCCGTCCCCTACCTCTGGTAAAACATATCCAATTCTCTTTAACATGAATTTGGTTGGTTGGTTTTGAAGTGTAATTGATTTACAACACTATATTAGCTCTTGTTTGGCAGTATAGTGATTTTTTATACATTTCAAAATGATCACCACAGTTTAGTTGCATTATGTCACTATAAAAAGATACCAGAAAGGTTTTGGCTATATACCCCACACTGTTCATTTTATACTGTGACTCATTTATTTTGCAACTGAAAATTTGTACCTCCTAATTTCACTCACCTATTTCTTTCCCCCCACACCTCTCTCCTCTGGCAATGACCTGTTTCTTTTCTGTATCTCTGAGTCTGTTTCTGTTTTCTTATGTTTGTTCATTTGTTTTGTTTTCATATTCCCCATATAAATAAAATCATACAGTACTTGTCTCTAGCATATCACTTAGCATACTACACCCTAGGTCCATCCATACTGTCACAAATAGCAAGATTTCATTCTATCATATTATATAAATATGTGTATGTGTGTCTTTTTTATATATGCTGCATATTCTTTATTCTTTGTCCATTCATCTATTGATGGGAATATGGGTTTCTCCCATATCTTGGCTATTATAAATAATACTGCAATGAACATAGGTATGTATGTAACTTTCCTAATTAGTGTTTTTGTTTTCTTCAGATAAATATCCAGGAGTGAAATTGCTATGTTTAATTTTTTGAGTAATCTCCATACTATTTTCCACAGTGGCTGTACAATTTGCATTCCCATGACAGTGTACAATAGTTCTCTTTTTTCTACATCATTGCCAGCATATGTTATTTCTTGTCTTTTTGTTAATTCTGCCCAGTTTTTCCAACACCACTTATTGAAGAGACCATCTTTTCTCCAGTGTATATTCTTGCCTCCTTTATCATAGATTAGGTGACCATAAGTGTGTGGATTTATCTCTGAACTTTCTATCCTGATTCATTGATGTATATTTCTTTTTTGTGCTACTACCACACTGCTTTGATTACTGTAGTTTGCAGTATAGTCTAAAGTCAGGGAGCCGGATTCCTACAGTTCTGTTTTTTTTCTCAAGACTGCTTTGGCTATTTGTGCTCTTTTGTGTTTCCATTAAAATTATAAAATTATCATTTTTGTTATAATAAAATTATCTATAATATAATGTATATTATATATTACAATATATAATATTATAATATATTTTATGTACATTGTATTATATTACATATTTTATAATATTATGTATACATTGTATATGTATATTATATAGATAATGTTATATATAATATATATTATACAATTATTGTTCTAATTCTGTGAAAAATGCCATTGGTAATTTGGCAAAGATTGCATTGAATCTGTAGATTAGAACACTCTCTAACACCAAATGCAAAAATAAACAAAATGGATTACAGACCTAAATGAAAAGCTGGCTACTATAAAACTCTTAGAGGAAATTATAGGCAGAACACTTTTTGATATAAGTCACAGCAACAAATATCTTTTTTAATCCACCTCCTAAAGTAATGAAAATAAAAACAAAAGTAAACAAATAGGCCCTAATTAAACTTAAAAGCTTTTGCACAGCGAAGGAAACCATTAACAAATGAAAAGACAACACTCAGAATGGGAAAAAATATTTGAAAATGAAGCAGTCTGACAGGGGAAAATCTCCAAAATATACAAGAATTCATGCAGCTCAAGATAAAAAACAAAACAAAAACAAATAACCCAATCAAAAAATAATGTGAAGATCTAAACAGACGTTTCTCCAAAGAAGACATACAGATGGTCAAGAGGCATGTGAAAAGATGTTCAACATCATTAATTATTAGAGAAATGCAAATCAAAACTACGAGATATCACTGATAGCAATCAAAATGACTGCTATAAAAAATATCCACAAAAAATAAATATAGCAGAGGTTGTGGAGAGAAGAAACCCTCCTACAATGTTGGTAGGAATGTAAACTGATACAATCACTATGGAGAACAGGATGGTGGTGGTGGTTTAATCACTCAGTTATGTGCAACTCCATGGACTGCAGCCCACCAGGCTCCTCTGTCCAAGGAATTTTCCAGGCAAGGATACTGAAGTGGGTTGTGATTTTCTACTCCAGGGGATCTTCCCAATCCAGGGATCGAACCCTAGTCTCTCACATTGCAGGCAGATTCTTCACTGTCTGAACAACCAGGGAAGCCTGGAGAACAGTATGGTGGTTCCTTAAAAAACTAAAAACAGAGCTACCATATGATCTGACAATCCCAATCTTGTGCATATATCCAAAGAAAATTGTAATTCAAAAAGATACATGAACCCCAATGCTATTGCAGCACTATTTACAATAGCCAGGACATGGAAGCAACCTAAATGTCCATCAACAGAGAAATAGATAAAGAAGATGTGGTACATTTATGCAATGGAATATTAGTCAACCATAAAAAAGAATGAAATAATGCCATTTGCAGCAACATGGGTTGACCTAGGGATTGCCATACTGAGTGAAGTAATCAGACAGAAAAAGATAAATATCAAATGATATTGTGGAATCTTAAAAAAGAGTACAAATGAACTTATCTACAAAACAGAAATAGAGTTACAGATGCAGGGAAAAAAAAACATGGTTACTGGGGATAAGGCAGTGGGAGAGGGATAAATTGGAAAGTTGGGCCTGACATACACATACTATTATGTATACAATATTTAACTTATAAAGACCAATTGTATAGCACGGGGAAGCTGACTCAAGACTCTGTAAAGGGAGAAAAATCTAAAAAGAATGACTATATATATAACTGATTCACTTTGATGTATACCTGAAACTCACACACCACTGTAAATCAACTATACTCCAAAAAAACTTTTTTTTATGGCTTAGAATAGACAGCACTTAGTTCATGTAGCTTGAGTGGAGCTGAACTGAACTGAAATGAACTACTGGTTGCTTTTTTCGGGTTTTGCTTATGCTATTCTGTTCCTTCTGAAAGAAATACTCTTCCCTTTCCTCCTCCTTCCTCACTTGCTAAAATTATACTTCAAGATCCAGCTTTGTGTGACCTTCTTCTCTGAAGATAACCCTTTCTTTCCTAACACAGGCAGTTGAACTGTAGATCCTTTGTCAACACCTCTATCTTGCATTAATACATGACTCTACATTCTCCCTGTCACATATGTGACCTGGAGTAGTAGCAATAACAACAGCTTCTGCTTATTAATACCTACTAGGTTCCAGGAACATAATTTGATTTCTCTCATTTCATTTTCAGAGTTATCCTGCTGTAGGACAAAATTTGTTGTCTCCATTCTATTGAGGAAGAAACTGAAGCTCAGTATGGTTAAATAATTTGCCCAGAGTCAGAGGGCTAGCTGCTAAGTGACAGGCTGAGGCTAGAAGTCAGGCCCCAGCTCAAAGCTCATACGCTTTCCATTATTGCTTTAATTAGTTTTCATTCTATCTCATCATCTGTACCATGAGCTCCCTGCAGACAGGAGCCTGTCTCAGCAGATGGCTTTCTTTTAAGGGAAAAGATTATGTCTCCCCACAGGTCTAAAGTTTACTGGGAGCAGAGCATCAATACTCCTTCCTTCTCCCTCACCAGCGCTGAGGTAAGCTTCTATGCTAGTGGGGCTGTGAAGCAAAGGGCGATAATTGAACAGCAGATGGAAGCAGCTCAGTCCTCAGGGTCCCTTTGGGTCATGTTTGCTGCTCCAGCATCTTTGGGGGCTGTGAGGAGGCCTCCCTGGAGTCTGAGCTCATTGGATCCCCTGGGCAGTGATGTCAGCCTCCTGCTCTGCCAGACCCCAGAGGCCACAATCACACTGACATCACCCTTCGTTCCGTGGAGCTTCATAGAAACTCAGACCTACATACCCCTGCCTAAAACAACTTCTAACCATGATTTTGGAGGTCCTATTCTTTGCCCAGAAGTCTCTTTCTTTTCTTTTTGTTTTTCATCATAACTTGTCTTTCCCCTAAATCAGAAGCCTCACTCATTACTTTGCTATACACGCGCACACACACACACACACACACACACACACACACACACATGCACTGCCTGGAATCTCTGACACACCAATATAAATTAGGAAACATAGGGAATTATTAAAAAAAAAAAAAGCACTCCTCAGTGGTTTTTTTCAGACTGGAAAAGGGAGACGCTGAGCAAGAGTAAACTAGGACAACTTGTCAGCTTTTCCAGGTTCTGACTCTCACAGACTTGGAAACTTAAAAAGGCTTCAACACTGAACTTTTTCACTTACCAGTTTTTGTGACCCATAAGGAGATCATCTCCATAAAGCAATTCTCCCCCTGCATCTACCAACTCTTAGTTTAATTCGTCAAGGAATCGTCAAAAAACAAATAGACCATCATTTCTCCTAAAACCTAGCACTATGTGATACGGTTTAAAAGAAAAATCAAACAGACACTTCTCAACTTAAAATCTGCACATGGCTCCCACTGCAGTTAGCACAACATTTGAGCTTAAACCACGGCCCGGTGCACCTTCCCCCACAGTTAGCACCCTGTTTTATTATGTCCTGCTCTTCCCTCCAGTGCCACCAGCCATTTCTCATTCCCTCAAAAGACACCGAAACCTTGATAACTTCAAGGTTTGCAATTTGTGTCTGAGACCCGCATGTTGAGTCAGATTTAGTAGTTACTCCTCACAGTAGCAAACAGGATGTGACTGATGATTTGATTATAGCATTTGAATATTAAAAGCTCAAATTGAAAAGATCTGGCAGGTCATGTAGTTGTTCAGTTGCTCAGTCATGTCTGACTCTTTGTGACCCCCACCCCGGGCTGCAGCACACCAGGCTTCCCTGTCCTTCACTATCTCCCGGAGTTTGCTCAAACTCATGTCCATTGATCTGATGATGCCATTGAAACATCTCATCCTCTGTTACCCGTTTCTCATCTTGCCCTCAATCTTTCCCAGCATCGGGGTCTTTTCCAATGAGTCGGCTCTTCACATCAGGTACGTGCAGCCATTACAAAGAGCAGCATCAGGCCCAAGGACTTGGAGTTTGGTGAGGTACTGCTCCAGCAGAGGAACCGAGGTGTGGGTTACATTAGTGCCTCAAGTTCCCCGCCCCGACGGCACTGGCTTCAGGGCCAGCTTCTGTGTTAGGTCCTCAGCTTTAAGATGAACAGCTGCTTCTTTTCCTTCATAGCATTCATCCCAATTTACACTTATATACTTGCTGGGTTTTTTGTTGTTGTTGTTGTTATTTTCTTTCTCCCTGATGAGTCTGTAAGTCCAAGGGATCAAGAACCGTGTCTGAATTATTTAATGTATACCTGGTACCTAGATCAGTGCCTACCACATAGAGGTTCCCAATAAATCTTTGTTGACCAAATGAATGATAAAAGGTAAGCTCTGCATTTAGAGAGTGTCTCATCTATTTAGGAAAGTTGACTAGTACACTCAAAGCAGCTATAAATTTTGCTTCACAAACTGGATATGCAAAAAATGGTGCATTACTTTAATACCCTTCAGTCAAATTAAATCTACTTCCAAATCCTCAACCATCCAGTTAAAAAAAATTCAGTTCAGTCAAGGCTTGAGCAAGGCCCAGGAGGCCTTTCAGGAGCAGCTCTAAGATGCTCATTGGTCCAGCCCTCCCTGTCCCCCACTATCTATTGGAGTTAGCCCAAGAAGTAGCTCCGCAGCCTCCAAACCACCCTTCCCCCTAGGAAGCATCCCCTAGGAAGTGGGGATGGCAACCAGGGGGCCTGGGGTGTACTGTGTGGCCCTTCCTTTCTACTGTTTCACCACTTCTGCCGGATGTCTCAATGGGCCAGGGTTCTCACATGTTTGGGAACCCCTAAGTTACCCTCTTAACCTTACAGAACTCTTCCCTCCCCTCTGCCCTCTCCACTCTTCAGATGTTAGCATGCTCTCTCTTTCTAGGGGCTTCCCTGCTGGCTCACACAGTTAAGAATCTGCCTGCAATGCAGGAGATTCAGGTTCGATCTCTGGATAGGGAAGATCCCCTGGAGGAGGGCATGGCAATCCACTCCAGTATTCTTGCCTGGACAGAGGAGCCTGGTGGGCTACAGTTCATGAGATCGCAAAGTTGGACATGACTGAGCTACTACTGCTACTCCTCCTCCTCTTTCTGTAGCCCAGAAATCAAAGGACCTTAGACTTCCCTCTGACTACTTTCATCTCTGTCTTGACATGAAAATGACTCTAAGGCAGAGATAATCAAAGTCAGGCTACCCCCTAGGAATGGGAGGAAAAAAAAATCAGAATAATGAAAGACAAACTAGAGGGGTCACCCAAGACAGACAAGTCATAGTGAAGAGTTCTGGAAAAAAGTGATCCGCAGGAGGAGGAAACGGCAACACACTCCAGTATTCTGTGTAGAGAACCCCATGGACACTATGAAAAGGCAAAAAGATATGACACCAAAAGATGAATCCCTAGGTCATAAAATGTCTGGGGGAGACAGGCGGGCAATTATTAATAGCCCCAGCAAGAATGAAGCAGGTGGGCCAAAGTGAAAACATTGCTCAACTGTGGATGTGTCTGGTGGTGAAAGTAAAGTCTGATGCTGTAAAGAACAATATTGCGTAGAAGCCTGGAATGTTAGGTCCATGAATCAAGGTAAATTGAACATTGACAAGCAAGAGATGGCAAGATTAAACACAGATGTCTTAGGAATCAGTGATTAAAATGGATGAGAATGGGTGAATTCAATTCAGATGATCATTATACCTACTACTGTGGGTAAGAATCAATTAGAAGACGTGGAATAGCCTTTGGAACTCAGAAAAGACCCAGGAGACAAAAGCCTGCTTCCTACAGACAAGAAATGGGAGACACAGAAGGTCTTTTGTACCCAGGAAGGCCACACAGAATCCTGCTCAGTCTCAACTTCACACTGGACCCACCTACGATATGCTGGACAGCCTCGTATTTAAGACCGTTAATAATATCTGTGAAGTCCCTTTTGTCACATAAAATAACACTCACAGATTCTAAGGATTAGGATGTGGGCACTGGAGAAGACTCTTGAAAGTTCCTTGGACAGCAAGATCAAACCAGTCAATCTGAAGGGAGATCAACCCTGAATATTCACTGAAAGGACTGATGCTGAAGCTGAAGCTCCAGTATTTTGGTCTTCTGATGTGAACAGATAACTCATTGGAAAAGTCCCTGATACTGGGAAAGATTGTGTGCAGAAGGAGAAGAGGGTGTCAGTAGATGAGATGACTGGACTGCATCACTGATGCAATGAACATGATCTTGGGCTAACTCCAATAGATAGTGGGGGACAGGGAGGACTGGCGTGCTGCAGTCCATGGGGTCACAAAGAGTTAGACCCAACTGAGTGACTGAACAACAACAACTAGGAAGGCAATTTCACTGCATTAGTCAAAAATGATAACTTGGAATATTTTAGATTTACAAAAAAAATTGTGAAAATAGTGCAGTATTGGGGAAGCCCAATACTAGTCAGGTATCTCATAGGATACCACTCAATTTAGGTTTGGCTGATGTTCCTCTCATAACTAGACTGGAGTTGTAAGTTTCAGGAAGGAACACCACAGAGATGAAGTAATTTCTCTTTGCATTACAGTAGGGGGCACATAAACCTGACATGGAACAATGACTGGTTCAAAATAGGAAAAGGAGTGATTCAAGGCTGTATATTGTCACCTTGTTTATTTAACCTATATGCATAGTACATCATGAGAAACACTGGGCTAGATGAAGCACAAGCTGGGATCAAGATTGCTGGGAGAAATATTAATAACCTCAGATATGCAGATGACACCACCTTATGGCACAAAGTGAAGAAGAACTAAAGAGTCTCTTGATGAAGGTGAAAGAGGAGAGTGAAAAATCTGACTTAAAGCTCAACATTGAAAAAACGAAGATTATGGCATCCAGTCCCATCATTTCATGGCAAATAGATGGTGAATCGACAGAAACAGTGACAGACTTTACTTTCTTGGACTCCAAAATCACTGCAGATGGTTACTGCAGCCATGAAATTAAAAGACACTTGCTCCTTGGAAGAAAAGCTATGACAAACTTAGATAACAAATTAAAAAGCAGAGACATTGCTTTGCCAACAAAGATCCATATAGTCAAAGCTATGGTTTTTCCAGTAGTCATGCATGGATGTGAGAGTTGGACTGTAAAGAAGGTTGAGTACCAAAGAATTGATGCTTTTGAACTGTGGTGTTGGAGAAGACTCTTGAGAGTCCCTTGGACTACAAGGAGATCAAACCAGTCAATCCTAAAGGAAATCAGTCCTGAATATTCATTGGAAGGACTGATGCTGAAGCTGAAGCTCCAATACTTCGGCCACCTGATGTGAAGAGTCGACTCATTAGAAAAGACCCAAATGAAAGAGTTAATTCTTAGATAGGTTGATAAGGAGTCTGGGGCCCTTGTGGAGGAGAAAGGGATAAACTTTTTTTTTTTTGGTACATTCCTTCATCTTAGTCACACAAGACATTTTTTCTTAAGCTCTGAGTTGTTATAGGAACAATCTATTTATTCTAAGACTAACTTTCTTTAAGCCCAGAGCTAATGATTGTTAGAAAATGCCGCGGGAAGAAAGAGCCACCTCTAAGGACTGTCGGTGAAGGCCTGTATTGGGCGGTCGCTCTCGGGCAGAACTCCCGGGGCGGGTGAGCGAGGGGACAAATGGAGTCTGCGAGGTATGAGAGGTGGGGAGAGGTTTTATAGCCAGGGCCGGCGTCCAGGCCAGGTCCTTCCATGTAAGGAAGAAAGCGCGGGCTACAGCGGCGGTGGGTGTCCAAGGGCTCCGTGTCGGCTCCTGATTGGACCAGGCTGCAGGGGGTCGGTTCCCGGAAGTTTAACCAGCCTCCGGAGCTTGTCTGCGGCACTTTTCTGGGGCATGCCTCAACATGCCCGATCTTTCAATGATTACACAACAAAACAACACATCTTGCTCAAGGGTATGATTTTCCTTCAGCTCTGTACTAACAAAAAAAAAAGTGAAAGTGAAAGTCACTCAGTCGTGTCCCACTCTTTGTGACCCCAAGGACTATACAGTCCTTGGAATTTTCCAGGCCAGAATACTGGCGTGGGTAGCCTTTTCCTTCTCCAGGGGATCTTCCTAACCCAGGAATCAAATCCAAAGCTACCACATTGTAGGCAGATTCTTTACCAGTCGAGCCACAAGGGAAGCCCTGTGATTATACTAATAATTATATAACAATATATCTTGCTCCAGGACTTGTTTCTCCATCTTAACAGGAATCTTCTGACTAATCTTGTTGTCTTAAGTATGTTGTGGGAGTGGATCTGGTAAGACCTTTCTATTGTTAGTAACCAATTGAAAAAGTTTATAAAGCCCCACCCAAACTAATGAGTGGGGCACTTTCTACCCATGTCTGATGTCTGTCAGAAGCTTTCTTTATCCCTTTTTCACTGTAATAAGACTGGCCACACGGAAGCTCTGAGTGACTGAAGACAAGTCTCTGCTCCTGAAGCAAAATTCTCTCCTTTGGAGATCATCCAACAACGTTCACTGTAAGATATCACTGATGCTGGGAAAGATTGAAGGCAGGAGGAGAAGGGGACAACAGAGGACAAGATGGTTGGATGGCATCACCGACTCAGTGGACATGGGATTGAGCAAGCTCCGGGAAATGGTGAAGGATAGGAAAGGCTGGTGTGAGCTTTAGCCCATGTGGTCACAAAGAGTCAGACACAACTCAGTGACTCAACAACAACAAACCCACACAACATGACCTGTGACGTTTACTTTGATCACATGGTTAAGGCAGTGTTTGCCAGACTCTTCCACTAATAGTAATGTTACTGTTTTTCCCTGTCCAAACTCTGTTCTTTGGAATGCAGACAGCATCAAATCCACCCTTAGGTGTGGAAAGGGAACGAAGCTCAGATTTCTAGATGAAGGACTATTGACATAAGTTAAAAGAACTTTGAGGGGCAAGATTTCTGTCCCATCCCCATTTAATTATTTATTCAAACATGTTTTTCTGACTATGAACACATGTACATGTATGTTATGTTTTTAGATAATAAGCCAATACTATATCATTCACTTTATTGCTCAGATTGTTCCAGCTTTGACCATCGGAAGCTCCTTCAGATCAACTGCTGTGTTCTCTTGATATACTCTTATTCTCTTGTTTTTTTGAGCACTTTCTTACTTTTGATTCTATTACCTTTCGGCCAGTGGCCAATCTCCCTCTCTTGGTGCCTGGCTTCTTCCTCCAAAGTCTCCAGGTTTTTTCTAACCTTTGGCCTGTCACCCCAATAAACTCTTCCCTCTAGCTGGGCTAGACTAGCCCCTGTTGAGGGCTAAAGTCAGAAAACACCACACCTCAACTGTGTCTGTCACCAAGACAATTAAGAGGCCCTGCATGAAAACCCAGGGGTCCTGCTCCCAAACCTCCTTCCAACTGTGGTGCACTAGGTCCTTAGGGACATGGAGGTAAGGGCCTACGTCTGTCACATGACTACTGTAGCCATGGCACTCTAGTGCAACTTCTCTAGAGACTGGGACTCAGGGAGCTTCTGGGTCTACAGGGAAGCAGCTGGATAGCTATTCTCCAGGGTTCTCAGTGAGGGCCTGGCTAGATGAAATTGAACAGATTTGTTGACCTAGAGTGATCCACACCTTGGGATCCCACTCTTCCCATCTCACCTATTGTATGTTTATCTCCTTACCCAAAGTTCCCAGTTCCCTGAGTTCTCCCTCTGAGATGATTGACAGAGAAAACCTTCCCTCCAAAGTGAAGTGAAAGTATAAATGTAGGTGTGAATGTATAAAGAAAGGTAGACGTGGTCACAGGAAAATAACCCTGTCTTTGTGCTGTGAACATATCTTTCATTCCTCTCCCCCCAGATTCTAAATAAGTCTTCTCTCCATCACCATCATCTCTCACTTGGGCCATAGCTATATCCTCTTGACATGCTCCAAATTATTTTGCAGACAGATTATTTTTAAAGCACAAATCAGGTTGTATCACTTAATCTGTTTCAAAATATTGAATGTCTCTCCATCACTATCATGATAAAGATCAAAATGTTTAACCCCAACAATCCCTGGCCTTATCTTGCACTGGTTGCTCCTCACTGTCCAAGGGCCAGCCACCTCAGCTGTCCCTCACATTGGTCCCTTACTCTGGGATGTTCTCCTTTCACTGCAACACCAATCTCTTCACACCTTTTCATCCTTTAGACCAACTAAGGGGTCTTTTAAATGAATGTAATATTTTGGGATCATTTGCCTTGACCATCAAATTCAAAGGGAAGAACTTCCCTGGTGGTCCAGTGGTTAAGAATGCACCTGCCAATGCAAGGTCCCAGAAGACGCCACATGCTACGCAGCGACTAAGCCTGAGAGCCACAACTACTGAAGCCCACACATGCTCTGGAGCCCATGCTCTGCAGCAAGAGAAGCCACTGCAATGAGAAGCCCACATACCACAGCTAGAGAGTAGGCCCTGCTTGTCACAATTAGAGAAAGCCTGCATGCAGCAATGAAAACCCAGTGCAGTTAGAAATAATAAGTTTTTAAAAAATAATTATATATATATACATACATCTATATGTATATATATACAAACAAATGCAGAGAGGAAAAAACCTAGAGGCTTGTCAGGGACTCGGAGAATTGGCTATGGGGAGATTATGGTGGTAGATGGGGCTGCCATAGGAGGGACCCTCCTTTTTCAAAGTGGGGTCAGCCCTTCTGTTGAGGCCACACTGCAGAGCATAAGTTCCCAAATACTTGTCTGAGATGTCACGAGAGGATGGTTGCAGTAACAGTAGGAACCTTTGTAGGGTGCTGGCTTCACCCAGCTGTGAAAGTGTATCATGGTCAGGAGCAGAGTCCTAAAGGGGACCTGGTCAGTAAGAGCACCATGAGTGAGAAGGGGCCACAAGGAGACTTACCCTCTGCCCTAACTGAACATAAGGGAAGCAACAAATTATTTTTTTATTGGCCATGCCTCGTGGCTTGCGGGACTTTAGCTTCCTGTCCAGGGATTGAATCTGGGCCCTCATATGTGAGAGCACAGATCCCTAACCGCTGGACAGCTAGGGAATTCCACAGATTTAAAAAAAAAAACAAGTCTAGATAACCCTTCTGACTTTTCTTCCTCCCAGCGCTACACTCCTGAGAGTCTCTTCCAGAGCTACAAACACTTGATCTAGCCCAGACATCATTTTCTTCCTGAAGATGGTGAGAAGTGAGCACAGTCGGGAGGGGTGGAGGAAGGGGGGCATTCCATTGCCCCTGGTGCCAGCTCCAGGAACCTTCAAATTCAGTATCTGGTTCAGCTCCATTGTGTGTTATAAGGATGTTCTGGCTAGCAGTCTTCAATACAGCTTATTTTAACTTCCCCATAACAAGGGTTTCCCTAGTGGCTCAGAGGCAAAGAATCCACCTACCAAGCAGGAGACTTGGGTTCAATCACTGGGTTGGGAAGATCCCCTGGAGAAGGAAATAGTCGCTCACTACAGTGTCAGACACAAATTGATAACTAAATGATGACAACAACATGCCTATGAAACATACAACAAAAAGAAAAGGCACAAACTACTGGAAACTCATGCCAAATCTCAGCAACACCAAGACAGCTTCCAGGAATTATAGTCTTCTCACCCTTGGGATGCTCTCCCAATCCTAGATGTAGCTAATACTAGGGAGTCCATGGACTTCACTTAAGACTAGTTGCCAAAATTTGAAGAAAGTGATGAAGTGGCAAATTAGGAACCTTAGAGAATTAACAAATCAAAATTAACACATTATGAAAGAATTAAGCTTCAACAGCACTCATTATAGTTGTTTTATATAAGTTATAAAATCACTATGTGTTAACAACAGTGGGATTTTAATGCAAGCCAGGACTGTGTTTTTTCATACTGTTCAAAGGGTTCTCAAAGCAAGAATACTTAAGTGGTTTGCCATTCCCTTCTCCAGAGGACCATATTTTGTCAGAACTCTCCAACGAGGACAGGAATGAGAAAATTTAATTCAAATGAACATTATATCTACTACTGTGGGTAAGAATCCCTTAGAAGAAATGAAGTAGCATCATCAACGAAAGAGTCTGAAATGCAGTATTTGGGTGCAATCTCAAACATCACAGAATGATCTCGGCTTGTTTCCAAGGCAAATCATTCAACACCACAGTAATTCAAGTCTATGCCCCAATAACGGATGTCAAAGAAGATGAAATTGAGTGATTCTATGAAGACCTACAACACCTTCTAGAACTAACATCAAAGATAGATGTTCTTTTCATCAGAGGGGATTGGAATGCAAAAGTAGGAAGTGAAGAGATGCCCAGAATAAGGGCAAGTTTGGCCTTGGAGTACACAATGAAACAGGACAAAGGCTAACAGAGTTTACAAAGAGAATACACTAGTCATAGCAAATATCCTCTTCCAACAATCCGAGATGATTCTAGATGAGCATCACCAGATGGTCAATACCAAAATCAGATTGATTAAGTCTTTGTAGCCAAAGATGGAGAAGCTCTATATAGTGAGCAAAAACAAGACCATGAGCTGACTGTGGCTCAGATCATGAGCTCCTTATTGCAAAATTGAGGCTTAAATCAAAGAAAGTAGGGAAAACTACAAGGCCATTCAGGTATGACCTAAATCAAATACCTTATGATTATACAGCAGAAGTGATAAATAGATTCAAGGGATTAAATCTGATAGACAGGATGCCTAAAGAACTGTGGGTGGAGGTTTATAACATTGTACAGGAGGCAGTAACCAAAACCATGCCAAAGAAAAAGAAATGCAAGACTGCAAAATGGTTGTCTGAGGAGGTCTTACAAATAGCTGTGAAGATAAGATAAGCAAAAGGCAAAGGAGATAGGGAAAGATATACTCCACTAAATGCAGAGTTCCAAAGAATAGCTCTTAAGTGAACAATGCAAATTAATAGAGGAAAAAATAGAATGGGAAAGACTAGAGATCTCTTCAAGAAAATTAGAGATACCAAAGGAACATTTCATGCAAAGATGGTCAAAATAAAGGGCAAAAATGGCAAGGACCTAACATAAGCTGAAGAGATTAAGAAGAGATGGCGAGAATACATAGAATAACTGTACAAAAAAAAGATCTTAATGGCCCAGATAACCACGATGGTGTGTTCATTCATCAAAAGCCAGACATCCTGGAATGTGAAGTCAAGTGGGCCTCAGAAAGCATTACTACAAACAAAGCTAATGGAGGTGATAGAATTCCAACTGAGTTATTTAAAATCCTAAAAGATGTTAAAGTGTTGCATTCAATATGCCAGCAAATGTGGAAAACTTAGGAGGGGCCACAAGACTGGAAAAAGTCAGTTTTATTTCAATCACAAAGAAGAGCTATGCCAAAGAATGTTGAAATTACCACACAATTGTAGTCATTTCACATGCTAGCAGGATAATGCTCCAAATCCTTCAAGATAGGCTTCAACAGTATGTGAACCAAGAACTTCCAGATATACAAGCTGCATTTAGAAAAGGCAGAGGAACCAGAGATCAAATTGCCAACATTCTTTGGATCATGGAGAAAGGAAGGGAATTCCAGGAAAACATCTACTTCTGTATCATTGATCATGCTAAAACCTTTGACTGTGGGGATCACAGAAACTGCGGAAAATTCTTAAAGAGATGGGAATACCAGACCACAAAACAGTGGTTGCGAAACCTATATACAGGTCAAGAAGCAACAGTTAAAACCAAACATGGAACAATGGACTGGTTTCAAATTGGGAAAGGAGTACCACAAGCCTGTATATTGTCACCTTGTTTATTTAACTTATATGCAGAGTACATTATGCATGAGGCCAAACCTAATGAATCACAAGCTGGAATCAAGATTGCTGGGAAAATATCAACAACCTCAGATATAGAGATAATACCACCCTAATGGCAGAAAGTTCAGTTCAGACTCCATGGACTGCAGCACGCCAGGCTTTCCTGTCCATCACCAACTCCCGGAGTCTACTCAAACTCATGTCCGTCATATCAGTGATGCCATCCAACCATCTCATCCTCTGTTGTCTCCTTCTCCTCCTGCCTTCAATCTTTCCCAGAATCAGGGTCTTTTCCAAAGAGTCGGTTCTTCGCATCAGATAGTCTAAGTATTTGAGTTTCAGCTTCAGCATCAGTCCTTCCAATGAATATTCAGGACTGATTTCCATTAGGATTGACAGTTTGGATCTCCTTGCAGCCCAAGGGAGTCTCAAGAGTCTTCTCCAACACCACAATTCAAAAGCATTAAACAGTGCTCAACTTTATTTATAGTCTAACTCTCACATCCATACATGACTACTGGAAAAACCATAGCTTCGACTAGACAGACCTTTGTTGGCAAAGTAATGTCTCTGTTTTTTAATATGCTGTCTAAGTTTGTCATAATTTTCCTTCCAAGGAGTAAGTGTCTTTTAATTCCATGGCTGCAGTCACCATCTGCAGTGATTTTGGAGCCCCCCCAAAAAAAGTCTGACACTGTTTCCACTGTCTCCCCATCTATTTCCCATGAGGTGATGGGACCGGATGCCATGATCTTAGTTTTCTGAATGTTGAGTTTTAAGTCAAATTTTCACTCTCCTCTTTCACTTTCATCAAGAGGCTTTTTATTTCCTCTTCACTCTCTGCCATAAGGGTGGTGTCATCTGCATATCTGAGGTTATTGATATTCCTTCCAGCAATCTTAATTCCAGCTTGTGCTTCTTCCAGCCCAGCGTTTCTCTTGATGTACTCTGCATATAAGTTAAATAAGCAGGGGGACATTGTACAGCCTTGACATACTCCTTTTCCTATTTGGAAACTTCAGGAACCAATCTGTTGTTCCATGTCCAGTTCTAACTGTTGCTTCCTGACCTGCATGTAGGTTTCTCAAGAGGCAGGTCAGGTGGTCTGGTATTCCCATCTCCTTCAGAATTTTCCACAGTTTATTGTGATCCACACAGTCAAAGGCTTTGGCACAGTCAATAAAGCAGAAATAGATGTTTTTCTGAAACTCTCTTGCTTATTCAATGATCCAGCGGATATTGGCAATTTGATCTCTGGTTCCTCTGCCTTTTCTAAAACCAGTTTGAACATCTGGAAGTTCTCGGTTCACGTATTGCTGAAGCCTGGCTTGGAGAATTTTGAGCATTACTTTACTAGCATGTGAGATGAGTGCAATTGTGCAGTAGTTTGAGCATTCTTTGGCATTGCCTTTCTTTGGGATTGGAATGAAAACGGACCTTTTCCAGTCCTGTGGCCACTGCTGAGTTTTCCACATTTGCTGGCATATTGAGTGCAGCACTTTCACAGCATCATCTTTCTGGATTTGAAATAGCTCAACTGGAATTCCATCACCTCCACTAGCTTTGTTCATAGTGATGCTTTCTAAGGCCCACTTGACTTCACCTTCCAGGATGTCTGGCTCTAGGTGAGTGTGAGTGATCACACCATTGTGATTATCTGGGTGGAGAAGATCTTTTTTGTACAGTTCTGTGTATTCTTGCCACCTCTTCTTAATATCTTCTGCTTCTGTTAGATCCATACGATTTCTGTCCTTTATTGAACCCATTTTTGCATGAAATGTTCCCGTGGTATCTCTAATTTTCTTGAAGAGATCTCTAGTCTTTCCCATTCTGTTGTTTTCCTCTATTTCTTTGCATTGATTGCTGAGGAAGGCTTTCTTATCTCTCCTGGCTATTCTTTGGAACTCTGCATTCAGATGGGAATATCTTTCCTTTTCTCGTTTGCTTTTTGCTTCTCTTCATTTCACAGCTATTTGTAAGGCCTCCTCAGACAACCATTTTGACTTTTTGCATTTCTTTTCTATGGGGATGGTCTTGATCACTGTCTCCTGTACAATGTCACGAAGCTCCATCCATAGTTCATCAGGCTCTCTGTCTATCAGATCTAGTCCCTTAAATCTATTTCTCACTTCCAGTGTATATTCATAAGGGATTTGATTTAGGTCATATCTGAATGGTCTAGTGGTTATCCCTACTCTCTTCAGTTTAAGTCTGACTTTGGCCATAAGGAGTTCATGATCTGAGCCACAGTCAGCTCCAGGTCTAGTTTTTGCTGACTGTGTATAGTTTCTCCATCTTTGGCTGCAAAGAATATAATCAATCTGATTTCGGTGTTGGCCATCTTCTCTTGTGTTGTTGGAAAAGGGTGTTTGCTATGACCAGTGCATTCTCTTGGCAAAACTCTATTAGCCTTTGCCCTGCTTCACTCCGTACTCCAAGGCCAAATTTGACTGTTACTCCAGGTGTTTCTTAACTTCCTACTTTTGCATTCCAATCCCCTATAATGAAAAGGACATCTTTTTTGGGTGTTAGGAGGTCAGGGGCTCAGCCCTAGAGGAACTACCCACCTCCAAGGAGTGACTGCTGCGTGGGCACAGGAGGGCCGAGAGGAGCTACTCCATGTTCAAGATCAGGAGGGGCGGCCATGAGAAGGTACCCCTCGTCCAAGGTAAGGAGCAGCAGCTGCGCTTTGTTGGAGCAGCCGTGAAGAGATACCCCACGTGCAAGGTAAGAGAAACCCAAGTAAGATGGTAGGTGTTGTGAGAGGGCATCAAAGGGCAGACACACTAAAACCACAATCACAGAAAACTAGCCAACTTGATCACAGGACCATAGTCTTGTCTAACTCAATGAAACTAAGCCATGCCATGTGGGGCCATCCAAGACGGTTGGGTCATGGTGGACAGGTCTGACAGTATGTGGTCCACTGGAGAAGGGAATGGCAAACCACTTCAGTATTCTTGCCTTGAGAACCCCATGAACTGTATGAGAAGGCAAAATGATAGGATACTGAAAGAGAAACTCCCCAGGTAGGTAGGTGCCCAATATGCTACTGGAGTTCAGTGGAGAAATAACTCCAGAAAGAATGAAGGGATGGAGCCAAAGCAAAAAGAATACCCAGTTGTGGATGTGACTGGTGATAGAAGCACGGTCCAATGCTGTAAAAAGCAATATTGCATAGGAACCTGGAATGTTAGGTCCATGAATCAAGGCAAATTGGAAGTGGTCAAACAAGAGAAGGCAAGAGTGAATGTCGACATTCTAGGAATCAGCAAACTAAAATGGACTGGAATGGGTGAATTTAACTCAGATGACCATTATATCTACTACTGTCAGCAGGAATCCCTTAGAAGAAATGGAGTAGCCATCATAGTCAACAAGAGAGTCCAAAATGCAGTACTTGGATGCAACCTCAAAAATGACAGGATGATCTCTGTTTGTTTCCAAGGCAAACCATTCAATATCATGGTAATCCAAGCCTATGCCCCAACCAGTAACTCTGAAGAAGCCAAAGTTGAACGGTTCTGTGAAGACACGCTTAGGAATATATCTACCTAAAGAAACAAAATACTTCATGGATCGGAAGAACCAATATAGTGAAAATGAGTATACTACCCAAAACAATCTATAGATTCAATGCAATCCCTATCAAGCTACCATCGGTATTTTTCAGAGAACTAGAACAAATAATTTCACAATTTGTATGGAAATACAAAAAACCTCAAATAGCCAAAGCAATCTTGAGAAAGAAGAATGGATCTGGAGGAATCAACCTGCCTGACTTCAGTCTCTACTACAAAACCACAGTCATCAAGACAGTATGGTACTGGCACAAAGACAGAAATATAGATCAATGGAACAAAATAGAAAGCCCAGAGATAAATCCACACACCTATGGACACCTTATCTTTAACAAAGGAGGAAAGAACATATAATGGAGACAAGACAGTCTCTTTAACAAGTGGTGCTGGGAAAACTGGTCAACCACTTGTAAAAGAATGAAACTAGAACACTTTCTAACACTATACACAAAAATAAAGCCAAATGGATTAAAGATCTAAATGTAAGACCAGAAACTATAAAACTCCTAGAGGAAAACATAGGCAAAACACTCTCTTACATAAACCACAGCAGGATCCTCTATGACCCACCTCCCAGAATATTGGAAATAAAAGCAAAAATTTAAAAATGGGACCTAATTAAAATTAAAAACTTCTGCACAACAAAGGAAACTATAAGCAAGGTGAAAAGACAGCCTTAGGAATGGGAGAAAATAATAGCAAACGAAGCAACAAAGAATTAATCTCAAAAATAAACAAGCAACTCCTGCAACTCAATTCCAGAAAAATAAACGACTCTATGAAAAAGTGGGCCAAAGAACTAAACAGACATTTCTCCAAAGAAGACATACAGATGGCTAACAAACACATGAAAAGGTGCTCAACATCACTCATTATCAGAGAAATGCAAATTAAAACCACAATGAGGTACCATTTCACACCAGTCAGAATGGCTGCTATCCAAAAGTCTACAAGCAATAAATGCTGGAGAAGGTGTGGAGAAAAGGGAACCCTCTTACACTATTGGTGGGAATGCAAACTAGTACAGCCACTATGGAGAACAGTGTGGAGATTCCTTAGAAAACTGGAAATAGAACTGCCATATGACCCAGCAATCCCACTTCTGGGCATACACATTGAGGAAACCAGAACTGAAAGAGACAGGTGTACCCCAATGTTCATCGCAGCACTGTTTATAATAGCCAGGACATGGAAGCAACCTAGATGTCCAACAGCAGATGAATGGATAAGAAAGCTGTGCTACACGTACACAATGGAATATTACTCAGCCATTAAAAAGAATACATTTGAATCAGTTCTAATGAGGTGGATGAAACTGGAGGCCATTATACAGAGTGAAGTAAGCCAGAAAGAAAAACACCAATACAGTATACTAATGCATATATATGGAATTTTTTTAAATATTAATTTTATTTATTTTTATTTATTTGGCTGTGTGGGGTCTTGGTGGTGGCATGTGGAATATTGGGAACTCTGAGCTGCCTCATGGGAACTCTGAGTTGCAGCACGTGGGATCTAATTCTCTGACCAGGGATTGAACTTTGGCCCTCTGCATTGGGAGTGCAGAGTCTTAGCCACTGGACCACCAGGGAAGTCCCATATATATGGAATTTTAAAAGATGGCAATGATAACCCTGTATACGAGACAGCAAAAGAGACACAGATGTATAGAACAGTCTTTTGGACTCTATGGGAGAGGGTGAGGGTGGGATGATGTGGGAGAATGGCATTGAAACATGTAAATTATCATATGTGAAACGAATCACAAGTCCAGGTTTGATGCATGATACAGTGTGCTCGGGGCTGGTGCACTGGGATGACCCAGAGGGATGGGATGGGGAGGGAGGTGGGAGGGGGGTTCAGGATGGGGAACACATGTATACACATGGAGGATTCATGTCAATGTAAGGCAAAACGAATACAATATTGTAAAGTAAAAATAAATAAATAAATAAATAAAACTGAAAAAAAAAAAAGCTACTTGAAAATCAACATTCAAAAAACAAAGATCATGGCATCCAGTCCCATCACTACATGGGAAATAGATGGGGAAACAATGGAAACGGTGACAGACTTTATTTTCTTGGACTCCAAAATCACTGCAGACAATGACTGCAGCCCTGAAATTAAAAGACACTTGCTCCTTGGAAGAAAAGCTATGACGAACCTGGATAACATATTAAAAAGCAGAGATATCACTTGGCTGGCAAAGATCCATATAGCCAAAGCTATGATTTTTCCAGTAGTCAAGTGCAGTTGTGTGAGTTGGACCATAAAGAAGGCTGCAAGCTGAAGAACTGATGCTTCAAATTGTAGTGTTGGAGAAGACTCTTGAGAGTCTCTTGGACAGCAAGAAGATCAAACCAGTCAACCCTAAATATTCATTGGAAGGACTGATGCTGAAGCTTCAGTAATTTGGCCACCTGATGCGAAGAGCTGACTCATTGGAAAAGACATTGATGCTGGGAGAGAAAGAAGGTAGGAGAAGGAGACAATAGAGGATGAGATGGTTGGATGGCATCACTGACTCAATGGACATGAGTTTGAGCAAACTCTGGGAGATAGTGAAGGACAGAGAAGCGTGGCATGCTGCAATCTATGGGGTCCCAAAGAGTCAGACATGACTTAGTGACTATACAACAAGTACTGTGTTTGCTCACTTGTGAGAAGCAGCACAGTAAGTAATAAAAATCAAGCTCTAAAACCAGACTAGAGACCAAAGGATTATAAGGACAAGGAGGGCTCCTGTACCTGGACAAGGCAAGAAAGCCTGGACTGCATGTCAATGAAAAAGCTTCAGATTTTGCTGCCATCTTATGACTGTCAGACCACAACATGATGTCATAAGCTCTAATGCTGGGGCTCCTGATTTTAAATTTGAAAAGATCAAGATAGATATACATATTATTTTGTATATGCATACAGTAAGAATGGAGAAAAAAACACTTTTAAAAGTATAGGAGAAAATCACTTTAAAGTACTTTTTATTATAAAAATATTTATAATACTTTTTGTAGCACAATGATAACCCCAGTATCTTTCAGTTCAGTTCAGTTCAGTCGCTCAGTCGTGTCCGACTCTTTGCGACCCCATGAATAACTGCACGCCAGGCCTCCCTGTCCATCACCAACTCCTGGAGTTTACTCAAACCCATGTCCATCGAGTCGGTGATGCCATCCAGCCATCTCATCCTCTGTCGTTCCCTTCTCTTCCTGCGCCCAATCACTCCCAGCATCAGGGTCTTTTCCAATGAGTCAACTCTTCACATGAGGTGGCCAAAGTACTGGGGTTTCAGCTTCAGCATCAGTCCTTCCAATCGACACTCAGGAAATTATCTCCTTTAGGATGAACTGGTTGGATCTCCTTGCAGTCCAAGGGACTCTCAAGAGTCTTCTCCAACACCATAGTTCAAAAGCATCAATTTTTCGGCGCTCAGTTTTCCTCACAGTCCAACTCTCACATCCATACATGACCACTGGAAAAACCATAGCCTTGACCAGACAGACCTTTGTTGGCAAAGTAATGTTTCTGCTTTTTAATATGCTGTCTAGGTTGGTCATCACTTTCTTTACAAGGAGTAAGCATCTTTTAATTTCATGACTTCAGTCACCATCTGCAGTGATTTTGGAGCCCAAAAAAATAAAGTCTGACACTGCTTCCACTGTTTCCAAATCTATTTCCCATGAAATGATGGGACTGGATGCCATGATCTTTGTTTTCTGAATGTTGAGCTTTAAGCCAACTTTTTCACTCTCCTCTTTCACTTTCATCAAGAGGCTCTTTAGTTCCTCTTCACTTTCTGCCATAAGGATGGTGTTATGTGCATATCTGAGATTATTGATATTTCTCCCGGCAATCTTGATTCCAGCTTGTGCTTCTTCCAGCCCAGCATTTCTCATGATATACTCTGCATCCAAGTTAAATAAGCAGGGTGACAATATACAGCCTTGACAATACTCCTTTCCCGATTTGGAACCAGTATCTTTAGAGTCTTATAAAGGTTATTTAGGTTTGTATGTTAAGAGGTTAACAGAGACAATGACTGTTTGACACTGAGTCCTTTTATGGTGTCACTTGTTACAAATGATTGATATAGGTGGCCAGGAAATCAGAGTAGTCCTTTAATTTCAGATGCACAATTAGAATTAATCAAAATCCTCGGTCCAAAATATGGGTTCATCAGTGGCGATGGGACACGTGAAAAATGTATTTCTGTGTTGAGTTTGGATGCTGAGAGTATCTGATTCAACAACTTAGAATAATTCAAGTCAAAGAAATAGATCTAGCATGTAACAAAAACATTTGCCCATATATCTTAGGCTTAATATGTTGTGCTTTCTTACTTATTCTTTCTCTAAAGAATCTTATATTGTAAACTTAATTTCTCTATGACTCTAGTGCTGTTTAGGATAATTTTCCCCTTTTTATGATTTCCAAGTGACTGGGTTTTCTTGTTTTGTTTTTGCATGTTTATTGGTTACATTGTGGCCACAGAATGTAATCTGTACAATTTCTGCTTTTGGAATGTATTAAGGTTTTTTCTATGTGTTCGATTTTTATGAATATTTGTAACTGATATTCATTTCACAGGCTTAAGATTCAGGTTTTGCAAAACAAAATGTAACTTTATTTTTGTTACAAAATTTTCCCTTTATTTTGAGTTATTTTTTTACTCCTAATGGCCAAGAAAAACAAAACCCACAACCAGACATGAATATTAGTCACTTCCAGATAAATTAAGCCATTTCTGCCTTTTCAGGATTTTCCCAGTGAATTATAATTTCCCACTTCCCATCTTCTTACAGGAGGCTGCATCTAAGTCAGGGGGAGTTTTTGCAGCATTAAGGGAGAGTCATCTGAATGTTTTGTGGTCATCACCTGCCAACTTTGGCATCCCTTGAGATTTAAGTCAACTTCCCCTTCCCGGTCTGTCACCTGCCACAGACTTTGTAGGACTACGTGGGACTATTTCCCACACTTCACAGTTTTAGTACATGCACTTCTGGCCCGGGGCTCAAGGTCACTTCTATTCTGCTAGTCCTCTCCCACTACTTTTGTGAAACCTTTGCTTTCTCAGGCCCTCTAGTCTTTTTGATGATCTTGGTACCTTGCCAGAATCCCTGGACTCACTTATGCAGGGCTTGCTGCCTCCCTCTTCTTCCCAGAGAATATCCACTTTTGGATCCCACATCCCTAACAGGGGGCTTGTGGGAGAGGTTCATATCCCCTTCAGGGAAGTTTCAACCCTGAGGACTGGGGTCAGACGACAGAAAAGACCCTTTCTCAAGAGACCTGCATCAGTATCTGATTCTGCTTTCCTGACTGTCCCGTCTGAGGCAGCTAAATCCGAATGCATGAGGTGTGATTGCACTTTGGTGCCACCTGGTGGTGGTGTGACAGGCTGGGCTTAAACCCCTGCCTGGTAGATGCTGATTCTGCAAGTGATCCTCCACCTACCTGTCACACCGCTGGGAGTTACACTCTTTCTAGAATCCACCAGGTTAGATGGCACCTTCTTTGGGCTTCCCTGATAGCTCAGTAGGTAAAGAATCCGCCTGCAATGAAGGAGACTCCAGCTCGATTTCTGGGCCAGGAAGATCCACTGGAGAAGGAATAGGCTACCCACTCCAGTATTCTTGAGCTTCCCTCATGGTTCAGCTGGTAAAGAATCTGCCTGCAACGCGGGAGACCTGGGATCGACCCCTGGGTTGGGAAGATCTCCTGGAGAAGGGAAAGGCTACTCACTCCAGTATTCTGGCCTGGAGAATTCCATGAACCATACAGTCCATGGGGTCACAAAGTGTAGAATACAACTGAGCGACTTTCACTTTCTTCACTTTCTTTTGTTGGGTGATCTGGGACACTGGGCACCTAGAATACTGAGGACATGGCTTTCCACTTCCCAGTTTCCAAAAATAAGGTGGCCTGTGTTCTTACTGGGGCAGAGGATAAAGCCTGCAATGCGGGAGACCCAGGTTTGATCCCTGGGTTTGGCTTCCCCACATATCCCACCGAAAAAAGAAACTTTAATCCCCACCTTGGCACTGAGATAAAAAACATTCACCACATTGCTCTATGTTGTAAATTATATAGTAGTGCTAGTGTATTAGTGTGGGGATTTCCTCATCTTCTCTCCACATGTGCTGTGGGTACTGGAAAGGTGTAGAAAGCCCCTCCTTGTAAATATGATTCTGGCTTCCCAGACAAATGGGGATGGCAGGAATCAGTGTAACAGAGAAGAGTCCATTTTCACTCTTCCGTGCTAGATCCATTTCTTTGACTTTAACCCTTGTTTTTTGCCACTTTTGTTATTATATTCATGTGTAATGGCCTGCCTCAGATAATCCTGCCCCTCTTGCCTGACTATTAAGCTAAATAAAGTGCCTTTGTTGGAAACCCTGTCCACATGTAAATGGAAGGAAGGAAGAAATTAACACATTCCGCTGCCTGAGTCTTGCCTTTCTAGGAGATATTTGCAAGAATTAAATGGCTTTTTTACTTTGTGCTTCATTCCTGATCTCTGCCCTGAACTCCTCTCAGGAGTGTTGAAGCTCAGCAGTTGCGGTAACCATGATTTAATCTCTGTAGAGGTAAATGACAAGTGCCAGTTTCCAGTTGGCAGGACCCCTTCATAGTTACAAACTTGACCATGATTTTGAGAGGGCATTTCATGACCATTTCATCCCACCGTGTTGAGAATGTTTATTCTCAGGTCTGGCAGAGATTTTGCTGATAGGCCACTCAATGTCCACTTTATAGACAAGGCCATAAAACAGTATCCAAAATTCTCTGGACCACCTATCTGTATTAGCCTCTTGGTCCAGGAAAATATTTCCTCTTGTTGCTTCTTCCTATAGCTAGAGTTACACCATTATCAACACTGATCTCATATGGACCTATATATTATTTTATCAGGGGCTCAATCACACATTTGGTAACATAAGAAACACAATTTTGTAAAACAGGTGAAATACAAAGAACATAGCCAACAGTACTATTAAAGTCATAAGGAAGAATTAAGCCAAGAACTTCTACTAGGTACAGCCCAGTAATATCCCAGGATGTCTATTCTGTACCAATCATTATCTTTCAGAGAAATTATACATTGGCACTGTCCATAAGGCACATAGCCCAGTTTGGTGGTATCACTAGACTGATTATCCTTAGCATGATTTAATTGTTCCCAACATAGAAGACACTTTAAACTTAAATTACCATAACCTGGTGTTATCCACATAAATCCACCCCATAATTGTGGGAGATTTTATTCCTGGGCTGAAACTTCGCTTGTTGCTCAGACTGAGGTTGAGTAACAGAAGGAAAACTCTATGGTCAGTGTAAGAGCCGATATTATTAATTGGCCAAGTGAGGTGATTCCCATCTAGTAATACCAATAGCCACCTGAACATGCCTATAATTTTCCTTTTAAAGTAAATTTCCTCAGGGCCAGCTCATTAGAGCCTTGCTGTGTTCAGTTGCTCAGTCATGTCCAACGCTGCAACTCTAAGGACAGTAACCCGCCAGCCTCTGTCCACGGGATTCTCCTGGCAAGAATACTGGAGTGGGTTGCCATGCCCTCCTCCAGGGGATCTTCCTGACCCAGGGATTGAACCCATATCTCTTATGTCTCCTGCACTGCAGTAGATTCTTTACCACTAGCAACACCTGGGAAGCCCTAATTAGAGCCCTGAAGTGGAGAAATTCCCCAAGGTAACCCAGAACTAGACACAGGTAACTCGCCACACACCCAACAACTGGATTGATTTCTAAAACTAGCATAGGATCATGTCTATGATAGAAATATACTTGATTTATATGCGAAGGTCCAAAAGTCAAGGAAACATTATAAATGATCACAAGGGTCACGTCAAGGATTTGGGGTAAGCTATCTCTCTCTGTTGTCATCTTTGTGCAGTTTCTCTTCTGTTTGAGAGTCATTTTAAGGCACTTTTGAGGTCAGCCACCCTCTCTGTAAGCCAGTCCAGTGCAGGGGTCCTGACAAGGGTCTCTCCATCCAGGTTGGAGACGTTCCTTCAAAGAATTATGACTCATAACATTTTACCAGGATATATCAGATTTTTAAGAACTCCACATAACCTCTAGAATAACTATGTTAGTAATATTTAGCATACAAAATAACGTGAGAGGATGTATCACTCATCTGATAATACTTCCCATGTCATTTAGCCAACCAAATAAACACAGTTAGCTTAATAACTCTTTTTGGAATGTTTCAGGGGCCCTGTTAAGCATCCCAAAGGTAGCTAGAGGTCAAAAGAACTTCAACAGAATTTGATTTAGGAAATTTTGTCCAAAAAAATTAAAACGGTTTAGGACAGTCAGACTTAGCCAACGCTGGTGGGCATGTCACTTAGCTTGCTGATAAGTTACAATGGGTGTGTATACAGAGGCTCAGAGTCTAGTGAAAGTTGGCCAACTTGGACCTAGTTGGTTCTAACCAGTTTTCCTATGGTTGTATCATTCCTAACAAAATCCATTTACCCAACTAAATGAAATCCAGTCTTCGAAAATCCTGATCATGCATAACTCACTCCCTTCATTACTTTTTCATTTCTCACAACTTCTTTTAATGAAAACACTTCCTTAATTTTTGTTTCCATATCAAGTTCCTTTTCTTGTTGGCAAATTTGTAACAGGTAGACTATGGTCTTATTTGACCTCTAGCAAACCTAGGTACAACTGAAGTATTACATTTATTGATGGTTCCAGAGACATGTCTGTACTACCAGGTATTCATTTGATACTGAATATTTGCCAGTTCATGTGAACCTGAAATTCATTTAGGATAATTTCTCTTGTATTTAGAATTGTTTTATTTGTAAGTGCTTAATTTTCTTTAACCCAAAGAGATTAGAGCTTATGTATAAATTAATCTCAACAATATTATCCAAAAACAAAGACACATACTAAGACATACACATACCCAGACAGATAAATGCAAGATCACAACTTAGTCATGAATTGGATATCACAATATAAAATTCACTAGTTTATAAATAATAGTTGGGACATATAAAAATTTAAAGGCTTCTTTTTATTTTTCCCTCAGTCTCAGGAATTAAAGATGGTCTATATTAGTGCTCCTGAGAGCCCTGGTCTCAAGGCATAGGGAGAGAAAATCAAGTTTTACTTGATTTTCTGAAGTCAGAGTCAAAATTCTAAAAAGTCATTTGATCAGGCTTACTTTTACTAACTGTGTATGCAAGAAGAACCAGTTTGGGAACTAATTTTTAAGTTTTGTGCCTAAACCAACTTTCACTGAGGTCTAAACAAAATGGCAGCCACACAAAGCAAATTAACCATCACAAACCACAACCCAGAACACAAAACACGAAAAACACACAGACCCGGTTGTCCTAATCAGACACTCCCTTAAATTCAAGATTATAATCCCTCAGAAAACCTCTTGTGGAAAAAAAAAAAAAAACCTCTTGTGGAGTCACAGAACTTCAGATCCAAGTCCTGTTTTTCCCTCAGTCTCAGGAATTAGGAATGGTCATAGATAAGTGATCCCAAGAACCCCGGTCTCAAGGCACAGGGAGGGAATATCAAGTTCTACCAAAATCGCTGCAGGTCTAAACAAAATGGCAGCCACACAAAGCAAAAGTGAAGTCGCTCAGTCATGTCCGACTCCTTGCAACCCCGTGGGCTGTAGCCTACCAGGCTCCTCCAGCCATGGGATTCTCCAGGCAAGAATACTGCTAAAGCAAAAGGGCCATCACAAATCACAACATAGAACACATATACATGCCCAGCCATTCTAATCAGACACTCCCTGAAATACAAGATTGCAGTCTCCCAGAAAACCTCCTATAGAGACACAGAACTTCAGATCCAAGTACTAGCAGAGTAAATGGAAATATCTCAGGTCTTAAAAGATTTCAAAGGGAGGAAAAGAGGCCAGGTTGAAAGAAACAGGGGAAGGAAGCAGGAGAGGGGGACAAAAGGGGTGGCCTTACAGATGTCTCCTGCCACCTGCAGACACCCAGGCATTACAGGACTTTACCCTCGGCCTCCAGAGAAGGGAGAACTGGAACTTGGCCCTACCAGAAACCAGACTAGAACAGAACAGAACCAGAATTCAAGTTCTTTGCCAAGCAGAGGTGGTCAGCCTTCAATCCTCAGCTCAGGCTGAGGCCCTTCGATCAGACAAATAACATATAAGGAAACTCCCATAAGGTTATCAGTTGATTTCTCAAGAGAAACTCTACAAGCCAGAAGGGAATTGCATTATATATTTAAAGTGATGAAAGGGAAGAACCTACAACCAAGAATACTCTACCCAACAAGACTCATTCAGATTTGATGAAGAGATCAAAAGATTTCCAGACAAACCAAAAGTTAAAAGAATTCAGCACCACCAAACCACCTTTACAAATCCTGAAGTAACTTCTCTAGGCAGGAAACAAGAGAAGGAAAATACTTACTTATAGAAAATAAACCCAAAACAGATAAGAAAATGGCAATAGGATCACACATATCGATAATTACCTTAAATGTAAATGGATTAAGTACACCAACCAAAAGACATAGACTGGCTGGGCAGATGAAAGCATGTGTATGTATGCACTTTACTTACCACATTACTCTACTTAACACCCCAAATTTTTTGTAATTATTTTATATTGTTAGGTTAATTATGCTTCTATTATGGCTTGCAAATATAATTATCTTTTCATTTTTGTCTGGCAATTGTGAAAATTGATAAACATCTTTTATTATTGTGATTATGTAACTATTACTCATTCAACATCATTTTATCATGATTGGGTCAATAGAAAATAATAGAATTTTAATAAAATTAATTAATTGCTATTTAATAAAAAAACTTGTAATGACTTTTTAAAATCCATATGCATATCAAAATTATCTTGAAACTTTTTAAAAAATACAAATGCCCAGGTAATGCTTCTTTTCTCCAAAGCTCCTGATGTGTTTCTAATGAGCATCAATGTTTAAAAACAACTGGACTATATACTGATCTTTTACTTTCATTTAGTTTGTTTCACCTTTTCCATTTCATATTCAGTGCTCCCATTTCATTTCACTTATGTTTTCCAATTTCTCCAGCTCTTCCTTTTTTTTTTCCCTTTGATGTTCTTTCTCAAGCCTTTATCAAGTGTTGTAGAAAAGCTTTTACATATGTTAAAATTTATACATATATATGTATACATATATACATATATGTATATAGTATGTATAATATATACACTTTAGAAAACTTATGAAATTTGGCCTACCTTAAGAATTTATGACATTTCAATTTCACTTGTTTAGCTTAGTGTGACTAGAATGCTAGATTTCTAATTAAAAAAAAATAGATAATCATCAAGCAACAAAGGTTTACTGTATAGCACAGAGAACTATAGTCAATATCATCTAACAACTTATAATGGAAAATAATCTGAAAATAATATATGGATATATGTACAATTGAATCACCTTGCTGTGTACCTGAAACATTGTTAAGTCAACTATGCTTCAATAAAAAAATATATTTTTTAAAGTGTTAATTAGATTGATTAATAAGGGTATAAGAAGAAGCTGAGGGAAAATATTCTTCCCAAGAAGATGGAAATTTTAAAGGAACTTATCCCAATAGGATAGAGATTTTCAGATGTTTATTAAGAAATGGGAAAAATAAAGTGAATGCTAATGGAATTAAAACAAAAGGTTTTGATACAATACTACCAGAGACTGGATGGGCCTAAGGGACTTTCGTTGATCCCAACATTAAAGGGCCCCAAACAAGTCCCACTCTGTTTACCCCTGTTTAATATACATATATTGAAAATATACTTATATATGTTTAAAAGGCTGAAAGAAAATTACAGTGAAATATCTCGCCAAAAATTGCTTGTGAAATTGCTTGTGAAATTACAGTGAAATACCTGACCAATTAATCAAGTTAAGAGATTAACAAAAAGGCCTGAGTCCCTCAGCTCTACCTCTCACTGGGGACCCCAAAGCCTTTATAAAAATAGATAAAATGGCCAGGGGATTAAAAAAAAAAGGCTTTTGGAGGATTTTGTAAGGCTAAAGCTTACTGATGGGATCCTAATAGAAACTAAAGTTATAGGTATAAAAGCTAATACAGTTGAGATGAAGTTTTATAAAAATTGGTTTATTAAAATGGGCTTTATATAAGATGACTACATCTCTTTTGCCTAAATATATTATGGGATAAACATTATGTCTCACTGGGGAATGCTTCCCCTGCCTTGTATTGTAAGACAGGGCATAAAAAAAAAAGACAGGGCATACAGAACTGCCTCTTAGACAATATTAATTAAATGTACTAAAGAAAATCAGTAGGGTTACCTCAGTCCACATATAATGATGTTAAAACTGGGAGCTAATATTCAAGGACTAATACAAACAATAATAGAGATTTTTTTCCCCCTGTGGATCTAACTTGTATATACCCTTAGAAAGAGGAACTTTGTTGAATGCCTTGTGCAAAGTTTTATTGTTGTTATTCAGTTGCTAAGTCAGGCCCCACTCTTTGTGACTCCATGGACTGTACGTAACATGCCAGGCTCCTCTATCCTCCACTAATTTCCAGAGTGTGCTGAAACTCGTGTCCGTTGATTCGGTGATGCCATCCAAACACCTCATTCTCTGTCAACCCCTTCTTCACCTGCCATCAATCTTTCCTGGCATCAGGTCTTTTTCAATGAGTTGGTTCTTCACATCAGACTGGTTTGAGCTCCTTGTTGTCCAAGTGACGCTCAAGAGTCTTCTCTAGCACCACAATTTGAAAGCATCAGTTCTTGGGCACTCAGCCTTCTTTATGGTCCAACTCTCACATTCATACATGACTACTGGGAAAAAAAAAAACATAGCTTTCACTATACAGGTCTTTGTCAGCAAAGTGATGTCTCTGCTTTTTAATACATTGTCTAGTTTTGTCATGCAAGCATCTTCTAATTTCATGGCTACAGTCACCCTCTGCAGTGATTTAGGAACCAAAGAAAATCAAATCTCTCACTGCTTCCACTTTTTCCCCATTTACCATGGAGTGATGGGACCAGATGCCATGATGTTAGTTTTTTTTTAATATTGAGTTTTAAGATGCTTTTTCACTCCCTCTTTCATCCTCATCAAGAGGCTGTTTTGTTCCTCTTCACTTTCTGCCATTAAAGTGGTATCATCTACATATATGATGTTGTTGATTTTTTTTCCCAGCAATCTTGATTCCAGCTTGTAGTTCATCCAGCCCAGCATTTCACGTGATGTACCCTACATATAAGTTAAGTAAGCATGGTGACAAGAGCCTTGTTGTACTCCTTTTCTGATTTGGAACCTGTCAGTTGTTGCATGTCCAGTTCTAACCGTTGCTTCTTGGCCTGCATACAGGTTTCTCGGGAGGCAAGTAAGGTCATCTTGTATTCCCATCTCTTTAAGAATTTTCCCCAGTTTGCTGTGATCAACACAAACGTTTTAGCATACTCAATGAAACAGAAGCAGATCTTTTTCTGGAATTCCCTTACTTTCTGTGTGATCCAACCAATGTTTGCAGTTTGATCTCTGGTTTCTCTGTCTCTTCTTTTTTTTTTTTTTTTCTCTGTCTCTTCAAAACCCAGCTTCACATCTGGAAGTTCTTGGTTCACATACTGCTGAAGTCTAGCTGAAGGATTTCGAGCATTACCTTGCTAGTATGTGAAATGAGCCCAATTGTATGGTTGTCTGAAGAGTTTTTGGCATTGCCTTTCTTTGCAATTGGAATGAAAACTGACCTTTTCCAGTCCTGTGGCCAGTGCTGGGTTTTCCAAATTTGCCGATATATTGAATGCAGCAGTTTAACAGTATCATAGTTTAGGATTTGAAATAGTGCAGCTGGAATTCTATCACCTACTAGCTTTGTTTGTAGTAATGCTTCCTAAAGTCCACTTGACTTCACACTCCAGGATGCTGGCTCTAGGGGAGTGACCACACCATTGTGATTATCCTGCTTATTAAGACTTTTCTTGTACAGTTCTTCTGTGTATTCTTGCTACCTCTTCTTTATTTCTTCTACTTCTGTTAGGTCTTATCATTTCTGTCCTTTATGGTGCCCATCCTTGCATGAAAATGTTCCCTTCATATCTCCAATTTTCTTGAAGAGATCTGTAGTCTTTCCCATTCTATTGTTTTCCTCTATTTCTTTGCATTGTTCATTTAAGCAGGCCTTCCTTTATCTCCTTGCTATTCTCTGGAACTCTGCATTCAGCTTGCTGTATATTTCCCTTCCTCCTTTGCCTTTTGCTTTTCTTCTTTCCTCAGCTATTTGTAAAGTCTCCTCTGACAACCGCTTTGCCTTCTTGCTTTTCTTTTTCTTGGGATGGTATTGGTCACTCTGCCTCTGTACAATGTTCCGAACCTCTGTCCATAGTTCTTCAGACACTCTCTCTCTCAGATCTAATCTCTTGAATCTGTCATCTCCACTGTATAAATTATAAGGGATTTGATAGATCATATCTGAATGGCCTAATGGTTTCCCCTACTTTCTTCAATTTAAGCCAGAACTTTGCAATAAGGAGTTCATGATCTGAGCCACAGTCAGCTCCCGGTCTTGTTTTTGCTGACTGTATAGAGCTTCTCCATCTTTGGCTGCAAAGAACATAATCAATCTGATTTCAATACTGACCATCTGGCAATGTCCATGTGTAGAGTCATCTCTTCAGTTGTTGTAAAAAGGTGTTTACTATGACCAGCGTGGTCTCATGACAAAACTGTTAGCCTTTGCCTTACCTCATTTTGTACTCCAAAGCCAAACTTGCCTGTTACCTCATGTATCTCTTGACTTCCTACTTTTGCATTCCAATCCCCTATGATGAAAAGTACATATTTTTTTGGAATTAATTCTAGAAGATCTTGTAGGTCTTTGTAGAACCATTGAACTTTAGCTTTTTTGGCAAAGTAATTGGGGCATAAACTTGGATTACTGTGATGCAGAATGGTTTGCCTTGGAAATGAACTGATACCATTCTGTTGTTTTTGAGACTACACCCAAGTACTCCATTTCAGACTCTAGTTGATGACGAGGGCTACTCCATTTCTTAAAAGGCATTCTTGCCCAGATACAATTGTCATCTAAATTAAATTCACCTGTTCCTATCCATTTTAGTTCACTGATCCCCTGGATATTGATGTTTAATTTTGCTATCTCCTGCTTGTCCACATTCAATATACCTTGATTCATGGGTCTAACATTCCAGGTTCCTAAGTAATATTGTTCTGTGCAGCATCAGACTTTACTTTTACTGCCAGACACATCCACAGCCTAGCACTGTTTCTGCTTTGGTCCAGCCACTTCATTCTTACTGGAGTTATTAGTAATCATCTTCAGCTCTTCCCCAGTAGCATATTGGACACCTTCCGACCTGTGTCATATCTTTTTGCCTTTTCATACTGTCCATGAGGCTCTCCAGGCAAGAATACTGGAGTGGGTTTTCATTTCCTTCTCCAGTGGGCAATGTTTTGTCAGAACTCTTCACCGTGACCTGTCTGTCTTGAGTGGCCCTGCATGGTGTGGCTCATTGAATTATACAAGCCAAGCCCCTTCACCATGACAAGGCTGCAATTAAAGAAAGGGAGCAAATTTTTCAATGCATGAAATATTGAACCCTAAAGTTCTAGGACATAGAACTCTTCTTTTAAAAAATTATCATATTGAAGTATAGTTGATTTGGGGCTTCCCCGGTGGTGCTGGTAGGAGACGCAAGAGACAGGGATTTGATCCCTGGGTTGGGAAAATCCCTTTGAGGGGGACATGGCAATCCACTCCAAGATTCTTGCCTGGAGAATCCCAAGGACAGAGGAGCCTGGCAGACTATGGTCCATAGGGTCACAGAGTCGGACACAACTGAAGTGGCTTAGTATGCATGCATAGTTGATTTACACTCAAGTGTTAATTTCTGCAGTACAGCAAAGTGATTTAGTTATACCTATATTTACATACTTTTTCTTTTCCATTATGGCTTATTGCAGAATATTGAATATATTTTCCTGTGCTGTACTATTGTACTCTGTTGTTTATGCATCCTGTGTATAATAGTTTGCAGCTGCTAATCCCGAACTCCCACTTCTTCCCTTCCCACCTCACCCCTCAGCAAGCACAAGTCTGTTCTCTATATGTGTGAGTTTGTTTCTGTTTCATAAATAAGTTCATTTGTGTCATATGTTAGATTCCACATACAAGTGATATGATATGGCATTTGTCTTTCTCTCTGACTTAAGTCACTTAGTATGATGATCTCTAGGTCCAACCATGTTGCTACAAATGGCATTCCTTTTTATGGCTGAGTAGTGTTCCCTTATATATATGTACCACATCTTCATTATCCATTCATCTGTTGATGAGCATTTAGGTTGTTTCCATGTCTTGGCTATTGTGAATAGTGCCGCTATAAACATAGGGGTACATACATCTTTTTGAATTTTAGTTTTGTTGGGATATATAACCAGGAGAGAGATTGCTAGATAATATGGTAGTTCTATTTTTAGTTTTTTGAAGAACCTCCATACTGTTTTCCATACTGGATGCAGCAATTTACATTCCCACCAACATTGTATGAGATAGAACATGGAACTCTTGATTTTTAGTTTAGTTGGAAATCTTCTTACTTTATTTTAAAAAAGCAAATTAAAGAAAATATAGTTAGGCAAATCAACCTTTTAAAATTATTTAGGCAGCAGACCAGTTCTTTATGAAATTAAAAGGAGCCATCTTTGTCTTGCAAATCTCTGCAAATCAGAAATGTAAATACAGCCCAGAGACTGACCTGAGACTGAGCCTCTGTTGGTTCAACCAGGTAAACCTGGAACTGAGGGGAAAAAATGCCATTTAAAACTCAAGGCACTGGAAAGACTCCCTGTTCCAAAAGCTAATTCGTTGCCTCTTTAAGGATTTATCAAGACCAACACAAATTTTAAAAGTCCACAGATAGTAAAACTTTAGTCATCTGAACAAATAAATTTCATCTATTTTGTTATTTATAAACTAGTAGGTTTATATTGTAATACTAGATTCAAAACTAAGTTTTAAAGTGAAGCTATGAGATCCCCAGTTATGTCTGTTTATATGTCTGTGTATATATAATACATATGATATGAATAGTATTATCAAAACTAAATGATGAAAGGGCTCTATTTAACTGATTTAAAAGTAAGCACTTAAAAATTAAATGCTTCTAAATATAAAGAAAACTGGCCAGAATGAATATAGGCTCTCTCATGATCTAGGAAATATTGAGTATTAAATACCAGTATTAAATCTGGCTTAAGCTTGTTGGCTTAATCAATAGAGACATGGCTTTTATTTTACCTAGGTTTATGGAAGGTCAGTAAGTTCATGTGATTTCTGTTGCATTTTGTTAACAAAAATAAATAAATAACTGGTTACAATGATATTTTCATAAGTTACAAAATAGAGATAAATAAGACAGTTTCAGGTGAACTCTTTAGAAATAATTATGTTTGGGGGTAAGAATGTCTATCAAAAATGCTTTCTCCAGATTTTTTTGTAAGCTAAAATTACAAAGTTTTGCCATATTAAGTTAAATATATTAATATAAATATATTAAAAATATTTGCCATACTAAGTTAAATGAGAATTCACTGAATATCCAGATAATTTCAATTAGGATAAAATATTGGATCGTTAATTACTAAACGGCTCTAAATTTACCTACTGTCTTCTCATGAGAGGAAAACTAGAGATGTTTGGGTTTGCTAGACATATGACTTGTACCACATTGAGGAAAGAAGTTATGCTCTGAGAAGGTGAATATTTCTAGAGGTTATGGAATGTTTCTAAGTTTTCCTATCAAGAAATGCTAGTTTGGCAAGCAGTCCACAATTACTTGCTTCTCAGTTTTCATTAGATAGGGAGGTTTTTTAAGAGTTAGACTTGTAGTCTTTGCCATGAAAGCTACTGTAATAATAAAGGAAAAATAAAAAGGAAAAAAGTAGGATGTGTAGTTTCAACAAAAGAAGATATGAGCAACATAAGTGCATTTTGTCATGGGGGAAAAGTGATTTTGTCCTAAAGCTGGAAAATACAAAAGATAAAACTAATATAGATATAGAAAGTTGTGGAAAGTTTGCAGAAAGGAAGCCCTGAGAAAAGAGTTTTGTGCATGGTCAGGCTCGAACTGAATTTAATTTAATTAAGTAGATAAATTTTGTTATTGAGGGTGAGCTGGTGCAGGACAGAAGTTTGGTTTTCTCTGTTAAGAGAACAATGTTTTCTTGGAAAGTTGTGCTACTTTTGATAATAGATTATGAACTTCTTTGCCTACTAAATGACCTATATTTGCCTGTATTTTATTGCCACTTTGGTTAAGTGAACAGGTATTGTTTCACAGAGACCTATGATCTTTTTTGACAAAGGTTTTTCTGTTTGCTTGTTTTGGCTGCACCACGTGACTTGTGGATCTCAGTTCCCTGACCAGGGACTGAACCCGAGCCCTGGACTGTGCAAGCACCGAGTCCCAGCCACTGGACCACGAGGGAATTCCCTTGACCAAGTGTTTTAAAATCTTTGATATCGCTAAAAAATTCAAGCCAAATTTTAAATATAGTTCTTTATTAATAAAGTTCTCTAGCTAACTTTGGGATGCTCCAAAGGGCTCTGAAACACACTGAAGAGAGATTTTAAACTAATTAGGTTTATTTGGTGTGTTAAATTACGTGGGAAACTTTGTCAAAGAAGCAGTGATAAAACCATCTTAGGTTATACTGTGTGGGTAAACATTCCAAAATTTACATGGAGTTCCTAAAAAATCTGTTATGTCCTAGTGTAATAATAATTACACATATTCATGATTCTAGTTATTATCTTAAAAAGTTATGTCACAGAAATAACCAAGTTTCTTGTCAGTTGCTTAGTAATCACATCTTTATCTGGGCCATTTTAGGTCTTTTGTCATTTATAATCAGTCATTGTTTTACTCTGATGCTTTCATAAAATGAAGACCTTAAAGAAGATTCATAAAAAGGACTTTTTGACAAATACAAGTTTCTGACTTTTAGATCATACCACTGAACTGGGTGGGCTTCCCTTGGTAGCTTAGCTGGTAAAGAATCTGCCTGCAATGCAGGAGACCCCGGTTTGATCTCTGGGTCAGGAAGATCCCCTGGAGAAGGAAATGGCAACCCACTCCAGTATTCTTGCCTGGAGAATCCCCATGGACAGAGGTGCCTGGTGGGCTACAGTCTATGGGGCCACAAAGAGTCAGACATGACTGAGCAACTAGGTAAGAAGCACTGAGCTGGGTAAGAAGTTACAAAACTCTAACGGAAAGTCTAATGACTTCTCTGATCAACAGAAATTAACTAAATGGGACTAAATGAACTGATAAAGATGATTTATAATTTTATGACTTGTTTCTGAAATATACTGATATTTAAGGTTTGTTTAAAAGACCCTGATATAAAAGGCAGGAAGAGAAGGGGATGATAGAGGATGAGCTGGTTGGATGGCATCACTAACTCAACGGACATGAGTTTGAGCAAACTCTGGGAGATGGTGAAGGGCAGGGAAGCCTGGCGTGCTGCAGTCCACGGGGCTGTAAAGAGTTGGACATGACCAAGTGACTGAACAACAACCAGTTGATAAAACATACATTTGTTAACAAAGATGAAACATTTCTCTTTTTTTCAATACCTGATCCCTCCAGAATTTGGTTTCTCCAATTGGTTCCCCTGTGGAAGTGATGGCTTATTGCAACTGGATTACAACTATTTAAACTAACCCTTGTTTTAATTTGTTCCCTCATTGTTTTCCAATTATTTATGCCTTGTGTCTCTCTGTGTTATAGATGACTTTATTAATATTGCTAGTTTTATTACTTATATCTTGTCTATTTTCTAAGATTGCTGTCTCTTGCATTACCCAGTATGTAACTAAGCCTCCAACAAGAAGGATGCTGTCCAAATATCTTTAGACAATTGATCAGATACATAACTCAACATAGAATAATTATATTATTATGCAACTTTAGCCATGGGAAGAAGCAATAAAGGAAAACATTTCCTGGATCACAGTAGACTAGAAGAAACAAGTAATCCAGAGAATTTTAGATTATTAACAGGGTCTAATCCAAAAATTAACACATTAAGTGGATTAGGAACAGAATCCTCTCCTGATCTAGGAATGAGTCTTTCTAGCACTGTGGGACAAATTGGTCGTTAAACGTTCGCTAATCCTTGCTTGAATTTATGACCAAGACGAGGTGTTGTGGACAAAAAACGTTGCCTGACATTTTAGTAAACAGAGAATGTTGTACAGTATCAAGCTGTCAGTCATCCAGTCATCAGCCACTGCAGACACCCTGAGGGAAATCCAGGATGGAGAAAAAACCAGGATACTGGCCCTTGATAGTTAACTAACAAGATATGCATCTGAAGATGCATATCAAAAGCATAATTTCAATATGCTCAGACTTCTGCATCTTCTCTTGCATAAAAAGCACCAAAATCATTAAGATTTTTTTGTGTGTGATTAGCAGTAATATTTTGACATCCAAATACATTCTTTTTAAGTAAAAACTTCTAAGTATCCTGTTCCTCCCTTCCCTCTTAGGAACAATTCCTCAGAGCTATTTGAAAGGCTACATTCCTGGGCTATAGTCCTGAGTAAGATCCCAGAGTAAAACATAACTTCCAATATTTAGGTTGTATATTTTTTCTTTCTGTCTATAGCAGGGCTGCACTCCTTTCAAGAGTGAAGAGAACAGTTTCATGCTTCTTCCACCTTCTGGAGACTCCAGTCATTTTTTTTTTAAGTAAAATCAACTTTATTAATAAAGATCATTCCACATGTCCGGAGTACATGATTAATTCCAAAGAAAAAACCTACATACAATGAAATTAGAAGTATCCCGGATGACAAAAACAAATTAAGTATGTACAACCATAATCACCGCCGCCTTCCAAAACCTTTCTTCTTCCGACCTTTCTTAGGTATCTTCTTGCGCTTCTTAGTAGGATTTTGATCCTCGTCAAGATGAGGGGTTCCTCCTGTCAGAGCACCGATGTCACTGAAGTGCGTGAGGGAATGAAGCTGCGAGCTCATGACATTTGCTCGTTTTCGCTGTCCTCTCTCCCGCTTGCTGACACTTAAACGCAGCATCATGCTCTCCTCATAGTTAATCCTGTGTTGATCCTCCTGACTCTGGCGAGTAACATGAGGATGCCGAGCATCTCGGATTTCCTCTGGAGCATCTGAATCCTGCTCCTTTAGCTCACGAATGACAGAGCTGCTCAACGCCCGTCTCTTGGCTCGTTCTAGGCGCTTCTTCTCCCGCTCAGCTTCTGTTTCATCATAATGCACTGGAACCGAGCGTGGTGGGACATATTTCTTAGCTGTTCCTTTTCCAGATTTCTTCCCTGAAGCCCCAGACTGGCCTTCCTCTGTTTCATCTTCCTCCTCATCCTCAGAGCTCAACTTGCGGCATCATATTGCTGGGGTGAGGCTTAAAACGGAGTGGGTCATTCTCACCGAGGCTGCCTGTCACTGCAGTCTTCACCAGTTTGTCAATCTGATACTTCAGTTTTTGGTCCAAAGGATGAAGCTTTTCCAAAACCGTGCGAATCTCCACCAGTCTCAAAACTGCAGGATGTCCCTGAAGAGAACCTCCTGAGGCTTTGTCCAGGATGAGATGGCTCAAATCCATAAGGTACATGAGCAGCAGCTGAACTTTTACTTCCAGAAGACTGAGACCCTTCTCTGTAGGATAAGCTTTAGCTTGAACTTTTTTGGGCAGAGTTTGCGCTTGTGCGGCGACAGCCATCAGCTGCTCCTGGAGGTTTTACAGAAGTGCCACAGCATTTGGCAGGTCTGACCCCAACACCCCCGGAGCCGCCGTCTTCACAAAGCCCCGACTCCAGTCATTCTTATGCTTGTGGTCTCACTACTCTAAACTCTGTCTTCACATGGCCATGTCTTCTTTGTGTCTGTCTTGCCTTCTGTCTCTTTTAAGGACCTTGGTCATTAGATCTAAGTCATGAGGACAATCTAAGATGATCTCAAGATCATTCATTTAATTATGTTTACAAAGCCCCTTTTCCCAAATAAGGTGAACTTTACAGGTTCAGATGTTAGTTTATGGATATGTGCACACATATTTCATATTTTTCTCAGGAGTTGGTTACATGCATAAATAAAATGCTTTAGCTAAATTTAATCCATAGACTCTAAACAGATTTTATTCTTCTTATCCTTAGTAAGTTTTTTCTATTCTTTACATGGTTGTTCAAAACATAGTTATAATGGTTGTATCATAGATGATCTTAAATACTTTGTATTTATCAGTTCATTTAATGTTGAGACCTCATAACTTTATGGTGAGATAAATGCTTTTTATCATAAAGATAAGTAACTTTATGATACTATAAATAAATGCTGTAGTGAACATCCTAGCAAAAATCTAGCATCAAATGGTGCATAATGGACAATTTGTTGTTTTGCCATACCATATTCATTGCCCCTTCCTCTGTTGCACCACTCCAGTTCTTCCTGAGGAAGTAATGTCCCCATTAGGTACTACTTGGTGAAACCATCAATGAAGACACTCTGAACTTTTCTAGATTAAGAAATAGACACGAAACCTGACCTAGGCTAATTTTATGTGCTCTCCATGGCAACTAAATCTTAAGCAAAAGCAAAAGACTTGAAACAGCTGTAGCTGATTCATCTAGTAATTGATTCATCCTGTACTGATTCACTGCTTTCTGTTTCCTGGTTCAGAGAGCAACCCCAGAGCCACCTGTGATTTCTGCCCTTTATAGACCTGTGTTTTTCTAGCTGTTTCTTTCAGTGCTGAATTGAACCAAATTTTTTTCTATTTTGTCCAAGGTGATTTCTGTTGTTTGCAAACAAAGATCCTTAACTCAATGAACTCATTTCATTCATTTCTTTTTTGCTTTCCAATAAAAGCTACTTAGTAATGTAAATTTTCCTCAGAGAAGGGTTTTGCTAGTATACAAAGTAGGGCTGTCATTGTTATTATTTAATGAACAGATTTTTATTTCTACTTTGAACTGAATTATCCGGAAAGATGGTTTTAGAAATTCAAGTGATTTTTTAAAAAACCATTTGCTATTAATACTGGAGAAGGAAATGGCAACCCACTCCAGTATTCTTGCCTGGAGAATTCCAGGGACAGAGGAGCCTGGTGGGCTGCCGTCTATGGGGTCGCACAGAGTCAGACACGACTGAAGCAACTTAGCTGCAGCAGCAGCTATTTATACATTGTGGTAAGAGACTTTGGGGGATTTATAGAAATCTCTATTTTCTTTGAGTAATTAAAAGATTAGTGTTGTTTAGTTGTGGATACAAAATATTCTCTCTCTCTTCACAAATAAATACACACAAACACATATATACACATGCAGGTTCACAGTATATATCTTTTAAGTCAAACTTGTAACTGTGTTTCTCAAATTTCCTGTACTATTACCCTAAGAACAAAGCAAATGACACTACAAGAAAACTACAGACCAACATTCCCTTATGAATATAAAAGGATTAATTTAATCATTACCAATTGGGATTTATCCCAAGAATGGAAGGTTGGTTTCACATATAAAATTAATCAATTCTATATATCTCATTAATAGAATGAGGGGGGAAAGGACCATCAACATCTCAACTGATGCAGAAAATTTATTTGACAAAATCCAATATTCTTTCAAGATAAAAACACTCAACAAATAGAAATAGAGGGAAATTCTTCAACATGATAATGGCCATGTAAAAAACCTAATGTGAAAGACTGAAAGATTTTCCTTGAAGAACTGATGCTTTCAAACTGTGGTGCTGGAGAAGACTCTTAAGAGTCCCTTGGACCACAAGGAGATCAAACCAGTCAATCCTAAAGGAAATCAACCCTGAGTATTCATTGAAAGGCCTGATGCTGAAGCTGAAGATCCAATACTTTGGCCACCTGATTCGAAGAGCCAACTCATTGGGAAAGACCCTGGTGTTGGAAAAAATTGAAGGCAGGAGGAGAAGGGGACGACAGAGGATGAGATGGTTGGATGGCATCACTGATTCAATGGACATGAGTTTGAGCAAGCTCCAGGAGACAGTGAAGGATAGGGAATCCTGGAGTACTGCAGTTCATGGGGGTCACAAATAGTTGGACATGACTTAGTGACTGAACATCAGGAAAATATCAAAAGATGTTGATTTTTGCCACTTCTTTTCAACATTGTACTAGAAGTTCTAGCTAGAGCAATTAGGCAAGAAAATGTTACCAGGTTCAAGGCTGTACTACCACACCACAGGACAATAAATCAAGAGAAGAAGTATTGGGGTGAGGAATTGCAACTTTATTTAGAAAACCAGCAGACTGAGAAGATGGTGGACTAGTGTCTCAAAGAACTATCTTACCAAGGCTAGAATTACAAAACAGTTGCTGAAAGAAATTAAAGAAAACCTAGATAAATGGAAAAATAGCCCATGTTCACAGATTGGAAAGCTGATATACAGATTCAATGCAATTCCTTTCAAAATTCCAATGGCTTTTCTTGCTCTTTTTTTCAGGAATGGAAAAGCCCATCCTAAAATTCATATGGAATTTCAAAAGATCCTCAAGAGCCAAAACAATCTTGAAGAACTCAGTTTCCTAATTTCCTAATGTACAAAGCTATACTTGTCAATACAGTGTGACACTGGCATAAAGATAGACATATAGAACAATGGAATAAAGTTGAGAGCCCAGAAATAAATTCTCATATCTATGGTCAATTGATTTTTGACAAGAGTACTAAGTCCATTCATTGGGAGACAGGTCTAGGTCTTCTCAACAGTGTATTTTTGTGAAAACATGATATGTGTGCACGTGTGCTAAATCACTTCAGTCATGCCCTACTCTTTGCAATGCTATGGACTGTAGCCTGCCAGGCTCCTCTGTCCATGGGATTCTCCAGGCAAGAATCCTGGAGTGGGTTTCCATGCCCCATTCAAGAGGATCTTCCCAACCCAGAGATTAAACCTGTGTCTCTTGTGTCTCCTGCACTGGCAGGCTGGTTCCTTACCACCAGCACCACCTGGGAAGCCTGAAAACAGGATATCTACAGGCAAAAAAAACAAACCATAGTTGGACCATCACCTCAGACCATACACAAAAGTCAATTCCAAATGGATCAAAAACGTAAATTTTAGAACTAAAACTAGAGAACTCTTACAGTTGTGCAAATATCATCATAATCCAGTGTTAGAACATATCAATCACTCCTAAAAGTTCCCTTGTGCCTATTTGGAGCTAATTCTTGCTTCTACCCTCAGTCTTAGGTAACCATTGGTTTACTTTCTGTCTGTTTTGCTCTTTCTAGAAGTTTCATATAATAAGTAGTTATTTTCGTCTGGCTTCTTTCATAAAGTTTACCTGTGTTGTAGCATATATCAGAGCTGTTCCTTTTTATTGCTTAGTGGTATTCCAGTTTATATGTATACCACATTTTATTTACCCATTCACAAGTTGGTGGACATTTAAAATGTTTCCAGTTTGGGGAGACTGTGCATAATACTTCTGTGAATATTTGCATACAAGTTATTGTGGAGACATGTGTTTTCATTTCTCTTGAGTAAATACCTAGGAATGGAATTACTGGTCAACAACCTAGATTTTACTATTAACAATTCACTATAGCCTTTTTTTTTTAAATCACATACCTATCTATCTAGTTAGCCCTCTATCCTTCCATTAATCCATCCAATATTTTGCATGCATTTTAAGTAATAAATTGTAGACTTAAAACTTATCTATCAGGACTCCCCTGGTGGTCTAATGGTTGAGACTCTGTGCTTCCAACACAGAGGGCACAGGTTAAATCCCTGGTCAAGAAACCAAGACTCTACATGCTGCATGGTTCAGTCAAAAAATAAAAATAAATAAAATAACAATAAGAACAATAAAATAATTTTAAAATATATCTACCTAAGTTTGATACTTTTTTAAAAGAAGAGAAATTTATTGAGTGGCTCTTTTTTAAGAGTAATTTTAAATTGACAAAAAATATTGTGATGATATATCTACATGTAGCTTACCCCTACCAATATTCTAAATTAGTGTGGTACATTTGTTCACAACTACCAATGTTCACAATGAACCAATATTGATGCATTATTATTAACTAAAGTCAAGACTTTATTCAGATTTCTTTAGTTTTTACCTAATATTCTTTTTCTGTTCCAAGATCCCTTCCAGTATAAAATATTACATTTAGTTGCTATGTCTCCTTAGCATCATTTTGACAATGATAGTTACTCAGACTTTCTTTGTTCTTGATAATCATGATATTTTTGAGGAGTATTGGTCAAATATTTTGTAGAATGTCCTTCAATATGGGTTAGACTGATATATTTCTCATGATTATTCTGGGATTATGGGTTTGGGGGAGGAAGATCTCAGTGGTAAAGTGACATTCTCATCACATCATAATTTCTCCACTGTAACATCCTTACCCCCTGGCCCTTGTATGTTATACAATTTGAAAGAATTCACTCTGCACAGCCACAGTTAAGAAATGGGGAGTTATGCTGCACTCCTTATGGTGATAGTATCTACATGAATTCTTCAGACTTGTTCTGTATGAGAGGTTTGTCTATTCGACTCCTTTTGTTTATTTACTTAATCGTTTATTCATAGCATGTCGATTCATGGGAAATTATTTTATGCCTCGGGTCACAATCCAGTCTACTTGGTTTTATTGCTTAATTTGTTCCATTTTGGCCACTGTGAGCACTTTCAGTTGCCTCCTGTTTCTCTTTCACGTACCCCTGTCATTGTGGATGCTTTTATTTTTCAAGCACTTTCTTACTTTCTGGCACTGCAACATGCTCCAAGCCATGTTTTGTACCAGTTCTAGAATCAGCCATTCCTCCAAGGAGCCCTGGTTCCTTTTACCAGAGAATGGTTTTACAAGCCAAGATCTGGACACTTACTATACTCACTGCCACTGGGGTAATCTTTGCTTCTGAACTTCTCAAAAGACAGCTTATAAATGTATATGTGTGTGTGTGTGTGTGTGTGTGTGTGTGTGTGTGTGTATGCACATATCTATTATTATTTGTCTATTCTTTTGTGTCTATATTAATGTAAATATGAGTTCATATTGATATCTCCAATGCCAATCCATTATCACATGGGTCATCCTAGCCTTCCCTCCTGCTCATGTTTATTGTTAAATTCAGACAGAGAAAGGAACATTGCCTTCACAAGACAACTGAATTGATTACTTCAGCGATTCCAGCATATTAACTGCTTTATCTTGAAGCTACCATGAGTTGTTGTTGTGTTGCTGTTGTTATCTGCAAAGAAAATGTCAAGGCTTTCTTTTGGTCCAACAGCAATTCCAAATAACTTCTGTATCACATTGTTTGCTTTGTCTGGAGAAGAGTATGGAAAAGGTCTACTCTGTTTATTTCCAGAAATTCATTGTTCTTATTTTTTAAAGAATTTTTGTTATTTCTGCATTTTAAAATGTTTTCAAATTTCTTCACTTTCAAGATGTACAGGATACACAAGTAGCGCATTTAATAATATCATTAACCTTTTTACACACTGCAGTCTTTAATTATAAGAAATGTTGTTAGTAACATTTTATAGAAGGATTTTATTTTTTCATCAAATGTCAAAAATCCTTCATCTTCGAGCAGTAAAAATAGTTTGTGGTCTATAGCAATATTTTGTGAAGCTTTCTGTTTAAATTTTTGCATAGACTCAAAAGTAGAAGGACCTATTTTCTTGAAATATTTTTATAAAGTCTGTTGTTTTGAAATTTGATTAGTTAAGAAAAGAATGGGCATGGGATATCACATTTTTCTCTGAAACTTTCTCCTTTTATTCACAGCCTATATTCTTTGTTCTATCTGGATCAGAGTTATTTCAGCATAGATATTGCTTTACAGAATTTTAGAGTTTTCCTTCTTACAAACTTTTATGATGGCCAAGTTGATATTCTCCTTGTAAGTCATTCTTACAAGCTGTGAAGAATTCCCAAATAGGCCTTTTTTTGAAAGACTCAAAGCTAAATAAAATTTAATAACTAAAAATTAAATTCTTAAAGATTATTTTGTTTCATGTTATGAATGCTAAAAAGCCAAGGAAGTCTACAAAGATTAAAATCGTGATATAATCTTTCTTTGTTCTTCTTTTAGTACATTTTGTTTTCATTTAAAATCTATTTAATTTAATTCTGAATAGAGAATGCATTTACAAGCCTTAAAAAATCAAAATAATACAAAAAGGTACACTCTGAGTATATTCACAGTCTCCTCTTCTTTTTCTATAGTTAACTAATTTTATAATTTTGGGGGGATCTTTCTAATACTTAATATGTGAGTGTAAGAAAATCTAAGTGTATATGTTTATTCTCCCCTTATAATGCACAAAAAGTAGCATAATATACACTTTTTTCTGTTCCTCACTTTGCCTTTTCCAGTCAGTATATTCTGGAGATCCTCTCACATCAGTACATAAAGTCTCATTCATTTTTACACATGTGTATTATTCCACTTTGTAGAGGTACCATAATGTACCTAACCAGGTCACTGTTTATAACATTTAGATCTTTTCCAACCTTTTGTTGTTATAAGCAATGCAAAACCTTTAATATAAGTTATTTAATACATAGGAAGTCTAAGGTAAAATTCTGTAAGTGAGATTACTGGTCAAAGAATAAAAACATTTGTAATTTTGAAAGATATTTTCAAGTTGCCTTCCATAGGGTTGCAATCAACAATGCATAAGAGTTCCTTGCCATAAAAAAATTTTTTTTAAAAGTTCCTTGCCAAAAATATGTTATTAAATTTCAAATTTTTTGGTCAATTTTGTTTTCATTTTCAGTTCTTACATTATAAGTGAAATTGAGCATTTTTCATATCTTAAAATCACTTACATTTCTTTTTTCTGGTAATCATCTGTTAATGTGCTTTGCCTATTTTCATATTATGTTCTTGCATGTCTTAATAGCAAAAAAATTTTTATATATTGAGGAGATTATCCCTTTGTCAGTTTTCTGAGTTGCAAATATTTCCTATTTCTCTGCCTTGTAACTGACTCTAGGTGACCCATGGTAAAGAATCCTCCTGCCAATACAGGAACCACAGGAGACAAGGGTTGGATCTCTGGGTCAGGAAGATCCCATGGAGGAGGAAATGGCAATCCACTCCAAGATTCTTGCATGGAAAATCCCATGGATGGAGGAGTCTGGATGACTAGAATCCATGGGGTCACAAATGAGTTGGAGACAACTGAGCATGACTATGTTTCTTGCCATCAGATCTTTTGGTGGTAAATACATCAATCCCTCTTATTTGGCTTTTGGATTTTGAATCATAGAAAGGCCTCTTTCACTCCAATGTTACAAAGAAATTGCTCATCTTTCTTCTACTACTTTAATAGCTTTATTTTTCCATGTAAATTTTTGCTCTATTTGAGGTTTGTATTGATGTATATAGTGTATGGTATGGATCCAAATTTATCTTTTCCGGGAAAGATATCTAGTTGTCCCAACATATTATGTAATATACATGGGATACATATATACTTAGGGCACCAATTTTATTTGACCAAGAAAGACATGAAAAATGACTGTCTACAGTTTCCAAGCTTTTGTTTTTTATTATACGAAAAAATTTTATTATTACTTTTTTGCCTGAGTGGGTATGGTTAATGCCACCTCTATTGCAGGGGTTCCCGATTACAGATACCATGCTTCAAAATGCCTTAGAGAGTCGTCTGCTGAACTAGCCGGTGAATTCTACCCTCAGTAGGTCTAGAGTGTATGCATGTGCCAATTCTCTTCAGTTGTGTTCGACTCTTTGTGACCCCATGGACTGTAGCCCGCCAGGCTCCTCTGTCCATGGGATTCTCCAGACAAGAATACTGGAGTGGGTTGCCATGCCCTCCTCCAGAGTATCTTCCTGACCCAGGGATCGAACCTGTGTCTCTTACGTCTCCAGCATTGGCAGGCAGGTTCTTTATCGCTAGCGCCACCTAGGAAGCCCATCCATCTTCATCCATACTTACTTTCTAAGTAAGCTCAACCTGCCTTGAGGCTTTCAAACTATCTGCTGAAGACTCTTTAAATTTATATCACCAGTGCAGACCTCTCTACTTTACTCCAAACATTATCCACTACTTGATCTTTACCTCTTGGATGTCTAGGAGACATCTAGACTTAGTATATGCAAAATCAAGCTCTTGATTTCCCTTGGAAGAATCCTGTTCCTTCTGCAGTCTTCCCCATCCCAGGAAATGGCAATTTTTATCCTCCCAGTTGCTCAGGCCCCAAACCTTAGGGTCACTATTGATTATTATCTTTTTCATATGTCCAAATCTACTTCCTCAGCAAATACTTCTGGATTTTTCTTCAAGATATATCCCCATATGGATCACCTCTCATGACCTTCCTGCTATCACCCTGGCCCAAAACTCCACAATCATTCATCTATATTACAGAAATAATATCCTAAATGATCTTCCTGCTTCTCCCTCGAAGATACAGTTTATTCTAAAAACTGAAGCAAGAATGATCCTAAATCTAAGCAGCTCTCCTCTGCTCAGATCCCTCCAATGCTTTTTCAAAGTTCTCTTATTAAGAGGAAAAGCCTACACGATCCTATACAAATCTGGCCTTCCGTGATTTCTCTGATGTCTGCTTCAAATTCCCTCTGCCTTTCTAACACTAATAAAACCACCCTGACTTTTTCCTGTTCTTCCTACAAGCCAAGAACACTCCCACTTTAGAGCCTTAACACTTATGTTCGGAAATACTTATGCTTGAAATATTCCTCCCCTGGCTATCTTCATGGATCACTCTCTCTCCTCCTATAGTTCTCAAGTATTGTGCTTCAGTGTGGCATTCTCTGGCCACTCTATATTAAATTGCAAGCACCCTCCAGCCTACCACTCCGTATTCACCATTTTTGTTATATTTTCCTTTGAAGTTTATTGCCATCCCCAATATACTACAGGTTTTACTTTGTGTGAGTGAGTGTGTGTGTGTGCATGTAATGTGTGTTTCTCCCTACCAGCTTTGCAGGAAGTTTTGGGAAGACAAGAATTTTTGCCTTTTTTTAAAAACTGAAGTATAGTTGATATAGAGTTGGTTTACAGTGTTATATTAGTTTCAACCTATTTTTTACACTGAGGTATCCCCAGTGCCTAAATGTAGGGTAGATGTGGTATCCTGGCAGCCTGGTACTTCATAGGTACTCAATAAATAGCTGTTGAATGAATGTACAAATGAATGAAAGAAACCAGAGAATACACATAAGGCAACTGTCACCAGGTGACAAACTATTGAGGAATCTTAGGTCAAAAGAGGCAATAGAGAAAAGTAAGTTAAAAAAATTTTTTTATTTTCTATTGGAATATATTTGAGTTACAATGTTGTGTTAGTTTCAAGTATACAGTAAAACAATTTAGTCATATGCATGCATATACCTGTTCTTTTTCAGATTCTTTTTTCATTTAGGTTATTACAGAATATTGAATAGAGTTCACTGTGCTATATAGCAGGTACTTGTCAATTATGTTTTTTATATAATAGTGTATATGTTAATCCCAACTCCTAATTGATCCATTTCCCCCCCCTTCCCATTTGGTAACCATAAGTTTGTTTCCTATGTCTGTGAGTCTGTTTCTGTTTTGTAAATAAGCTCATTTATATAATTTTTTTAGATTCTGTGTATTAGTTATATCACGATATGGTATCGCCATAAGATATTGGTCTAGAAAAGGTGAGTTTTGAGGAGTAGTGACAAGTACTAGGGCAGGAGGACTGACTCTGATTTCTTTCCCTTTTTCTCAAGCCACTAAAGAAAGGCAGGAGCTATCAGAAGGTTGCTGTAGGGAAGGAAAATCCACTTCCATAACCCAGCTCAGGAACACGTGATTTCCATCCTTCCCAGCATATATATCATGTAATCAATTCTGGCTAATAGTATATGAGTGGAAGCTGCTTACCCTCTTCTTCCTGAAAGTTGGAATGTAAATGGAGAGTTGGTGAGCCAGACTGGGCCATGTAAATAAGGACAACATCCTAGTTGATGACAAACCAATAGAATAGAAGGATTTGGACCCCTGGACAGTCTTATGGAAGACAAAGCGATCGACCTTCCCAGGAGAGCACACCTACTTTTGACAGAGAGAAATACAACTTCCACCTGCCATCCAGTAATTCAGCCATTATCATGGGATCCTGTTGCCCCTCTCCTGTGTTTTAGTTCTTCTTTTCTATATCCTAAGCCTTTTTTTCTTTGGTTTGTCTTATTTTAGTGTCATAATCCTCAGGAAATTTCTTGATATATTCAAGAGTATGTAAGAGACATATTTTGAGATTTGTATACCTGGAAAAAGGTGGGCATGGCAACTCACTTCAGTATTCTTGCCTGGAGAATCCCATGGACACAGAGCCTGGTGAGCTATGGTCCATAGGGTTGCAAAGAGCTGGACACAACTGAAGAGCCTTAGCGGGCACGTGTACCTGGAAAGGCATAGGATTCTACCCTCATGCATAATTAATGGTTTTTGTGAATATAGAATTCAAGGTTAGAAATAATTTTCCTTCAGAATTTCTGGTGTGACTGTCCAGAAGTCCAACAACATTCTAATTACCATCTTTTGTTTCTATATAATCTATTATTTTTTGTTTTTACCTCTCTCTCTAAAAATTAGTAGGATCTTTTTTTAACCCCCATTGTTCAAAATTTATAATGATAAGCCTTTGTGTAGTTGATCTTCATCCCTTGTGCTGAGTACACAGTAGAAATTTGTGTCCTTTTTGTTTTAGAAATTCATGCTGTTTAATTCTGGACATTTTTCTTGAATTGTTTCACTATCGATTTCCTTTTATTTTTTTCCCCTTTTCCTTACTTTCTATCTCTCTTTATAAAATTGTTCTCATCCAGATTTTGGATCTCCTGAGTTGGTCCACTAGCATTCTTGCTTTCTTTTTGCCTTATATTTTTTGCTCTACTATCTGGAAAAATGTTCTCAAATTTTATCTTCCTACCAGTCTATTAATTTTTATAATTATTCTGCTATCCTATTTTTAATTTCTAGCAACTTTTTTGTTCTTGTATAATATCTTCTTGTTTCATTCATAAGGTAGTTTCTATTTGGGGTGAGGAAATTAAAAATTCATTTGAAAGCCCTGAGTAAGTGAATGGAGCTTGTTGACTTTGGACTTCATTATAAGGTGATCTCATTAAGCCATTTGATGGTAAACTGATGTTAGGTCTTTCCTCTTGGGGTGGTCAGATTCTTCTGATGTGCAGTGTGAAGGATCAAGGTCTTGCTGCCACCATTCTTAGGGCTCAGTGGGGAGGAAGCCTGGGGGTGGGGTGGCGTCCCAGCCTTCAGTCTTGTTTGTCCACTTAATCCTGCCTTCTCATTGCCTCCTCTCCATTTATTAGGGTGTTCATGGTCTCACCTGTACTTGCTATTCTCTAGCCCAGAGATCTCATGTTTCTCCCTTTCCAGAAAATAAACCTTTACTCTTTGTCTTTGGCAGTTCAGGCTGCTATATCAAATTACCATAGGCTGGGTGGCTTAAACCACAAACAGTTCAGGAGGCTGGGAAATCCAAGATCAAGGTGACAGCAGATCCAGTGTCTAGTGAGGGTTTACAAACAGCCACCTTTTCATTGTATCTCACATGGCAGAGAACAAAGACAAGCTCTAGAGTTCTTATAAAGGCACTAATCTCATTCATGAGGGCTCCACTCTCGTGACCTAATTACCTTCTCACCTCGAATTGGGGGCTAGGATTTCAATATATGAATTTTAGGGGTAAATATTTAGTCCGTAACAGCCTACAGATAATCTGAGGCGAGAGAGGATTAATCAACCACAAGTGTAGACTGAAGGAGGGGATTTAGATTCTCACTGGCTTTTACTCACTTGCTATCATAGCCTTCCTCATTATCATTCATCTAGAGATAGTTGGTGTTGCCAATTTCTGATCCTTTTTAGAATTTTGCCAGAAGGTTTAGCTGGATCTCAGCTCTCCCCATGCTACCAATAATTTGACTTCTTTGAGTCTCCTAAGTCATCTATGTTATTTCTAGCATCCAAAATTTTGTAATTACCTCTTTCCCATCTCCCAAACCAAGTATGTTTGTATCATTAAAAGCAACAATAACAACTTTATTGTTGTTGTTGTTTCAGGAAGAAGCAAGGTTAAATGTGTATGCTTAACCCACTCTTTGTTCAGAGGTTCGGAATGCTTCCTTATACATGTATTATATCTGTGTGTTTAGCTATTAAGTCAAAGGATTATGCCTTTGCAAGCAATCAGCATCTCCTCTCCATGGCCAACAAAAACAGACTTACAGACCACCTTCTAGACATACACACATTCATGCACACAGGTGCGCACACACACAGATAACTTATAACCCTCCTGTACATGGAGCAGGTGACAATAATCCATTCTGCAAAGCGCTAAGCTTGACTGCTACACAGAGCCCTGTCCTTACACCTCAAAGCAGTCTGAAGCCCTGTATTCAACAAGGGAAACAGAAGGAGGCAATGACTTACAGATTGATGCTCCAGTGCTTTAAAAGGCTGATTTCAGAAATATTTATTGAGTTCACATAAAAGTGATAAAAGACATCAATATGATGGTTGTTGTTCAGTCACTAAGTCATGTTCGATTCTTTGTGACCCCATGAACTGCATCACACTTCCCTGTCCTCCACTATCTCCTGGAGTTTTGCTCAAACTCAGGTCCATTGAGTCAGGGAGGCCATACAACCATCTTATCTTCTGTCATTGCCTTTTACTCCTGCCTTCGGTCTTTTCCAGCATCAGCTTTAGCATCATTCCTTTCAGTGAATATTCAGGATTGATTTCCTTTAGGATGACTGGTTTGAGTTCAAGGGACTCTCAAGAATCTCCGGCACCACAGTTCGAAGGCATCAATTTTTCAGTGCTCAGCCTTCTTTATGGTCCAGCTCTCACATCCCTATATGACCGCTAGAAAAACCATGCTTTGGCTATATGGACTTTTGTCAGCAAAGTGATGTCTCTGCTTTTTAATACAATGTCTAGGTTTGTCACCTAGGTTTCTTCTTTAATATGCTGTCTAGGTTTGAAACCTATATTTCTTCCAAGGAGCAAGTGTCTTTTAATATCATGGCTGCAGTCACTGTCTGCAGTGATTTTGGAGCCCAAGAAATAAGGTCTGTCACTGTTTGCATTTTTTCCCCATCTATCTGTCATGAAGTGATGGGAACAGATGCCATGATCTTAGGTTTTTGAATGTTGAGTTTTGAGCCAGTTTTTTCACTCTCCTCTTTCACCTTCTTCAAGAGGCTCTTTAGTTTGTCTTCAATTTCTGCCATTAGGGTGGTATCATCTGCATATCTGAGGCTGTTGACATTTCTCCTGGCAACCTTGAGGACAGAAATTGTAAGGATCTAACAGAAGCAAAAGAGATTAAGAATAGGTAGCAAGAATACACAGAAGAACTGTACAAAAAAGGTCTTAATGACCCAGATATCCACAATGATATGGTCACTTGCCTAGAGCCAGACATCCTGCAGTGTGAAGTCAAGTGGGCCTTAGGAAGCATTACTACAAACAAAGCTAGTGGAGGTTATGGAATTCCAGTTGAGCTATTTGAAATCCTAAAAGATGATGCTGTGAAAGTGCTGCACTCAATATGCCAGCAAATGTGGAAAACTCAGCAGTGGACACAGGACTGGAAAATGTCAGTTTTCATTCAAATCCCAAAGAAGGGCAATGCCAAAGAATGTTCAAACTACGACATAATTTCATTCATCTCACATGATACCAAGGTAATGCTCAAAATCCTTCAAGCTAGGCTTCAACAGTATGTGAACTGAGAACTTCCAGATATACAAGCTGAATTTAGAAAAGGCAGAGGAATCAGAGATCAAACTGCCAACATCCATTGGATCATAGAAAAAGCAAGAGAACTCCAGTTAAACATCTACTTGTGCTTCATGAACTATGCTAAAGCTTTTGTGGATCACAACAAACTGAGAAAAGTCTTCGAGAAATGGGAATACCAGACCACCTTATCTGCTTCCTGGGAAACTTATATGCAGGTTCAAGAAGTAAACAGAACCAGACATGGAACAATGAACTGGTTCAACTTGGGAAAGGAGTACAAGACAGATTAAATGAACCAAACATTGGGAATTCTACTTGAAAAGGCTGTAATAAGTTAGAGAAAGATGTCCCTAAACTGACAAAAGAGTTGTCTTCCTAACAAAAGTGCCCACTAAACTACCATGAAAACATGGTAGATGCCCAATAAATTTTGTGCAATAAATTAATAAATGATTAAAAATGAGACCCACACCTAAACATACCAAGTAGACTCAAGATTTGTAAATAAATAATCCTGTATGAACCGTCAGGAATAGAATGAGTTACTTACAAAATAAAAAACATTAACACCAGGCTTATTTGGGGAGGGGGCGGGTAACACTGAATATTAGAAAGGTGATAGAGTATCATTTCAGAATATCAAATAAAAGATATGAGTCAATAATTCTATGTCATATTTTGGTCATGTTCATAAGAGAATGTAACAGAAGATACTTTTATATATTTAAGGACTCAAAAAGTAAACAACTTATATATCTTCTCTGAAAAAAACAAATTCAAGGTATTCCAGTTGACTGAGAAATGAGTTAAAATCAGGAAATGATACAATATCAGTAATAACCTACAGAGCTTAATAAAATTTCACTAATTTTTCCTTTAAATGCCTTTATCAGGTTTCGGCTTTTAAACCTATTTTAACATATGACTTTCCTTTCAGGCATTTATACCCTTAAAAAAATGTTACTGCCAATTGCTACTGCAGTGGTTTTCAAGCTTGTCTGCACATTAGAATCATGTGGAGAGCTCTTAAAAATTCCTAGAGAAAATTCTTGAGAAAAAATAAAGCTGAAGTCATCATTCTCCCCAATTTCAAAATATATTACAAAGTTTTGCAACTGAAATAGTACAGTATCGGAATAAAAACAGACCCATAGATCAGTGAAACAGAATAGAGTCCAGAAATAAACCCAGAAATATGGTTAAATAATTATGAAAAAATAAAAATAAAGTAAAAATGACAAAGGGGTCAAAAATATAAAATTTTTCGATAATTGGTCCTGGGAGAGTTGGGCAGCCTTTTGCAAAAGAATGAAATTGAGCCACTATCTTACATGATACACAAAAACTGAACTAAACATGGATTAAAGACTTGAACATAAGACCTGAAACCATAAAATTCCTGGAAGAAAGCATAAGCTGTAAGCTCCTTGATATATCGGTCTTGGCAATGATTGTTTGACTCTGACACCAAAAACAGTAAAAGCGAAAATAAACAAATGAGACGGTATCAAACTGAAAAACTTCTGCACAGTAAAGGAAACCATCAACACAACAAAAAGGGAAACCCACTCGATGAGAGAAAATAATTGCAAATCATACATCTGATAAGGGACTGAAACAAACACTGTCATACAACTCAGAAGCAGAAAGCCAAAAAATTCAATTAAAAATGGAGAGAGGATCTGAATAGACATTTTATCAAAGAAGACACATAGATGGGCAACAGACACATGAAAAGATGCTTGACATTACTAATCATCAGGGAAGTGCAACTCAAAACCACAATGAGATATCACTTCATACCTGTTAGAACTGCTGCTATCAAAAAAATTAGAAACGAGTGTTGGTGATGATGTGGAGAAAAGGGAACCCTTGTGTACTGTTGGTAGGAATGCAAATTGGTGCAACTACTATAGAAAACAATATAGAGGTATCTCAAAAAATTAAAAATAGAACTCCTGTGTGATTCAGCAATTCTACTTCTGGGTATTTATCCGTAGGAAACAAGAACACTAATTTAAAAAGATATATGCACCCCTTTGTTCATTGAATGAGATGGTTGGATGGCATCACTGACTCGATGGACATGAGTTTGAGCAAGCTCCAGGAGTTGGTGATGGACAGGGAAGCCTGGCATGCTACAGTCCATGGGGTCTCAAAACATTGGACATGACTGAGTGACTAAACTGAACTGACTGTGTTCATTGCAGCATTATTTACAATAGTCAAGATACAGAAACAATCTAATTGTCTAAGGATGAATGAATGGATACAAAAATTGTGGTGTATATATATATACATATATGTGTGTGTGTGTATATATATATATATATATATACACATACATATAGTGGAATATTATTCAGCCATGAAAAAAGAAAAGTGAAATCTTGCGTTTTCGACCACAAGGATGGACCTTGGGGACTTTATATTAACACTAAGTAACATTAGTCAGACAAACACCTTACAATCTCTCTTATATGTGGAATCTAAAAACAAAACCCCAAAACCAAGCAGAGAGATACAGAGAACAGATCGGTGGTAGTAAGAGGTGGGGGTGGAGGTGGGAGAAATGGGTGAACTGGGTTTGTTTGCTTTAGTGAAAATAAAATAAAAAATTACCAAACCAAGGCCTATGGGACAGAGGCATAAGTGTACTGAAGTTCCTCAGTGACTCCAATGTGCACACAAATTTGGAAACCACTGTACTACTATTAAATGAATTCTATGAGCTGTGTTGCCCATGAAATATTATTCATAAATTACTTAAATATTACTTGAAATAAAACAGGTGGGAGGACAGTTATAGCAGATAACAATTTCTCTCTGAAAAGAAAAATTTTCCAGGCTCTCTTCCAGTCAAGCAAACCATACTCTCCTTGGGCGCTGTTTCCAAATAGTTTCTCTTAGAAGTTGCTAAGTTTAGAACAGGTTAGGCCATCCCTTTATTGTTCCCTCCTTTCTTCAAAGCCTGGCACATGGTAGAAATTCAATAAATGCTGAATGAATGAATGGATGGGACTGTGCTTTCACCAACCTGTTTTCTGAGGCCAGGAGAGCAGGGGGAAGTTATTAAAATTTACTTAAAGAGTAGGCCTTTGTGTCAGTAAGAGAGAGTTTAGCTTTGAAGCAATCAAATCTAACCTCTGTATCTTCCACCCTTAATAGATAAGTGAAAAGCAGGGGAGCTTCAAGTGATATACATGTATACAGAGTCCTGTCCTTGTTAAAGTCTCAAAAGCCCCCCTCATCTCTCCTGAGATCCACTTCTCCACAATCTAGCACAATGCCCTGGTTTTTAATGTTTTGACCATCAGCACTGAGTAAGAATTCAGCTATGTGTCATTAGTGGGAAACAAATGTTTCCCTACACCTGTGAGTGATGAAAATCTTGGCAAACTGGAGCACAGTCTTCTTTCCAAGAGGTGCTATTGCTCACCTCAGTCAGAACCCAGCTTGCCAGGCATTCCCATTACTCCAAAGAAGCTGGAAATTCTGATACTATGTAAAATCTTCCACTTTAGAAATGTCACCTCACATTTTAAAAGGAAAAAAAAAAAGCCATATTGGCCAAATAAAACCCAAGTGCAGACTTTATCCGGGCACTGCTTTCATCCCTGCCACTGTTGCAGGGAGAACTCTTAAAAAGGAGTGTCACAGCATTTCTGAGTGCAAGCTTGTGCTGCTCACAGTACAAGAGGCCAGTAAATTGAGAGAGAAGGTTTTGGGGCAAGAAATGGTAACTATTCAGAAAGCCAGCAAACTGAGAAGATGGAGGAGGAGTATTCCAAAGAATCATCTTACCCAAGTTAGAATTCAGGTTTCTTTTATACTAAGACGGGCAAGGTGGGTATGGCTAGTTGCAAACTTCTTGGTGCTAGAATCTTTTGTCCTTGTAGGTCTCCAGTAGATAAGGTCTACATGTTCCTATAAACCTCCAACAAGACAAATGTTATCCTCTGTTCTGCAATTTTTCATTTCTATATGAGTAAAAGTGTTATATTTTTAAAGGTCAGAGTCTAGAGAATGCGCAGTCCCACATATTTCAGGCTATAGGCAACACTTTTTACAAAAGAAACAGAGCCAGCATGACAAAAGCACAGGCACCAGAGCACAAAGGTTAGAGCTAAAAGAATAGGTTCAGTATGGAGTCAGGTTTGTTTTTCTCTGTTGCAATAGGTGTTGGAAAATGAGCACATCAAAAGGAAAAAAAGGATTTTGGTGTTATCGTATAAATGCAAAAGTAACTGCAGTAAATTCTACAATTTTCTGGCTTCCAATTCAAACTCAATTTAGAGATTATTCCCTTAACTAACCTGGTAATCTTGACTCCCAACATCAATTAGCATAAATACTTATTTTCTTTATCCTATTTTATATGAAAATATTTCAAAATAATGCTATGCTATATAAACAAATAAATCTACTAAAATTTCGTTTCATTTGTTCTTAGAATAATTTCCATAGTGATGTGCTATAGTCAGGGGTGTACATTTTACAAAGAGTCTGTGGTAAAGGCACCTCAGTGGAAAGTGAAAAGCTTCTCCCAATTTGTTCTGGTGTTCACAATGACAGCTCAAAGAGCAAGGGAGCAAAGTGCATTTTTCTAGGAACCTTGAAAGGCAATTTTGCTGTCTGTCCCTGGGGTAGAGAAGAGCCCTGTGTGGACCTGGGCTGAGCTATAAGGGTTGCCTACCATGCTTGCTAAACTCTCAAGAGACTGCTTTTTAAGGAGATCTGGGGCCATCTGCCAACTTTCCCATTTTGCCTCTAAGAGGTGGAATACTTCCTGCCATATCAGTAAACAAGGATGTCACAGTCACCAGCAGCCACCACAGATAGTGAGCTGGTGAGCCCTGAGGGAACTCAGGGTTAGGGTTAGGGTTTAGGAAGGAAAGACTACCTGCCATCCAGTGGCCATCAGGCTGCAACCACTCCCTATGGTGAGCCCTGAGGAACTTAGGGATGTGAAAACAGGATACTGGCCCCTGAAAGCTAAGGCATGTATCAAAGCAATCATTTCAGTGAACCCAGACTCTTGCAGCTTCTCAAACATAGAAAAGTGCTAAATTCCTTGACTTGGGTCATCTGGTTTTCTTTAATTAACAATAATCTTTTGATGTTCAGATGACCTGTCAAGTTTATTGCAAAACTTCCATATAACCTGGTACCACTCCTTGGAGTTCTCTCAGGGTTTCTTGAAATGCTATCTCCTTGGCTTGAAGTCCTAAAAATTCCCACCAAATAAAATAAAACTTATAAGTTGTGAATATTTTTAAGTTGAGACCACTCTTTGAAAAAAAAGAGAGGTGCTTTTTTTTTCCTGAAGCATAGGCCTGGTCATTTCTGAAAACCTGAATGTGGGAGTGGATGGAGTTGCCTACAAGGAAGAATGTGGCATGACTGAGTGCAGGATCCCAGCAAACACAGAGCTTTAAGGACAGAAGGAGTGAGAAATCTCAGAGAGGCAAGGGGAATCTATGCGAACACAGTAGAGAGAAGACTCTGTTCCCCTAGAGGTTGTTCCTGGGGTGGCGAGTTTCCCCTATAGTAGGGACCCCAGTCCCTAAACTGTGGCACGTGCAGAGATGTCTAGCAAGAAGCATGCTGGCTTAACCTGGAGGTAACCACTTACACACTGCAGATAGTGATTGCAGCCATGAAATTAAAAGACGCTTACTCCTTGGAAGGAAAGTTATGACCAATCTAGATAGCATATTAAAAAACAGACATTACTTTGCCAACAAACATCTGTCTAATCAAGGTTATGGTTTTTCCAGTGGTCATGGGTGGATGTGAGAGTTGGACTGTGAAGAAAGCTGAGTGCTGAAGAATTGATGCTTTTGAACTGTGGTGTTGGAGAAGACTCTTGAGAGTTCCTTGGACTGCAAGGAGATCCAACCAGTCCATCCTAAAGCAGATCAGTCCTGGGTGTTCATTGGAAGGACTGATGTTGAAGCTGAAACTCCAATACTTTGGCCACCTCATGCAAAGAGTTGACTCACTGGAAAAGACCCTGTTGCTGGGAGGGATTGGGGGCAGGAGGAGAAGGGGACGACAGAGGATGAGATGGCTGGATGGCATCACCGACTCGATGGACCTGAGTTTGAGTAAACTCCGGGAGTTGGTGAGGGATAGGGAGGCCTGGCGTGCTGCGATTCATGGGGTTGCAAAGAGTTGACACGACTGAAACGACTTAACTGAACTGAATCACTTACACTGGGCTTTCCTTGTAGCTCAGTCGGTAAAAGAATCTGCCTGCAGGGCAGGAGACCGGGGTTCGATCCCTAGGTTGGGAAGATCCCCCGGAGAAGGAAATGGCAACCACTCCAGTATTCTTGCCTGGAAAATCTCATGGACAGGGAGCCTGGTGGGCTGCAGTCCATGGACTCTCAAAGAGTCGGGCACAACTGAGCGACTAACACTTACTTAATCACTTACACAAGGAAGTTAGGTCTGAACTCGGGAGATTGAGTTCCATAGGGGCACTGATGGGTTTGCAGGGCAAAGGATGAGGCCCGCGGACCGCACTGGGCTAAGCTGCCCTGTGGGGATCCTGCCGCGGATTTAGTCTCTTGGCGCTCTAATTGTGCCGTCACCTCCACTTTCATCGCCTGCGGCCAAGGAAAGGCATGCCCCGGCCCTCTCCTTAGGTTCCCGCCCTCGCGGGACGCTGCCTCCTCCTCCTCCCTCCGCGGCCGCCCCGCCCCTGCCGGGTCTCGGTAGCTGCTCCAGCTCGCAGCTAGGAGGCATGGAGGGCGGCGTCAGCAAGGCGGGCGGCCTGGGCCGCACCATATGCGTGCTGACTGGGGCTTCCCGGGGCTTCGGACGGACGCTGGCCCAACTCCTGGCCCCACTGCTGTCGTCCGGCTCCGTGCTGGTCCTAAGCGCCCGCAATGACGAGGCCCTGCGGCAGCTGGAGGCCGAGCTGGGCGCCGAGCGCCTGGGTCTGCGCATCGTGCGGGTGCCCGCCGACCTGGGCGCCGAGACCGGCTTGCAGCAACTGCTCGGTGCTCTGTGCGACCTCCCCAGGCCCGAAGGCCTGCAGCGAGTGCTGCTCATCAACAATGCGGGTAAGACGCCCGCGGGCCCGGGAGCGCTTGGAATACTGCTTGGCGTCCCGTTCTGTTTTCCCTCTCTTTCATCCCCCTCGCTTCTTGGAACTTTAAAGGTGTCTCCTAGGACTCAGAAAAGACGCCTGGAAGTCCTGGTTTCAGCGAGGTGTGGAGCAAGATCTAGTGCTGTCCGGGCGGCGCATTCCCCCCGCTTCTCCCCTGCCCCTCTTCCTGTTTCAACGCCATTTGTTCCAGAATGCCTGTAGAACTTTTCTGAGCCTCTTGTTCAGCGCCCTCTGGTGGAGACCTGAGTTAGGGCATGGAGTCTCCCCGCAGTTGTAAATTTCCCCCACTTATCCAAATGGCCCCCAGAGTTCCCCTGAACCTTCTCAGTCTGAAGCTTCGGGTAAGGGGGTTCCCCACGTATGTCAGTCTGCAGGGCTGGGAAGAGGGAGGCGTCTTCAGAAGCCCTAGAGAGCCTCCTTTAGGTGTGGTTGGGAAGCGGGTGTCTGAATGAATTTGAAAAAGGCTGGAAGACGAGAAAACCCCCCCTTGCACTGGTTGATTGATAAGGTCTGGTTTTTCAGGCACTCTTGGAGACGTATCCAAACGTTGGGTGGACCTGGCTGACCCAACTGAAGTGAACAACTACTGGACCCTGAACTTGACTTCCATGCTCTGCCTGACTTCCAGCATCCTGAAGGCCTTCCCGGACAGTCCTGGCCTCAGCAGGACTGTGGTTAACATCTCGTCCATCTGTGCCCTGCAGCCCTTCAAGGGCTGGGCGCTGTACTGTGCTGGCAAGGCTGCCCGTAACATGATGTTCCAGGTCCTGGCGGCAGAAGAACCTAGTGTGAGGGTGCTGAGCTATGCTCCAGGTAGGTGAGGCTTTACTGCCATCCGTGTTCTCAGAACCGGCTGGTTACCCTTTGGGGACTGGGCTAGGAGCCTTCTCTGTCTCTTGTATATAGAATATATTGTCCTTGAATCACGACCCATCACTCCTTAAGGGAAATACAGGCTCCAAGGAAGTTAGGGCTGGTGGGGGCAGGAAGCTGTAGTTAGTGGATATGGACTGAGAGTGGGGAGCTGCCTGGAATAGAGGGTGGGGACAGGAAGTCTGATATATTAGAGTCTGAGAGACGATTAGGATTTTGGGATTTGAATTCCAGGCCTGTGCCTCATTTCTTCATGTGAAATGGGGAAGATGTTACCTGTTGCACAGGGCCGTTCGTAGGACTGAATGAGGTAAAACTTGTGGGAGTGATTCCAACTGTGAAGGACTATCTAATTGTTAGCGTTTGTAATTGTTAAATAGGACTTATCATACTGTATTATCTTAATGTGTACACGCCTCTCTCTGCATAGGAAAGCCTTGAAGGCAGGGATTATGCACTATTGATCTTTCTGTCCCCAGCTTCTCCACTAAGCCAGTCTGCAGTGAATCTCAGCTGAATGAAGAGCAGACAGACATTGTTGACTACTGATCATCCCATGCTGAACTGTACTGGAATACTGGGGGATGCTGTGATAAATAAGATAGGGCCCAATTCTCAAGAAATTTAAAGGAGGGGGGTGTCTTGTGACAGCTGGCCTGGTTTCTCATCTCTCTACCATGATGCTACTATACCCCTTTCTTAAGAGTGAGGCTTCTCTTCTGGACTTGAGGTTGCTGGAATTAGAAGATGGTTTATGATGTCTGAGCAATTTAGATGGAGATCCAGTAGTCTTTCCCCCTAGGGACCCTAGGGGCAAAGAGGTAGATTAACCAGATCAAAACCCAGGTGCAACATAGCCCGGATCAAACCTTGGCTCCAAGGTCCTGATCAGTGCAATTTCTACTTCCTCGTGCTCTCTAGTACCCAGTCCTCCCTCTTTTCCTCCCAAATATATACAGTTATTCTTGCAGCTGACATTCAACATAGCACCCACTCTGAGCGCAGCCTCAGACTCAATCAACAGAGAGCAAAAGGAAACCAATCAGGAGCAGAACAAACTCCAGAATACCATGTGACTGGTTTACGTCTCAGGGAGCTGCCGTGGACATTGTGAGAAAGTTGAACTTTTTTGTGGGGCTCTTGGGGCCTGAATGAAGTCTGAGACCAGTTGGGTTTTTGTTTAAGTCTCTCAAAGAATGTCCTAACGGGTGTCCAAAGATGGAATGGACTTTTTGAAAGGATAGTAAATCCCTTCTTACTGGGGATGCACCAATATTTGATTGAAAGGTATTTGAGGATCAGGAGGGTGATTCTTCAAAGTCCAAGATCCCTTGATTTTCTGCCCATGAGGTCCATTGACTCCAAATTCTGGGGCGCTGTGGTTTCCCAGGTAAAAAAGTACTTATAGGGATTTCTCTGGTAGTTCAGTGGCTAAGACTCCGTGCTCCCAATGCAGGGGGCCTGGGTTTGATCCTTGGTTAAGGAATTAGATCCCATATACCACAACTGAGAGTTCACATGCCGCAACTAAAGATCACACCTGTCACAACTAAAAGATCCTACATGTCACCACTAAAAGATCTAGCATGCTGCAGTGGAGATTGAAAATCCACATGCCACAACTAAGACCCGACACAGCCAAATAAATAAATAAATATTTTTAAACAATAAGAACAGTGAACTTTTAAGAGTTCAAGAAGGAAACACTTTCTGGTGGTGTGACCAGGGATGGCTTTATTGGAGGCAGCTAACCTGGACATTGATCTTGAGGGCTGCTTCCGTATCAGCAGGTGGAAGGCACACTAGACAAGTGGATGTAAAGGTGGGAACACTCTCCAAACTCACTTTATGAGTCTAACATTATCCTCATACTAAAATCAGACAGGGACACTACAAGGAAGGAAAATTATAGGCCAAAATCCTTGATGAGCATAGATGCAGAAATCCTCAACAAAATTATTAGTGAGCCAAATTCAAAAATACTTTAAGAAGATTGTATACCATGATCAAGTGGGATTAATCCTAGGGATGCAAGGATGGTTCAACATCTGCAAATAAATCAGTGTAATATACCACAATAACAAAACATAAAATTTGTATGATCATCTTAATAGAGAAAACAATGTGAAAAATCAGTTATATTTCTATACACTAATAATGAAGTATCAGGAAAAGAAATTAACAGTCCCATTTACAGTTGCATCCAAAAGAATAAAATACTGAGGAACAAATTTAATGAAGGAGGTACTTCTTATACACCAAAAACTATTAAGACACTGATGAAAGAATCTCAAGAAGATATAAAATGGGAAGATGCCATGTTCATGGATTGGATGAATTAATATTGTTAAAATGTCAATACTGTCCAACCCAATCTATAGATTTCATGCAATCTCTATCAAATTTCCAGTGGCATTTTTCACAGAAATAGAACAAGCAATTCTAAAAGATATATGGAACCACAGAAAACTCTCAATAGCCAAAGCAGTCTTGAGAAAGAAGAACAAAGATCCCCAGCATCATGCTCCTGGATTTCAAACTATATTACAAAGCCACAGTAATCAAACTAGTATGGTATTGGCATAAAAAATAGACACAATTTACCAGTTAAACCATCTAATCCTGATGTCTTAGAGAAGATAATTTGAGGTTGAAATAATAGCTTCATAAACTTAGATGTACAGATCTCCTCAGAGATTTGGGAAGTTGTCAGCTATTGTTTCTTTCTTTCTTTTTTTTAGTTAATTTTAATTGAAGGATAATTGCTGCACAGAATTTTGTTGTTTTCTGTCAAAAGTCAACATGAATCAGCCATAGGTATACATACACCCCCTCCCTTTTGAACCTCCCTCCCATCTCCCTCCCCATCCCACCCCTCTAGGTTGATACAGAGCTTCTGTTTGAGTTTCTTGAGCCATACAGCAAATTCCCATTGGCTGTGTGTTTTACATATGGCAATGTAAGTTTCCATGTTACTCTTTCCATACATTTCGCCCTTCCTCCCCTCTCCCATGTCCGTAAGTCTATTCTGTATGTCTGTTTCTCCATTGCTGCCCTGCAAATAAATTCCTCAGTACCATTTTTCTAGATTCTGTACATATGCATTAGTATACGATATTTCTTTCTCTTTCTGACTTACTTCACTCTGTATGAGAGCTCTAGGTTCATCCGCCTCATTAGAATTGACTCAAATGCATTCCTTTTTTATGACTGAGTAATATTCCATTGTGTATATGTGCCACAACTTCTTTATCCATTCATCTGTCAGTGGGCATCTAGGTTGCTTCGATGTTCTAGCTATTGTAAATAGTACTGCAATGAACAATGGGATGCATGTGTCTTTTTCAATTTTGGTTTCCTCAGGGTAGGAAACCAACCTAGGAGTGGGATTGCTGGGTCATATGGTGGTTTTATTCTTAGTTTTTTAAGCAATCTCCACACTGTCTTCAGTAGTGGCTGTATCAATTTATATTCCCACCAACAGTGCAGAGTGTTCCCTTTTCTCCACAGCCTCTCCAGCATTTATTGTTTGTAGACTTTTGGGGAACACACAGGCAGCCACCTTTGGCCGTGGGAGTTGACGTGGTGCTAGGGTGGGCTGGCTCGGGAGCACTTGAGAAGTTGGTTGCTCACTTCATTCTCCTCCCATAGGGACGGTGTCTCTCTCCGCTCTGGGACTTTGAGGAGGAGTGATGGGGTAGTGTGAGTCTGTAGATTTGGTAGTCTAAGGGGTCTGTGTTCAGTGGACATTGGATGAGTCTGGAGCTTGATAGTGACAGTGTGGAGCCTTTGGTGATGCTGGCCACGTGTCAGCCAAGGTGAGGTGTTGCCTCTGGCCAGACCTGACTCCACCCAACTCCACACATAGATCAGGGGCCCCTGCCTCAGCCATGTCCCCTCATCTTCTGCACTTCATCCCCTAGGTCCCCTGGACACTGACATGCAGCAGTTAGCCCGGGAGACCTCTGTGGACCCAGACTTGCGAAAACATCTGCAGGAGCTGAAGAGAAAGGGGGAACTTGTGGATTGCAAGATATCAGCCCAGAAACTTCTGAGCTTGCTGCAAAATGACAAGTTCAAGTCTGGAGCCCATGTTGATTTCTACGATGAATAAGACCATGCCCTTGGTTTGGGGGGCTTTCTTCCCCTCTTACAGGCCCACCAAGGAGCCCTGTGCCTCCCTACCCGCTGCCAACCCTACCTTACACAGATAAGCACTCATGCTTACTGCCCTGCCCTCAGATCCAGCCAGCTGTGAGGGCCCTGGGTGGCTGGAGTTCCCGGTTTTCAGATATCTGTATTGACCACCCTGAGTTGGGAGTGGACTTGGGAGAGACAAGTTATGGCTGTTTGTGTTCTTTCTCCCTAGAAATAGAATTTTAGGGATGGGAAAACTAGGACAGGAAGCTAAAAACACTGAGAAAAGGAGGATGGGTCTCCGGCCCGTGACCAGTCCATGGGGAAGCGGGGATGAGCTAGTGTCAAACAGGAGGACCCACGCAGATTGACAGATGATGGCCTGGAGGGATAGAGGGACAGGGATGCTCTTTGCCCAGGGTAGCAAGACCTTCACTTGAACTCTGTGTCCTCATTCTGATTCTTCCTCCCTCCAGAATCTGCCATCTACCCACCAGATGGGGGAAGGAGCCTGAGAGTTTCTGTACATGTTAAAGGCAGATACAAATAAAATGTGGATTGTCCTTTATTAATACCTGTTTTCTCTTCTGATACAGGTCCTATGACTAACTCCCTGGTGTCCTCGACCCCAGGGGTGTACCTGAGGCAGTTAATCCAAACTTGGGGTGTTGCCCTCATGTCCTGGGGCGTCTTGGGGCTGTCTGCCTCTTCTCACAGAGCCCCACTCAGTAGCAAACCCAAGTTCAAACAAAGTTGTCCTAGGTGACTTGCCCAGACACCTGTGCCTCCGTTATGCCTTTGCTTATTCTTACCCCAGTCTTATACCCTTTCCTCACCCTTGACCTATTCAAAGAGTATCCTGCCTTTAGGGCCTGACTTACAGCTCCCCCGCCCTTGGGGAAAGGTAGTTTCCCTGGCTCTCTTAGATTCCAAACTCTGCCCTTTACCCACATGGCAATGCTCTGGATGGATCCCAGATCTTAAGAGGACCTGTCGTGGGCCCTCCTGGTAACATTCATCTGCCCCACGGACCTGACCCTCAGAGGGTTGGGCATAGGACCAACATGCCTTTGTGGGAGGTAGACAAGATTCTCAGAGGGAAAAACCCTGAGAAGCCAAGGGTGTGGTCCTTCTGCAGATCAGTAGGTGTGGGCCAGGCTGAGAGCTCTGCAGTGGTGGCGGTCTGCAGCCAGCCAGCCCTTTGCCCCTGTTCCTTATTCGGTCAGAGAGCCCATGGGCCTTGCCAGCCATCTCGGGACTCAGCCCTGCCTCTGACTGCGGGACAGATCGCTCTGTTCCTCATTGTGCACAGCAGAGGGCGCGCTGAGGCCATGCCTCCTGGGGAACCAGAGGCGCTCCGGTCACTGTGGAGGCAGGCCCTGAGCTAGAGCTGGCGGTGCCCTGGTGGGTCCCCTAGGAGGGAGGGGGCAACTCATGCTCCTTCACCCAGCAGAGCCTTTGCCCTCAGTGGAGTCAAAGGCACTGTCCTCAGATCCCTGCTCTGCCACCCAGGGCAAGTTGCTCTTGTTTCAGTTTCCCTATCTGAAAAGAGCAGATTATAATGGTGCCTCCCTCAAAGGGGCATATGAGTATTAAACGACCTAATGTTTGTAAATGTTCAGCACAGTGCTGGCACTGTGCTACGTGTCCACAGAAGCTGATATTATTTATTGCCTTTTGATATCAAGATGGAGTGTCCCTGATGGGTCCCCAGTAAAGGAGCCACCTGGGTTTGATCCCTGGGTCAGGAAGATACCCTGGAGAAGGAAATGGCAACCCATTCCAGTATTCTTGCTTGGAGAATTCTATGGACAGCGGAGCCTGGCAGGCAACAGTCCATGGGGTCACAAAGAGTCAGACACGACTTGAGCAACTAGCACTAGTAGTATCAAGATCCAGACCATCCTGTAGCCTCATCTCCATGTGGCTCAGATGCCCATCCTCTCGCTGACGTGTGGCAAGAGTACGTCGCTGCATCCCCTGTAATCCTGGCCTCTCGGACTGGGATTCTGTCTGGACAGCTTGTCCTGGATTCACCAGACCCTCAGGAAACTACTGAGTCTTGGAGTTGAACCCTCAGTCTCACTTCCCACTATGATAGAGATGCTGTGGGCCTTGGGCAGGGGCTTGTCTCTGGGCTTCAGTTTCCTTAGAATAGATGACCTCTGATTCTTTCCTGCAACCTTTTCTCTAAGGTGCTTCAAATGTGGTCAGGCTGCATCTGCAGTCGTCAGATTGGCCTCTGTGAGTGGTAATGGGCCAGCCTACTTCTGCCCTAGTGAGTGTGGGTCAGAGCTCCTCACCAGGCCTCTTGCTCCCAAGGGAATGTAAGGGCAGTCGGCACCAGTCCAGAGGGGCTGCCTCCATCCCTAGGAAGCTGGTTGGCCAGGACTTAGGGAGAAGTACTACATGTCCCCACAAGGTGGCAACGCACTCCCACGCCTGACGTGGCCTCTCTCAGCTCAGAGGGGGGGGATTTAAGAGCCTTGGAAATGACCCTAGACCTTTCTCTCTGCCTGTACTTTTCTGGACTCTCAGGGGCCCCCAGGGAGCTGGGGAGGCAGAAAGAGCCGGGGCCACTCTCCCCGGCGGGTCCTCCTGGCCTCTGTAGTGACCCCTGTGCTCTGCCAGTAGGGATTTCCCAGACCTTGCTGCTTGGCCCGGACTCGGCCTCCCCGGGTCCTGCACCCCTGGGGCAGGGAGGCCTTCCGGCCACCTCCGGGGCAGCCCTGTGTGTTCTCAGAGTGCACAGCCTGCCCTTGGCTGCCACACACATGGGCGCACTCGAACACACACACAATACACGCCTGCACGTGCCCAGAGCTCAGCTGCTGGCCGTGCGGGCCTCAGATTAGCCTAAAGACAAACAAGCTTTCTTTGTCTGTGGCGTGAATGAGCTGGTAGTTTTTCGGTTTTGTGTTTAATGCCCCTGAGCTGGAGGCCAGCAGCTGGCCTGTGGGAGCGGGAGAGGGGGATGGTCCAGGCGCACCCCAGGAATCCCCAGCACCCACCTCTGGCGGTGAGCGTGACCAGCGGGGACGGAGTTGCTCAGAAGCTCCCTCCCCACCCCCAATTCCTCTCCTTCATCCCCTGAATAAAATACTGGCTGGTGCCTGAGTCCACTGTTTGGCCAAGGCTGGGTATGAGCATGTGTTCCTAACTGGCCTCTCAGGACCACTCCTGGGGCAGGGTGCCCCCAGCTCTCCCCGGAGTCTCACCTCAGAGCTGGGCTCGATTGCTGCCTTCCAGCCTCCTCTCGCCCAGCCTCTCCCCACAGAACACGGCGTCCTGTGCAGACGTGTGTGGGGTAATTCCCACTCCCAGTGCCCAGCGCTGCGCCCTCACCACAGGACCTCACGGGGGTCCTGTGCGGTGACAGGGATGCAGGTGAAAGCCCTGCCGGTCACCGGGGTGGGCCCCCCACAGCATCACCCAGTGATGGGGTAGCAGGGAGGGGAGTGGGCCTGAAGACACCAGGCAGCTTGCAGGGAGGTTAGCTGAGGATTCACGGTGAGCCGTGGGCCACTGAAGGGGGGGTTAGGGGGTAGCTGGACAGAGGAGAGAGTGAGCTGTCGTTGCTTCTCTGCCCCAGCCCCACGGTCTTCTCCCTGCAGTGCTGGGAGGCAGGGCTAAATGCTGGACATTCCCTCAGACTTGAACTAAAGCCCACCTCCCCACTCCCACCCCAAATTATCCCACTCCAGTAAGACTCCCCTGCCATCCCCTCTGTCTCCCATTTCCCCCAACCCCACAGCTATAACTGCCCTTAGTGTGAGCTGAGAGGGTCCTGACCTTTGACTTTCAGGAAGCAGTTGGAAAAAGGAAGGAAGGGAAAAAGAGGTCTCCTTTTCCCTTTGAGGGATCCACCTCTCAGGCCTACCCCCAGCTGACTCCAGGGGCTCAGATGATTCCTCAGTTGACCGACCTGCAAGCTGTCTAGTGGTCTCTTAGCCCACAGCCCATGTCGCTCATCCTCAACCCCAGGGCAAGGAAAGGGGCCTAGGTCCCACTTTCAAGACCTGGTGCCTCCTCCTGGAGCCGCGGGAATCTGCCTGGTCCTTACTCTGGTTCAGGTCTTGGTCCAGCTGCTGCCGAGTCCTTCCCTGTCAGGTCCTGCCCTTCAAAGGCCCAGTTTGACCCCAGGGATCCAAGGCTCAAGGGGCTGTGTCCATCCCACAGACCTTGCGCAGACCTAATTCTTTGAGGCTTTGTTGAGTCTTTGATGACAAATGAGTGAATGGATAAGGGATACAGGAGTGAACGGATGAATGAATGAGTGAGCACGTAAATGCCATAGTGGCCCACTGCCAGGTATACAGTGAAGCATTTAAAAGGGCTTGGGTGTGATGACTGCTGCCTGGCAGACAAGCCTCCACCCACCCCGACCTTCCCTACGTGGGGGGTTAAACCCCACCCCCTTGGTTTCCCCCTTGGAATCCTTAAAGGCAAGTCCTTGTGTGTGTATTTTGGACATGGGTAGGATTGGCCTGTGTCAGAATCACCAAGAAAGTTAAATTAAAAAAAACAGTCACTCTTCCATTGTTCCTCCTTTACTACAGAGTCCCATTCAATGGGTCCAAGTATGTCCCCACTTCAATGCTACAGTACTGAAAAATGAGCTGTGAAAATTAATTAATCTAAAAAGTGAGCTGTGAGCCTTGTAAACTCAGGTGATACTGGCAGAGATCAAAGGAACTAACCCCTCAAAGAAGGGGAGGTTCAAGAGACAGAGCCAGGCTTAAGAGTTGGGGTTAGTCTAGGTCAGAATTAAGGATTAATATGCGGGCAAGGTCAGGGTCACTGTGAGTCCAGATTTGGGGTCAGCCCACGGCTGTGGGCAGGCTGAGCTTATGCTGGGAGTTGGGAATAACAAGAGGGAGATAGAACATTTGGGAAGCAAAGGAGGCCTGCACATAAGTGATGAGCAGCGGGTGAGCTGGCTCAGTAGGAGAAGAAGGCCAAGCCTGAAGACAGTGACCAAGGCGAGGAGTCGGGCAGGGAGCTGCTCTCAGCCTCGTGACCATCCCAGCTTCCACCACCCGCATCGTCCTCTGAGACAAAATGGGCTTTCTCTAAGAGTCCGTCCTCGAGGCCTGCTGGGTGTGGCAGGAAAGGGATGGGCTAAGTGAGGGAGTCGAGGGGAGGCGCGTCTTCTCTCTTCTCTGAAGCATCTAAGTCAAGACGACAAAACTCAGACGGCGAGGGTGAATGGCTGAGACAGCATGAACAGGACAGAAGAGGAAGACAGAGAAACACGGAGGAAAACAAAGATTTGCAGCATGGTGAGACAGATTCAGATGGAGGGAGAGCGAGTAAGAGAAACCACACACACACACACACACACACACACACACACACACACACACACACTCTCCCTCCTCTCTCTCTCCCTCACAAGCACTCACACACTCACACACACCCGGGCCTGCGCTCACGCAGCCGCCCTGAGCCTCGCTGGAAATAATCCCACTCTGACGTGGGGCCTCAGCTGCACAGGCGGCATGGAGCTGTTACCTTGCACATCTGTCAGCTCCAAATGTAGAAGCTGTCGTAGGGTTGTGTGTGTGAGTGTGGGAGTGTGTGCATGTGTGCGCCTGTTCCTCCCAGAGAATGCTGAGGCCTTCAGCCCGGCAGAGGGAGATTCCCGAGGACCCGGAGGCTCTCCCGGAAGTCCACACCCAGGGAAGCAGGCCCACTCCCTCCCGGCCTGCACACGGAGGGGCCTAGTACCGGACTTGGCTTCTGTGGCCTGGTTTGGCCTCTTAGAGCCATGTAGCCCTAGGCAACTGGAGTCGCTGGGTGTCCTCATCTGTCAGTAGGGAGGAAGGGTGGCCAAACTCCCTGGATCCCACAGGAGTGTCGGCCTCCTGTATGGCTGTCCTTCCCGGACCTCAGGGGTTCTTCGCAGCCTTTGACTAGAGCTGGGATCCCTTTGGTGGCTGACTCCTGACCTCTGGGACGCACCCAGTTTGCAGCTCCCTCTGGGAGCGCCAAAGCCATGGCCTTCCTCTGGCTGGGTCTTCTCCCAGCTGAATTCCCTGCTGGGCCTAGGGATGTGCTGGGACACTGACTCTGGGCCATAGAGGTCTGAGAATCTCAGATCCTGAGCAGGGAGTGTGGGCATAAGGCCCAGGGTGCTTACCTTTTTCTGGTGAGAAGCAGGGGAGGCTGGCTTCCTTCTCTTCACTGAGGTTTTCCAGGAAGTTCTATTCCGTGTGTTTGCACTCCTTCCTGCTTTCATCTACACTTATCATAAAGGGATGTTACAGTCATGAGGAAGAGTCCTCCGAATCTGTTCAGAAAGGAGGGCAGCCTTCTCAGTCTAAGTGAACAGGAGCCCTGGTGGAAGGCACCCGCCCCAGGTCAGAGCTCTTCCCACAGTGCCAGGCCCAGTGGTGGAAGCCTCCCCACACCCAAATAACTGACCCCATCAAGATAGGGAGAGTTCAGAGGCCCTACCACCCATCCCACTCACCAGCAGCCTCACCTCCGCCCTGCCTCCTCAAAGCCCGTCCGGACTCCCAAGTCATCTCTCCCTCCTTCCCAAGATCCACCATCCTTTCTGCCCGAAGGTTGGATGGGCCATTCTAGGCAGGTTGTAGGTGCCTACATTGCTCAAAGCAGTGAAAGAGGACATGAGGCCTGAGCGCTTGCATCTGTGGCTCCAGCTCTGTGTTCCCAAGAAGGTGAGTGGTCATCATTCAGGGTGTGTTCTTTCCTGGGGCCGGAGTCTCTGTGCACGTGTGTGGATACGTATGAATCATACATAGGCCTGCCCTGGCTCCCAGCCAAGTATGTATGGGTCACTGTTTGCCACCTTAGTATTAATAGTTGGCTCTGCTTATGCATGAAAAATGTTAGCCACTCAGTCACATCTGATTCTTTGTGACCCCATGAACTATAGCCGGCCAGGCTCCTGTGTCCATGGGATTCTCCTGGCAAGAAAACCGGACTGAGTATCCATTCCCTTCTCCAGGGCATCTTCCCAACCCAGGGATTGAACCTGGGTCTCCTGCATTGCAGACAGATTCTTCACCATGTAAGTCACCATAGCATACCTGTGTATAAAACTTTTGATGTAAAACTTGCCAGGTATATGCATGCTAATGTGGCCCTGGGTATCTATCTGTGCATGTCGAGAAGACAATTGTGTGAATTTGAGTGCAGGTATAAACTCCTGTGAGTGCACAGCCATATTCATATCTGCATAACAGTTGGTTTGTATGCTTGAATCATACATGCATAGAACAGTGTGCAGACATGATTACCTGTGACTGTGTATCACCACATGTCCCTGGGTTGCTCTCAGGTTATAACTGAATGTGCATGTGCATAATGTGACAAGCCTGAACCTGTGCGAAGTTGTGCAAGAGATTTAACCAGCCAGCATATGTGGGAGTGTGTGGGGTGTGTGTGTGTGTGTGTGTGTGTGCGTGATTTTGACATGGTGCAAGTGTACTTGGAAAAAGGGGTGTGCTCAGGCCTGGGGCTGAGGAATGACAATTGTGTGTCGACAAACTCCAGCCACCCCTTAAACCATGTCCAGTGAGAAGGAAATGTGTAAATGTGTTTGTTAAATACAGAAGAGAAAGCCACCAAATGCCAGGCCCTGCAGTGGTAAGAATAAATCCAGTAAGTTTCTGTCTCCCTCTCCCTCTCTCCAGCGTCTCAGCCCCTCTCTGGCGTTGTTCCCTCACACCTAAGCCCAATGGTGTTTTGCAGTCTTTCAGCTGTTACCTCGGTCCCTCCTCGCCTCATTCCCGATTCACTCCGTTGCTATAGGTATGTTTGAAACCCCAGCGTGGTAGATTTTAATTAGTCTTCCTACAGATGGCCAATTAACATTCATTACTTTTGCCTTGAGCGATTAATTATGAGTTTGGATAGAAAAGGAGAGAAGAGGAGAGGAAGATGGGCAGGTGAATGAAAGAAGAAAGAGATGGGGGTTTGATTGGGAGTTTGGAATTTTTACACAGAGCAGGCTGGTGGGGGAGAGGGTGGGAAAGAGCCGTTTGAATCCCCTCACTCCCAGCGGCCTCCCTCTGCCCACAGCTGCTCTGGGGCCCTAATCGGCTTGGCTGGCCCAGCCCTCCAGGGAAATAGTGCTCACATCCTCCTTTGGGCATCCTTAAGCCTTTGGTGTTCCCTGACCCCAGCTTCTTTCATTAATACTGGCCCTCTTGTTTTTCATGCCAGAGCTGGGTGGGAACTGTGTCAGGAATCATCTAAAATATAGCCGATAACCCAGAAATGAAATCCTGCTGGCATTCACTCATTCTTCGAAAGGTAGCAGCCCATTGTACAGATGAGGAAACTGAGGCTCAGACAGGAAATAACTTCTTCAGCTCAGGCATCTCTGGGGAGAAAGCCCAGCTCCTCTTGCGCTGCCACTGGGGTGTCTGTAAAGACTTCGTGCAGCGTTTAACCTTGCAGTCTGTAACAAACTCATCTGCCGTCAGACAGAAGTGTGCTTCAGGGTTTCGAACATAACTCACACCCTCCAGTGTGGTCATACGGCTTCCCAGCTCATTAAAAGGCTCCCTGGGTGATGTTGCCTTTTTAGGAGCTGCAGCTATGTCCCTAGTTCTAAATTCATTCCAGGAATGGAGGATAGATTCTAAATGTAAATGGTGGTCTTTTGGGTGGGAGGATCACAGATGATTTTTGTTTTCTTTGTTACAGTCACTTGTATTTTTTACTTTCTCCAGCACAGATATATGACTGGACCTGTATAAAGTGTATTAAGTATGACTATGTTTTACTTAAAATTTCTTCAAAGTATATTTGTAAAAAGAAACAGGAGCCCATATTTGTTTATGATCTTTTTTTTAAGACCATAAATATGTACAACAAAAACGGAACACTGCCTATCATTCAGCTTCCTTATCACCTGCCCTGATTCATGTTGCAGTCTGTCTTCTACTTAGACCATGCCTCAGTGTCCTCCCCTATCTGCCAGGTGGAGTTGCAAAGAATACTCATCTGCTAGTGTCATGAGGACTAAGTAAAATAACACATGGTAAATCTCAGTGCCTTGTATCTAGAAAGAGCTCAACAAGTATTAGTTGTAATCAGCAACACCAAGTTTACAATAATCATATCTGAGTGGTGGAACTTTGAAGAATTTTTATGTAGCTCTTTTTGCTTTATAGTGTACTGAAAAATTTTCCGTCCTTAAAATTCCTTTCCTTGGCAATTAGAAGAAAATTTAATAAGAGAGAGAATAAACTGAGAAGTAAAAAGAAGGAAGGAGGGATGGGAAAATGTGCACTGTTCAAACCAAACGTAGCTCTTCTGATGTTTTTTTAATCAAATGTCTACCACTTTGCTCATGCGACAGTGAGTGCAGCTGTGGGGCCTAGCCCCCTGGAAGCCTCACTCACACGGGGACAAACACCCTTACCTCCAGGAGACTCCCTCCTGCTCCTCTCATGGTGGCTGAGTCTGCTTGATCCTTCACATCCCCAGTGGCTTCCCCTGGCCAATCCCAATCCGTGCTTAAGCTTGACCTGAGGGCCCGTTTTGTCGGGTCTCCTTTATTCTGGGGTTGTGTGGCTCACACAGAATATGGCTGTTTGGACCAAAGATTCCTCAGATTAGGGTTGGGGTGGAACAAGAAACGGTTGGCATCTCTGATACTGTGCTTTTGCCTTGTTGCTCCTAAAACCTCCTGCCACCCACTCAACACCATTCACACTGGACCAAGCCTGGCTGCTTGCTCCATCTCGCCCAGCATGCTACCGGGTAAGCTCCGTGGCAGGGCAGCCGTGCTTCGCTCTGCTCACTGCTTTGTCCTCAGCACCAAGTGCAATGCTTGGCACAGCATTGTAGGTGATCATTGTAGTGGGTGATCAGGAAATATCTGCTGAATATTGGGGAAGCACATAACCACACCGTTCTATACATATACAAAGGCTTTATAGAGAAGCAAAAGTTGAACACATTACAGAATCACTTGTAAGCTTCAAACTTCTCTGGAAGAGAACTGGCAGATCCAGGGGAGTTAGATTTAGTGTAGTCGGGGAGGCTTCCTGGAGGAAGAGCAAATTACACTGAAGGCAGTACGATGGGGATTCCACTGCAGCAAGAGACAGCTTGACTTAGCATGTCCTGGCCTTTCTCGTGGTTCATGTCTAAGCAATCAAAAATTCTACCCATCACTGAGAACATCAGACTCAAGGCCTGGAACCAGCCTCTCAGACTACAGGGAAAGGGAGCGGCAAGGCTGAGGCCTGAGCGGCAGGGGGCAGCAGGGCGGGAAGGGCAGCACAGGCTCAGCGGTCACCGAGGGGACCAAGTCTGTGATCCCTTGAGAAAGAGAGGGGTCTCCAGGAGAGCTGCCAGCTTGCCAAGCTTACTAAGAATCGCGGGCTCGACACTCCTGAGCGCTAAGCGTGTCGTTAAAGGGTGGTTGGCTACCTGGGGGAGACACAGGAGTGTCTCCGGGGGTGGGTGGAGGTGAGAAGCCTTCTGTATCTTTGCAGAGGCAGAATGAAAGAGAACAGCTAAAACCACAGGCTTCCTGGACACAGGAGGAGGAGGACCAGAAACTCAGGCATGGATGAGCGAGAAAAGACTTCTTGTGGCTCTCCTTTCTCATTGGGGGATGGGTCATGGAATGAGGCAAAAGATGGGGTGAAGAGGGCCTACATGCCTGGTGTGGGAATCAAGGGCAGTGGCGGTCCTGTTCTTTTTGTGCTATGGCTGCGGGGAGTCCTGGGTTCAGGCCACATGCCTTTCCTGAGTTAACAAATGCAAGAGTGAATGGAGGCCCAAAGCCTCCGAAGGTGGGGAAGGCTGCCTGGGAGAAGTGAGGTTAGAAGACGCCTTGAAGCTTGAGCAGGGCTGGCTCTGGTGAGAGGTGGATGGCACAGCAGTGAGGGGTGTGGTGTGTGAGGACATGGACCCCAGCCAGCTGGGTGTCCCGAGGCCTGTCAGGAGTGGATGAGGCCAGATGGCAGGAGTCTTTGAAGCACTGGGACCGAGGCGCTGGGCTCTCATGGGGATACTTTCCTAGGGATGACTGTCTACACTAACAGGCCCCTGTCCTCAGCCCCTGGCTTCTGAGACTTCTCAAGGCTGTCTCAGTTTTCTTCAGGCCTCTCCCCACCAATACTCTGGAAATCTTCCAGGAGATCCAGTAAGAGGCCAAGAGTCCTCTCCTGCAGTATCTACCATGCTCATCACATCTGGCGCCCAGCAGACATTTCCTAACTGTCCTCTGATCCTAATTAACCCATTTATCAGGAAGCCTGGCAAACATTACTGTAGGACAGGAGACAATACAAGGGCTGCTCTCAAAGGCGAGGGGAGGCAGACGGGGGTGGGAGCACTTCCGTGCTCCAGGCTGTGCTCCTGACCTGCAGTAGAGCAGGCTTTTGGCCTGAAGCCAGGATGGCCTTTCTGCATGGGCTGGGCTTCCCAGCCCTCAGGGCCTCCTCCATGCCCACCTCCCTGGTTTGCAGTGCTCTCTGCCCTTCTACCACTCTAGTGGTAGAGGGTCGTTTCGCTGTAAGTCACTTAACTCAAATGCCTGAGAGGAATCTCACTGTTTGAGCCCAGCCCGAAATCAAGGTGATGGGCAAGCTTACGGTACCCACCTCAGTCCAACCAGCTGTGGCCAGGAGGAGGGCCCTGTGCTTCACCCAGGACAGTTGGGGTGTGTGGAGGTCTGGGCATGGCAGGCAGGAGCACTGAAAATTCTTGTACATGTTTCGCTTCATTTAATATACTGTTCCACAAGATAGTGTTTCTGAAATTTCTTTCATTTTATTAACCAGCTATTACTGGTTTTTGAAAATACAAGTTTAGCAATATGACTACTATTTATTCAAAATAAAGGTTTATTATACCTTTTTTATGTAGTAGGGGAAATGTTTTATCTGAATCAACATGAAAACTTTTTTTCTTAAAACAATTTTTTCCCACTTTGCAATCGTTAAGGATTACTTTTTGGCATAATTTCTCTATTCTGTCCCAAATGATTTTGAAATAGTTATCACTTCTTTCAGATGATAAACCATAAAATTTTGTTTCTAACTTTGATGGCAAAGAGAAAAATGTCTATAGCTTCCTTGGAAACTCTTTAGGAAAAAAAAAATGCCTGCAGTTCTTATCCTTTTGTTTAAAATTTGTTAAAATTTGTAAACAAAGGTGAATTCAAATTTGGAAACCAGAGTCTGCCTCACCGCACCAGCCACCTGTGCATTTCAAGAATAGCTTGATAGAACTTCCCATGTTTGAATAATCTGCAAAATTCCTCCAGACACAACCAACAATCCAAGATGTTTTCAACAACCTTGGAGCTTCCTGTATGTTATGCCTTCACTCAGCTTACAAATGTTTTGAAAATTTGCCAGCTTTTCAGAGATGCATGAATAGTGTCATACAAAGAATTGACAGTACTGAGATCACTGTGGAGTTCTTTCATATCCCAACAAACCTCAACACCATTAAATCCCCAAGATGTGCATGACAATGTGTGTATAAAGCTCTTGGCTCATCCTCCGTAAACGTAGCAACAACATTAAATCTTTCACTTGTGTCAGCAGCTCCCATGTAGATATAGCCATGCATTTTATTAAAATCAGCTTCCATAATAATTTCACATAAGAGCCTCCCCGTGAACTTATCCATAGCCATGGCACCCAGGAATATTTGCTTAATTAGGATGGTCTGGGACATTTTCTGCAAAAACTTGCACAGTGTTTAGTGTTATTACACCATCAGCTGTCTTTTTGTATCTCATGCATAATTTAAGGAAACAATGTTTATATTATATTATTAATAATTCTGAATACTTGCTATGTACTGGACACAATTTTATGTGCTTTGCATTTATATACTCAAAGCAAGTTCTATGATATATTACCATTTCAAAAAAGGAAACAGGCACTGAAAGATTAAGCAACTTGCCTAAGTTTCATATTGTGTGAACAATTTGTAGAAACCAACTTAAATTAGTTGATATTTCTCTTTGATTTCCAATGCAAAATACTTCCTTTTGTTCACAAATTATATTCCCTATCCCCTTGATAGACACAGTTTTCATTTTCAGCTGTAGATACAGTCTGCTTTCCTCAATAGGTTTCAGTTAATCAAATGATAGTTTACAAAAGACAATGTCACCAAAAAATAGATGTTTTCTATATAAAATTATACCAATATAAATGTATTTCATGTTGTTTCTGGTTGTCTGAAATTTCCAGTAATTTTTTTCAAGTACTTTCATTCCTGAAATCTTGTTAGCAGAATAACAAAATACCCATTCCATAGAATGGATTAAAAAAAACAGCACATCTTTTAGAATGCTCTGTCTCATCCATCAGTAATCTGAATATAACAGTTTTAAAAGAATATTTTAATTCTCCTTGAAGTTTTTGTGCAATAGTCTGAAGGTAGTTTCAGATTGATAAGGCCTATTACTTTCTTTCATAAATTTCAAACCACATACAGAATCTTGGCTTGAAATGTGTTACTCTCTATACCAATCTTCACATCAACCCTGATTAACTCTTGATGGTGAAATATGTGATTATTCCTCACAATTCTATTTGGCATCGTAATTTGATGGTAAACTCTTAGAAATTTTTGTGAAAAATAGAAACTCAAACTTTTGTTTTGACATCATGTTTTAAATTCCTGTGATTTAAGTATTTATTTAGAATTGCTCAGTGATTGTGTTCCATCTCCAAGAAGAGAATGCCAATGACAGATTCTGTAACACTTCTTGTTATGACACTTTCCATGTTTTCTCAGTTATTTTCTAACCAGATTAATGTCCCAAAGCAGGGCTCTTTCAGCCTAGTGGCATTCTACTGTATAGTATAGAAACCATGAATTTCAGATTTTTCCACTGGACTACAGTTTTTATTAAGAAGATATTTTATTGTTATTTAACTATCTTTCATTCTAGATTTTTAAAAATCAATTTTTCCTTCTTTTACTAACGTGGAAATAATATCCTGTTTTTGTTCTTTTGGTCATTACTCTAGACATCTTATCAGGCACATGTAACTTCCAAAAATCTAAAGTTAATCACTGTCTTTACTTTCCTTCAGAAAAATACGCAATTCAGATATGCTTTGATTCAGGTGTCTCCAGCCTCCAGAATTTAATGCCTTGATCTGAGGTGGTATTGATGTAATAATAATAGAAACAAAGTGCACAATAAATATAAGGCACTTGAATCATCCCAAATCCGCCCACCTCGGTCCATGGAAAAACTCTTCCATGAACCTGTCTCTGGTGCCAAAAAAGTTGGGGACTACTGCTTTAATTGGTCACAGCTCCACCCCAACTAATGTGCTACTGTTCAATATTTAGTGGTTTTTTGGTCCTACAAATTATACAAGAACATTGAGGTTTTACAATCAATATGTATATTTTAGATGGATGTGTTGCAAAGTTTTTACTTTGCCAGAAAGATATATTTTAGGATATATACATATTTCTTGTTATTGCCATCATTTGTTTACATTTATTACTCATTTTAAAATTATTTTTATCATGGTGGAATACACATAACATAAAATTTACCATCTTAACCATTTTAAATGTACAGTTCCGTGGTATTATGTGTTAGTCACTCAGTCATGTCCAACTCTTTGCAACCCCATGGACTGTAGCCCACCAGGCTTCTATGCCATGGGATTCTCCAGACAAGAATACTGGAATGGATTGCCATCCCCTTCTCCAGTGGTATTAAGTATATTCAAACTGTTGTTCAACCATTACCACCATCCATCTCCAAAACTCTTTCCATCTTGCAAAACTAAAGCTCTCTACCTATTAAAAAATAACTCTTTATTCCCCCTTCTTCCCAGTCCCTGGTAATCACCATTCTATTTTCTATCACTATCATTTTGACTGTTTCAAGTACCCCCAAAAAGTGAAATCACACAATATTTAATTTTTGTGATTGGTTTATTTCATTTAGCATAATGTCCTCAAAGTTCATTGATATCATAGCTTATTGCAAAATTTCCTTCATTTTTGAGGCTGAATAATATTCCATCACATATGTACATACAACATTTTGCTTATTCATTCATCTGTTGATGGATATTTGAATTGCTTCCATATTTTAGATATTGTGAATAATGCTGCAATGAATATGGATGTACAAATATCTCTTCACAATCATGCCTTCAATTCTTTTGGGTATTATACCCATAAGTAGAATTGCTGGATCATACAGTACTTCTATTTTTAAGATTTTGATGAACTGTTGTTTTACACTATGGCTACCCCATTCTACATTCTTACCAACAGGCACAAGCCTTTCAATTTCTTCACGTCTTTACCAATACTTCTTATTTTCTGTTTTATTGATAGTAGCCATTTTAGTGGGTATGAGGTACTGTCTCATTATAGTTTGGGCTTGCATTTCCCTAATGATTAGTGAAGTTAAGCATTTTTTCATGTGCTTCTTGACCATCCATATATCTTCTTTAAAGAAATGTCTGTACAAGTCTTGCCTATTTTTGAATCAGTCAATATTTGTTATATTAACTTTACTCACCATTTATCTTTTCATCCCAGACTTTTCTTCTGCCTGAAATTCCTTCAGTGAGGATAGGTTGGTAGAAATTTTCATTTTTGATTTGCCCAAATATGTCTTTATTTCACTCTTATCTTGAAAAACCCGTTTTGTTAACAACACAATTCTGTATTGTATGTTACTTTGAAGATACATTCCACTCTCTCCTGGTATCCACTGTTGAGAGTCACTTGTCTGTCCTATCGTCATTGCTTTGTAATAATCTGCCATTTTTCTCTGGCTGCTTTTAAGATCTCTTTTCCCTATGTGTTCTGTGATTACACTGTCTACGTGTGGATTTCTTTTATTTATCTTGTAGAAATTTGGTGGACTTCCCTAAGCCAAGGATTGGTGTCATTCATCGATTTTGGAAAATTCTTAGCCATTAGCTCTTCAAATGATGCTTCCTCCCTATGACCTCTATTCTCTACTTTTAGAATCTTGATTAGATATAATCTTTCATGAACAACCCTCCATATCCCTTAAACTCTCAAAAGTTTTTACATCTTTGCCTCTCTTTGTGCTGTATTTCTTTAATTCTTTAGATCTTTCAGGTTATAATTTCTCCCTTGTGCTGTTTGCTCTACTAACTTTCTGTAAATTGAGTTTCTAGTTTCAGTAATTTTACTTTATATTTCTCCCTGGTACTTTTCCAAATTGGCCAGTCCCTTTTGTTTATATGAGGTATAATCTACATAGTAAAATGCATAAATCATACATATATTCATGATGAACTTTTATGTTTGTGTGTATCCATATAAACACCACCAAAGTTAAAATATAGAGCATTCCTAGGACCTCAGCATGTTCCACTCTTCCACTTTCCAGTCTACTGGAGAATTCCTCAGAGATAACCATTATTCTGACTTCTATCAACCCAATAGTGCATCTGAGATCTCTTCATGTTGTTGCCTGATTCATTGTTCATTTCTACTGCACTTCATTGTATGAGTCTAATAATTTATCTGTTCACCCTACTGTTGATGGGCATGTAGATTGTTTCCAGGTTTTGATGATTATGAATAAAGTTTTGGAGATATGCACTCATTTCTCTTGGATATATACCGAGGAGTAGAATGGCTGAATGGGTGGATTATAATTTTATTTAAAACTACCAAGGGAGTTTCCTGGCATCCAGTGGTTAGGACTCAGTGATCTCACTGCCAGGGCCCAGCTTCGATCCCTGATCAGAGAACTAAGATCCTGCAAGTCACATGTCACAGCCAGAATAAAAACCAAACAAAACCCTGCCAAATAGTTTCCAAAGTTATACCATTTTCCACACTCGTGTTAGGTATTTTTAGTTTCTTTTTAATACTCTCTTTTATTTTAAAAACATAATAGACATAATTATTTTATTTTCTGTACCTGATAGTTCTAATATATGCTGCCTCTGCAGGTCTGATTCATAGTTTATAGTATCTGCTGACTTTCATGGTAGTTTATTTCCCTGTGTATTTTGTGATTTTTGATTGTGAGTTTATCTTCCTTGGAACTTTGTCTGGGAAATTATTTGAAGTTTGGCTTTTAAATAGAAACAGACTCACAGACTTAGAGAACAAATTTATGATTGGGGGGGAGGGCGGGGGCAGGGGGAGGGGTAGATTAGGCCTTTGGGATTGACATGTGCACACCGCTATAGTTAAAACAGATAACCAACAAGGACTTACTGTATAGCACAAGAAACTGCTCAATACTCTGTAATAACCTAAATAGGATTTATGTGTGTGTATATATATATATATATATATATATATATAAAACCAAATCACTTTGCTATACACCTGAAGCTAACACAACACTGTTTATCAGCTATACTCCAATATAAAATAAAAAAAAAATTTTAAGTTTGGCTTTCAAGTGTATTCCTCTAAAGAAGCTTGCTTGCTTCTTCCAGTGGATACTAAATTTCAGCTTGGACTCTTTTAGGCTTCCTAAAATTTCTGGCCCCTAATACAAGTAGAGCGGGGCTATGATTAGGAACTCTCAAGAAAACATGTTTTCTTTTTTCCCTTCCCCACAGAGCCAAAGCTAAGCCAGATACACATGTCCACCACCTCCTTTTGTGGCAGGTGAATTATTTTCTCATTCACTAAGCCAAGATGTCATCTTTCAAAGGTCTTTGATCTGACTTCCTGTCCCATTCTTTGTCCCCTGTCCTTCGAACCTGTGGCCCTTTAAAGCCCAAACTCTGGACCACCAGTGAACTAGGATTTTGTTCCAACACAAACTCTAACTTCAGAATGTACTTCCTTATCTCAATTCAAATTTCTATAAGTTAAGGGCAATTATTTTTCTTTACTTTTGTGCCAACTCAGCAATCATTCAAAAAGATGTTTTTAAGACTGGCAAAAGACTGATAACTGAAGGTGGATGATAAACGTGTGGAGATTCATCATAGCATTCTCTCTACAAAGGATGTTTGAAATTTCACACGCTAAAAAGTCTTGGTTTTTCAAAAAGAATTCCCCAAGGAGATTCACAGTGAGATATCTAGAGGTGAAATATCATGATGGTTGTAATCTACTCTAAAATACTCCAGAGAAAAAAGGATGAAGCAAAATGAAAAAATGTGAGTAAAATCTAAGCAACAGGGAACATGGATAGGCATTATACACTTTTGTCTACTTTGGGGTATGTTTGCAAGTTTTTAAAATAAAAAGTCAAAATATTCCTTCTGGACTGACATTCTGAGTGGGTATTCAGCGGAATCAATAACTTGGGGTGGGCTTTGGCACTTCTGGTCAAGACCACACTATCAATGGGAGGTGAAGGGCTTGGCCTCCCCTACCCTTCAATTCCATAGAAGTATTTGAATAAAGAGTTCTAATTTTCAGGGAGAGAGCCTAGATCCATATGTTGAAAAGAAATATTTCCCTGAAGTAATAGTAACCTACAAAGATACCATCCTATTAGAGAGAAGATGTTTGTATCGTTATGCAGAACACTGAGCCGTGGGATCTCTAATTGCTCCATTTAAGAACTGAGTCTTTTGTTTGTCTTTGCAAAAGTGAGGCAGCCATTGAAGTGGTCTTCCCAGAAGAAAGAGATATTTGCTCCAAGTTCACACATTTTACAATATAGAGACACTGGAATATTTAGTCCTCCCCACTCAAGACTTTAGGTAAATACAGGGCAGGGTTCAAGTTCAAAGTGTCTGGGTTTCCTTTCCCATCTGTTGGAGGCTCTGCAGAAGAAATCTCCCAAAATGAGGCATAGGTCCAATTCTCATCACAGACCTCACAGAGCATGGGATCATCTTTTTATCTTCTATGGTGATGAAAATTTACACTTTTACACTGTCTCAGAACAAACATAACCTTAAATTATGTTTCTCAAATTGGTATATTCAGTCAACAATCTTGAAGAAGCATCTATTATATGCCAGGCAATTATTCTCTGTATTGGGAACACAGCAAGGAACAAAATAAATGACAGTTTTCATGAAGTCATTCTATATAGTTGACTTCATGCACTTTTGACAATTTTCCTCCTCTCAGAAAAGGGACTGACGTACGCGCTAGAGTAACATTTTTTTGGGAGGAGAAATGGATAGAGCAAGTCACAGAGAGTAAGGGGTGTCTGGATAAATGCCTTGGGTGGCAGGAGTATTGTGCAGCGCAGTTTATCCCTAGGTGAGCAGAGGACATGATCTAGTAGGCCCTTGTTCATGAAGGTCCTTGAATGCCCAGCTAAGGGGTTTGAACTTTATTGGAGACAGTGACACTAAGAGTTGATGCTTATTGAGTTTGTAAAGCTATACATGAATCACCTCATTTTAATTCTTTCAACATTTCTCCAGGTACTATTATTATCTGAAGATTGCAGGTGAAAAAAACTGAGTCACAGAGAGGTAAAGAAGCTGCCCTGGGTCTCACAGTTGTGTGAAAACATCTTACCGAGATAGAGTTGTGCTGTAGGAATCTGGCAGCCACATATAATGTGAATCGTAGAGAGGAGAGACCACAAGCTATTACTGTAGGAGGATCACTGGGGGCAGGTAACAAGGAGGAAGTACGCCAGCGGCAGAGGGCGCCGAAAGAAAGGAATGGATGCAAAGCCTGGCTGTGCAGGGTGCTGGCCAAGAGGGGGACATCACAGATGCTTCCTAGCTGCTCAGTGTCTTGGAGAAAGATGGGGCCGTTTCAGAGGAAGCTGAGCCAGGGAGGGGCGCAGATTTGGTGGGCAAGATGTTGAGCTCAGTTTGAGGGTATTGTGAATGTCTCAGGAGCCTGTGGGAAGGCATCTCACAAATATCTGAAAAACTAATGACTTGATCTGGGGAAAAATAAAGAGCTGGTATTACAAACCCATAAAGGAGTATCAGTTATTGGTTGAAGCTGCAGGAGTAAATAATGGTATACAGATAGATAGATCGGAAGGTTGGAATAGACAGGGAAGTCTCAAGGACACACACAGTTAGGAAAACAAAGGAAAGTCCATGAAGGAGCTATTCCCAGAGGCTGCAGATCTAGGCAATTACTTGTTAGGAAAATGAAGGGAAGAGAGAATTTCCAAAAGAATGGAAGTTGAAGGTAGTCAAATACTGAAGAGCCCACTGACAATTATAACTAGAAAGACTTGGGTTTGGAAATAAGGAGTCCTGATTAGCATTTCAGAAGATGAAGAGAAACCCTTAAACTCTCTCATGGGAGAATAAATGGGTACAACATTTCCAGGGCCAAATTAGCAATGTGGCTCAAAAGAATCAAAATCCTGCATATCTGGAAATTAATGTACAATGGACATAGCACAGCATGTGGCACTTCATATAGAACTTATTAAATGACAGCAAATTTACCTTATTTATTCTGTCCATTTTCTTCCCCCAAACCATAAAGGTACATCTGGATATTACACTTCTAGAAATATGTATAGAAAAGTAATACCCATGTACATGTATTGATAGTAAGACTGGCTCAAAATTTTGTTTAAAATAGTGAAACTTTGTAAACAGCATAAATGTCCCACAACAGAGAATATTTAATGGATACAAAGATGCTTGTGATGGTTATAAAGAAGCAGTTTACAAAATTGTGTACAATATGTTTCCCCCCTTTTGAAGGGAGACACATAGAGACAGAAAGAACTGGAAGGATATACTGCAAGAATTCCATAATGCTGTTTCTGCATGGGAACACTTGACAATTATAAGACCTCTGTTTTCCCTTCCCCCAAACCCATTTACTCTTCCTCTCTTTTTTGGATTACTTGTATTTTCTACAGCAATTCTGTCCAATAGAAATGTGAGACACATAAGTACTTTAAAATGTTCTAGTAGCTACAGTTAAAAAGTAAAAAGAAATTGATAAAAATAATATATTTTGTATAACCCCCAAATATCCCAAATATTATTACTGTAACATGTAATCAACATAGAAAATATTAATATAGTTTACATTTTTAACGCTCAGCCTTCCAAATCTAGTGTGTATTTTATATTTACAGAATATCTCAATTCAAGCCATCCACATTTCAAGTACCCAACAGCCACATGGTTTCCATATTGGAAAACACAGCTCTATAAAATAATTGCTGCTGCTGCTGCTAAGTCGTGTCAGTCGTGTCCGACTCTGTGTGACCCCATAGACCACCAGGCTCCCCTGTCCCTGGGATTCTCCAGGCAAGAACACTGGAGTGGGTTGCCATTTCCTTCTCCAATGCATGACAGTGAAAAGTGAAAGTGGAATCGCTCAGTTGCTCAGACTCTTAGCGACACCATGGACTGCAGCCTACCAGGCTCTTCCATCCATGGGATTTTCCAGGCAAGAGGACTGGAGTGGGGTACCATTGCCTTCTCCAAAATAATTGTTAACATTTATCAAGTGCTTAATACATGTACTGCTTCAAGCCCATTGAGTGGGGATTATAACTAATTCAATCTGACAATAACATGATGAGGTTGTTTTTCTTACTATTGTCTCTGTAAGCACACATTACTGTTGTAATAGCACCATGATAAAAGTTTTGGAGCTTTTACAAGGCTTATTTCTAATATGATGGAGATGGAAGTCAGGTTGTAAAGGCTTACAGAGTCAAGAAGGAAATGAGGGAGCTGAAGAGGGACAAAAAGTTATTTAAGACTTAGCTGGTGGTGAAGAAGAGAAGTTAACAGGGTGAGAGAAACACGAGGGCAGGGAGACATGAAGATGAAGTAGGCTGAAGAGGAAAGAGGAAGATGGAAGGCCAAAGGCAGATGACTGGGGATGTTTTGGACCAATGTCTCCACAGACAACTCCTCCCTCCAGGGGAATGCTATGACTGAGTGGTGAGAGGTGGGGGGGGGGGGGGGGGGATGGTTCTGGGAAAAGTTGACCTGAGTTATGAAGAATGAAATCAGCCAGCAAAGAAGCAAAAAGGGAGAAGATATAGATTTGAGAAGTACTTGACCTCAAGAACTGGTGACTGGTAGGATAAGGAGGATGGGAAAGAATGAGGATTTGAGGATGATCCCCAGGTTTCCTGCATAGGCAAAGGCAGACAGCGTAACATTCACTGAGTGCCTCTCTGGAGTCGGACATTGGTCCTGGACATCACAAATTTATATCATTTAATCCCTACAGAGGCCCCACTAAAGGCTTGCCATTTCACAGATGTGCAAGCCGAGGCAAGATTGTTGGCCCCAGGGCTCACCATTGGTAAATGGATGAGTCAGGACTTGAGTCCAGTCTATTCCAGAGATGGAGAGGGGAGAAAAGTTGATGTGGGGCTAGAACTAGGACAGATGGTTCAGGTCTTATCCTCTGAGTAAGCAATCAGGCTCCTCTGAATAAAGTGAAGTACTGGGTTTGGGGAGATGAGAACCCAGAGAAGGGGCTGGGGAGGTGTAGAGTGAAAGGCAAGCAGCCTGCAGATGCGTGGGACTATAAGGCGCTCCAGCATGAGGGAGGCATGATTAACGTGGGGGCTCCTGCAGAACTCAGCAGCCTGAAAGGGAGGACGGGGAAGTGGAGGGGAAGGGCTGGGGAGCAGAGGTGGAGGGGGGGGGCCGCAAGTTTGAGTTAAGGTGGGCTGCTGTCCACTGGTGAGGAGAGGAAGCAATGGGAGACCTGTGGGAGCTTTGCAGGGACCAAGCAGGGAATCTGGCACAAGAAAAACTTGGGGCGTGGTGGAGGGCATTGATGCTGGATCCAGAACACAGTGGGAGACTTACAGACCTTCTGAAGATAACAAATTCTTCTCTTAACCTACTGCAGCGGAGGCAACAAGGGGGAAAGAGGCCCTAAGAGCAAAGGAAATAGAGGAAATCAGGTAAGAGATAAGTATCTGCCGAGGGAGGGAAGGGAAGGAGGGAAATTATGAAATTACAGGAAAGGAAGGTGAGAGAAAGGCACAATGTGAGAGGTTAAGGAGAGGGAGAATGAAGGCAGAACCCCCTTCACTCATCACTGATCCTGGGAGAGTCCAGCTGCAGTGGCAGGGGTTGGGGTAGAATGCGGGTGGAACCTGATCCAGGCCAGGCCCACTGAACTGTCCCACCTCAACCCAGACCACCACCAGACTCCAGTCATGGGTCCGGTGCAGTCCGCTTCTTCATCTGTAAAGAGGGTTAATGACAGACAACTGGTGTCCAGGTATCTGGAAAGCCCAACAAGGGAAGGAGTGGTCACTGTAAAGGTCTACGGATTTACATGGGGAGATGTATGCCCAGAGCTAGATGAGGAAAGTCCACGCGGCCAGTGTAGATGTGTCCAGGAATGGCCCTGTAGATCCCAAGCTCCTCTACCTGCCCTATTTAGTGAGTTCAGGGGTCAATGTCTGGCCTTGCAGTGAGGTAGGAGGTGGAGGCCTGCAGCTAGACAGGTGAGGTTCACCACCGGCTAGGGAAACAAAACCCGGGCCCGAGTTCAGCCCCATCCAGCTCCAGTCTTCTCGGCCACAGGCCCAAGCACTTAGTCCCTCCTGGCGGCATTCAGAGAACAGGCCCGGCTGATGCTTATCCAACTAAACCTGCCTCCCTGCGGGGACCTTGTTCCAGCAAAATTCACGTTGTCTCCTTCCACATAGAACGAAAATCTCGCTTCCATGTCTTTGCCCAGCTTCGCACCCTCACCACCCCAGCGATATGGCCTGGTTAGGTCCTTGTCCCTACTCAGGGGAGCTTCTCCTTACCCAGAACGGAGGAGGAGGCAAAAGGAGAGGGGGGAGAAACGGAGGGAAAGTGGTGGTGGGGGAGAGGGCGGTAAAGAGACAGGAAAGGGAGAAACAGACAGCCAGCCTGAGACAGAAACGGAGAGACCAGCACAGTGAGCCAGGAAGAACCGGAGGGGCCAGCAAGAGAGACACAAGCCCTCGCCACGAATTCAGTAACGACTCCTTCCTCAGGTGTTTCTGGGGCGCCTCCGAGGTGCTCCGCCCGGGTCTGCTCTGGACGCGACCGGCGGCAGGGCGCGGCAGTCTCACCCCCACCCCCTCGCTGTCTCCTCCCCACCTCTCCCAAGGGGGCCGGAACGGCTTCGGCGCGCGGGGGCTTTTCGGACCAGTCGAGTGGAAAATAGACTTTAACCCGCTTTGTGGCAACAAGGGCGCCCGGAGCGCTCTCCCCGGCCGAGACTCCGGGCGCTCAGGCAGGCCACTCTCAAGACCTGGCCTGGAGTCCTTGCAGAGCCTCGCGGCACGAGGACCTTCTGGCCTCTGGGCGCCGGGACGCACTGCCCGGATCCGCGCACCCCGGCCAGGCCGCTCTGAGTAAGCCGGGCAGCAGCGAGGAAGCAGATCGGCTTCTCTCAGTGCACGGGCAGGGTGCGGGTCCCAGCCTCCCCATCACCGCCTAGTGTCTTCTTAGGCCTGGATGCTGTGTTTTCCTGCGGCCTGGAAGGCCCTGGTGGAAAAGTTTGCTGAGTACTGGTTCTCCTTCCCAACTGCCCTCTCATCCCCGACGAATCAGTGCACGAAATGGAAACTGGCTGGAGCAGACTAGTCCGCTGCTCCGCGTTCGCGAGTGGAAGGTGAGGGTCGGACGGAGGAAGCCAGGCGGCCGCTACGGTCCCGGGATGGCCTGTGTGTCTTCTTGGAGGGTCTTAGGCGATGGCTGTGGACTGTTCGGCCACCTCCAACGTAAGACAGTGTCTTCAAGGCCCCGGCCTGTCCTGGACAGCCTGCACCTAAGCTCCGCAATCAGAGAAGACGAGGAAAGCAGATGGCCCTGCTAGCCTGTCGCGATGCTCGTGGCTGGGTCAAGGACCTGCTTCCAAGCCCGGAGAACTGCAGCTTGAGACGTCTGGGTGACCACTCCGCCAGCTCCTCTAGCGCTTTCCCTGGCCTGGCCTCTTCTGAAAATAACTGCGTGTCCGCTTTCCGAAGCTGTCCCCCTTACCATCCAGAAAACGCGAAACCTCAGGAACAAGGCCGCGGCTTCAGACTGCGTCCCAGGAGACGGACGATGGGAGATCCCGAGGGTCCTTGAGGCCAGGGGGACAAGTTCTCAGGAGAATTTATTCGCTGGACCCCAAACACCCACATTGCACTCGAATTCAAGTTATTTGAGAACTGAAACGACATCCCGGGACGAACTGGAGAGGGTTCAACTGATTTGCACACTGGGGAGTGGGGTTGGAGATTCTCCCAAGCCCCAGACCCCTTACCCCTCACACACTTCCTTCGGCTCCGGCCTGGGTGGAGACGCTTACGGCTGCCGCCAGACTCAGCTAAAGGGCAGAGATGTGAGAAGACGCGAGAGGAGGAGGAGGCCTAGCACGCCCCGCGCAAGCTCCAGTCCGGTTTTTGCCTCCGACTGCTGGCTCCTTTCCCTTCCCGCGGTCCCTCGCCCCGCCCCGCCCCGCCCCCCACCTTGGGGCAGGTGAGCGGCGGCCAATGGGCGAGCGCGGGGCAGGTGCCCGCTAACTCTCGCCTAGCAGCGCGGTGGCCGAGGCCGGGCAGGACATTGCTGGGAGGACCGGGGGCGGGGGTCGGTCCTGGCTGGACTCGGAAGGGAAGGGGCCGGGCTCAGTCCCCAGGCGGTAGAGGCAGCTCGCAGCCTCGTTCGGAGCCCGCGCCGGTGCCGGCGCCGGGAGCTGCCCGCTTGGCCGCAGAGGCCGGCGCGCCTAGCCTCGCGCCGTGGCCCGACTCCGCGTTCGCTGGCTCTCACGCCCCTCGCCGCACCGCGCCTGGCTTGTGGGCAGGGGCTGAGCGCGGGCGGGCGGGCGGGGGAGGTGAAGGGTGCTGGTGTGTGTGCATGTGCCTGGCTGGGTGCACACCCCGCACGGCGGCGGCGCCAGGACGCGGAGCGCTCCCCAGAGCCCGGGTGCCTCGCTCGGCTCTGGCGGCCGCGACCATGTTCCAGCCCACAGCCAAGCGCGGCTTTACCATCGAGTCTTTGGTAGCCAAGGACGGCGGTACTGGAGGGGGTACTGGCGGCGGGGGCGCAGGCTCCCATCCCCTGGCGGCGGCCGCTTCGGAGGAGCCGCTCCGGCCCACGGCGCTCAATTATCCTCACCCCAGCGCAGCCGAAGCGGCCTTCGTGAGCGGCTTCCCCGCCGCCGCGGGCGCCGGCCGCTCGCTCTACGGCGGTCCCGAGCTCGTATTCCCCGAGGCCATGAACCACCACGCGCTGACCGTGCACCCGGCACACCAGCTGGGCGCCTCCCCGCTGCAGCCCCCGCACTCCTTCTTCGGCGCCCAGCACCGGGACCCTCTGCACTTCTATCCCTGGGTGCTGCGGAACCGCTTCTTCGGCCACCGCTTTCAGGGTGAGTGCCCACGTTGTGCCCGCCTGTGCGGCCGGCGGGCGCCCGCGCTGCGGAGGCGCGGGGGAGGCTCGGGGGCGTCCGGGGCCATTCAGAAGTTGTGTCAGAAAAGGTTGCGGGTCCACAGAGGCCGATTCCTAAGCAGGGAAGAGCCGCGCCAGATCCATTCGCTCTTCTGCCGCGTTGGGTTCCCTCCCAGAGAACCAGGTTGGGACCTCCAGGCTTTTCCAGGAATGATGCCGGTCCGGACGCCAAGCCCGGGCGCATCTTTGGAGCCTCTCCTGGTCCTCCCTGCGGCCTGCCTTAATGTCTCCAGGCTGAGCCAGTCCCACCCCAGAGAACTCAGCGTCGGCCGCCCTGCCTCTGACCCAGCTGGACCTGGGACCATACTACGTTCGTACTTCCACAACCAACTCCCAGGGACCCGCCTTCGCTGGCCAAGGAGACAGGGGAAAGTCCACCTGCTTGTCCCGATTCTGTGGGAAGAAGGGGCAGAGGGAGGGGAAACTGGAGAGTTAATGTTCAGTGTTGAGTGCTCCTCTGTTTGGGGATGTTTCTCAGCAACCTCGGCCCGACTTCTCCAAGTCACACCTGCCTCTCGGACCCAGGGTGGGAAGGTTTGCCAAAGCAAACCGGCTTCCCGCGACGCTCGCGGACTCCGAGAACCTACGGGCTGCTGGGGTACCGACTGCATTCCTCCCAGGCAGGGGGCGGGGGCAGAGGGCTGTTAAGGTCGTAGGCAGTCTGAGCCCCCTAGTCTGCACTGGGCAATGGGATTGGTAAGGAAGATCCCCCACTTCTCCTCCTCCCTCTTTCTCTCTCTCTCTCTCTCTCTCTCTCTCTCTCTCTCTCACACACACACACGCACACACACACAGAGGTTTCAGTGGTCTGACTTTCTCCAAGCAAAGAGTTCCATTAGTTGGAGTTCGTTTTCTTTGAATTTATTGGTTTTTTCTTTTCTTTTCTTTCTTCTTGCGCCCCTCCCTCACTTTTTTTTTTTTTTTTTGGAATGGCCTTAATTTGTGCAGTAATTGGTTTAGTTTTCAGTTTTATTTTGTTAGTGTAGACCAGACCTCAGCCTTTGGCAGACCTGACTCAGAACTAGGTAAACTGGCTCTTAGCAAAACAAACAAAAAGGACGTGATTAGAGCTTTGCTCCTGGAGCTGATCTGGTGGGAAACTGGATCTACACAGTGAAAATAAATTGGGTATTTGGTACAATTATCTAGATAACAGAAGAAAATGACCTCTTGAAGCTTTGGCTATAGCTGTTTAACTGTATCATGGAAAGCCGCTTTCCCCACCCCAATTTATCAGACAGTTTTCTGAGTCCCATCTGGCTAATAGATACTGGCCCAGCAGATCCCACAAAATAAGGTAATGTAATTGTTTGAGCAAGAATTTTTGTGGGAAGTCTTGTCTGCTCTGGGGATTTCAAAGATTTGCACAAATCATCCGGAACAACAACAAAAAATGCCTACAGTGTCAGCCGCTATGGGAAAGAAGTCTGTCAATTAAAATAAATGTTTACTGATAAAATTAAGTATTATTTTAAATTGAGCAAACCACCTCGGTCCTGCGAGGGCTGGGTCCCCGGTATCTAAACTTGGCGACTGCAGGCCAATTTGAAAGTCGCGGCTGTTTGTGAACCCTCCGGCTGGGGCGGCGGAGGGACCGGCGGTTAGCAGACCGGAGGAGGGACAGGAGCTCGAAGAGGACAGAACCGGTCCTGACCCCTGTGGTTTCTGCTCACTCGGAGATGGCCTCCCCGGCGACGCCCTCGGCTTTAGACCGGGCGCCCCACGCCCTCCGCGCCTCCTTTCCCGCTATTGACCTCGCCGACACCTGCTTTTAGGGTTCGAGGGCCGGGGCACCAAAGGTCGGGAACACCTTGTAAGAGATCCAGCTCTGGCTCTGAGCATCCCCAGTCAGACGAGGCTGAATAAATCCTCGGCAAAATCCTCTCGGAAATTGACGCCGCTCCCTGAGCCTTCAGCCCCGGCGGGCACGTTGTCTAGTTGCAAAAACGGTTGCATTTTTCTCCCAAGAACTGTGTCTGGACGCGGAGATGGAGCCAAACGCGGTCGCATTTTTGAACACGAGAATCCGTTGGGCACGGAATGACTTTTTTAATTCTGAGAGGTTTTGGCTTCAGGGCTGGTCAGCGTCGGGGCAGACGCCTTGCGGCCCGGGCGTCCTTGCGTCCTCGGGGGCCCTCGGGGATATAAGCCGAGTCATTTCAGGCCCTCCGGCGCCGCGTTTTCTAGAGAACCGGGTCTCTGCGATGCTCATTTCATCCCCGTTTCAATGCAAGAAGCGAAACCCTACAGGAACGAAAAGGAAAACGTCTGCGTTCTGTGCGCAGCGCTCTCCAACAGGGAGGTCCCGGCGCGCAGGGTAGCGGCTTCTCCGCTGAGCAAGGCGCTGAGAGAAGAGAAGTCAGTGCAGAATGGTCGGGACCAGGCGGCGAAGCCGGAGGCGGCTTTCGAGGCCTGAAGAGGAGGGGCTGGAGGAGACAGCGAGTTAGCCGCACTTCGGTGCTATTTCCCTCGGACAGCAGGAACTTTCCCGGCCGGGAAGCTGCGTCGGGAGGGGGCGGTGGAGATTAGGCCCTCGGGAGTGGTGGTGGTAATGGGCCGGTGCTTCAAAGGGAGCCTTTGTTCCGGCAGGGGGAGGGGGGAATAGGTTATCTCCGTTCACCGGCGGGCTTCTCCTTCTCGTAGCCCCAGGCCCCTCCGCCTCGCCATCCGGCCCAGAGCCCCCAGCTTGCCACAGCATCTCCAGGAGGCACTGCAGCTTGGGCCTCAGGCCTTCGAATCCCTAGTTCCCAGTTCCTGCCACCTCAGTCCTGGGAACGTCGATTGCTAGTTCCCAGCCATTGCCTTAAAGGAACCTGCAGAGAGAGGCTGGCGGAAAACGGGGCAGAGTGGGGTTCAGTTACTAGCTACAGGGAAGACTCAGCCAGCCCCTTTCCACTTTCCCACCTTGTCCTTGCCTGAAACTGCCTACTCTCACAGTCCAGAACTACTGTCTCTAAACAGGCCACACCGCAACCCCAGTCCCAGAGCTTGTTCTGCCCTTGTGGTCCAATTAAGGCAGACTGAAGCCAAGGTAGGGACGGTTGAGGTCCCTTCTCCATAGATCAGAGTGAGAGCGGCCCAGGCTCATAGGCACCACCCTGGTTCTTACAGAAACATGAAACTATTACTCAATTTCTCAGGATGGTTGATTTTGTACTAAACATATTCTTCCTTACAGGAAAAAACCCTGCTTCTTTTGAAATCATATCTTTTTCATCAGTAATCAGCATCTTGAGTAGTTTTTCCTGGTCTCTGCTTCTTCTTGGTTGGGTCTGGACTTCTATGTTTCTGCACATGCACACACAGATCACAGGATACATGCTATCTGCCCCTTTAGGGGATTACAATGAACTGCTGCTATTCTTTCCCCAGCTGAAGAGGACCCCAAGCATCCTATCTTTCCCCTAAAATAGCCAGACTTGAGCCAAATGGTCCTATGTGTCAGGACAGAGAGGCTTGTTGTTTCCATCCTCCACTTTGGGTTTATAAAGATAAACACAGAGAACTCTACCGCACAAGTGACCAACACACAGCATGGAATTATAAAACACCCATCAAATCACACACTGAGGCTGGATGCAGTCCTGCTTTCTCAGCCCCACACTACCCGTCACACTTCTGCATCCCATTCACTCACAAATCGAGGGTGTCTCCACACTGCCACTTCATTTCTGACCAGCCTGGGCCCTATCAAGTTGTTGAGGCCAAACCCTGTGATCACAGGGGTGTGCTAGGCTTTCTCTCCCTCTCCAGCTCATTTGTCCAGAGAAAACCACTGTTGGTATTTGACTTGAGCTCAGAATGCTATTGTTTTTTGAAGCAATTTATTTTAACATCAGCAAGGAGTGTTTGCTTCCCACCCACCTCTCCCACCTTTCTCTGGCCTCATCACACTGGCTCAACTTGAGGCTGTAATCCTTTTCCCCACCTGGATCCTTCTCCTCCTTTCTCTCCCTCCTACCCCTCTCTGCCAGACCACCTCCCCTAATCATCTATCCCCTCCATCACCACAAGCTAAACTTTTCCTTCTGTCAGGCCTGAGAATCTGCCCCCACCTTGAAGGACCCAGTGGGCAGGGTGTCCCCCCACCCACCCCTCCATGTTCCTGTGATGTGATCCCACTCACTTTTGTAGCAGCACAGATTCAGTCACTTGGAATGGATAAGGTGACTGGAAGTTAGTAGCTTTTCCCTCTCAGGGGATTCTGTTTCCCTGCCCAGGCACTGGCCACTCATTCCTAGGCAACACTGTTCCCCAGAAAACCCCAGCAATCAAGTTTTCCTGTGCAGATGTCCAAAGCCTACAGACTTGGAGGAAATCAGGTCAGGCAGTTTCCACCAGAAGAGGGACATGAACAGTTACCTGGAGAGTTGTAGCAACAGCATCTCAATTATGTGTCCTTACCTCACTTACAGAGATATTTCCAGAGATGGGAGAGCTGAACTGAATTATCCAAACAATTGTCTTAAGAACAAAACAACAAATCAAATTGAGTCAAACCAGTGGCCATTTCTGAAGAAATTAATTGGATCAGTCAATATCAACTGCTAACTGTCAAAACATTTCATGTAGCTCTGCATTCTTGGTGGGTTGGGGTACTGGTATGCGCCACTGCATGAGAATCCACGGATGGTGTCAGGGCCTGCTTCCAGTCTTGTTAGCGTGTGCAACCAAGCCAGAGGTTGTGTGAGGGCCTAGTGGGGGGATTCCTTGAGACTGGGGCTGTGGATGGAAGCTTGTTCCAGCTTTTGTAGTTCCTGACCCTACTACCTCAGCCCTCTTCAGCCCAATGTCAGCCCCTTCTCCTGCATGTAGCAGCTGAGTCCCCATGATGGCCAACATTTGCCAAGGGACTGTTACACTCTTTGAAAATCCTGTATGGTAGACAGGAGAAAAAGACAGTAGGGAGGCTGGAGCATATATTTACATACGCCCATGCAGAAACCAATATATCTATATCTATTAGGGAGAAAGATGACATCTAGTTATTTATACACATGTCTCTTCAGCAGGAGATTATTCAGGGATGAAGCAAGGTCTTTTTCCACCAGAGAGCAGTAAGTCTGCAGGAAGAGGATTTTATCTGAAGACCTGAGGGGAGAGAGGTGGGATACTGGGAAGAAGTAACCTAACTTGAGACCTCCAGATGCTGTCTGGATTTTGATCTGGCCCCTGGCCTATTTTTATCACTTGCAAGGCAGAGCCTCCGCCTGTTGGCAGGAATTTTCTATGGGCTAGTAGCCTGAGCATTTAGTTGCAAGGCTGGTTTAAGCAGGTGTGAGGGAGAGTTCCTAAGATACTCTCAGTTCTTGAATCTGCGTTTGGTACGGGGATGCCTGACAGCCAGGTTGGGCCCCTTGCCACTTTCCTGACACCCAGCCCCGTCTCTACCCCTGGTCCACTTTGAGGGAGACGCGACGGGGCATACCAGACAAAGAGAGCTTCCCTTGGCCTCTTAGGCTGCTCAGGCACTGGGCGCCTCTCCAGACCCGGCCCGCCTCTTGGCCCAACAGTGATCCGCAGCGCTGCGACTCCGGGCGTCCCCTGACCCGATAGCTCTCTGCCAAGAGGAGGTATCGGCGAAAGGAGTGGACTTAAGGGAAAGAGGAGACATGGGTGTGCGTGTGTCAAGGGTGGGAGAGTGCAGCGGCGCGCTCCGGGGCGTGTGCGAGCGAGGCGTGAGGGCCGAGCCTGGCTGGCTTCGCGGGCGGCCGGGCTGCAGCTCACGGTGCCCTTCTCTCTGTCTGTATCTGCCGTCGGCGACGCGGCCACAGCGAGCGACGTGCCCCAGGACGGGCTGCTTCTGCACGGCCCCTTCGCGCGCAAGCCCAAGCGGATCCGCACGGCCTTCTCGCCCTCGCAGCTGCTGCGGCTGGAGCGTGCCTTCGAGAAGAACCACTACGTGGTGGGCGCCGAGCGGAAGCAGCTGGCCGGCAGCCTCAGCCTCTCCGAGACGCAGGTAATGAATGGTCCAAGCTGCGCCCGGGGGCCAGGTGGAGGTGGGCCGGGCGGGTGCCCGCGAGGCCGGCCTCGCCCCGCAGCCTGCCCCGGCTCCTCCCGCCACCCCTGCGGCGCTCCCGCCGTGACTGTCTTCCCTCCGACTGCGTACAGCCTCGAAGGGGCCACAGGACTTTTATTAAGTACTAAGGACCTACCCGGAGGCTGGGATCAAACCTTATTCCGACCCGGCTCACACAGCGCACGGGAGGTGCCAGCTGTCAGGAGGCGGCGGGCGCCCTCGGGAGCCGGCCGAGCGCTGAACACCCAGGCCGCGGCCACTCCGCGCCCGCCCGGGCCCTCTGGTGTCGTCTCAGCGCTGCGGTGGCTGCCGCCCTTCTCCCGCCACAGTTCTGGGGGCGCTCGGAGGGGTGTGAGGTGCCCAGGCCTGTCCCGCACTGGCTCCGCTGCCGTGCAGGGGCGACGGGGGCGAAGGCCTCGCGGTGGCGAGAAAGACCACGAGTCCCCGGGCTGTAAAGAGCAGAAGGTGAGCCGGGAGTGCGCGCCCTTGCCCGGGGTCCGAGGCCGGCCCGGGTCTCAGCGCAGGCAGGCTGGCACCGCGCTGAATCGGTGCTGTGTGTGCGCGGGCGTCGGCGGGACCTGGAAACGGTGGGAAAGTAGGTTCTGGTATTCAGGGCCTGTTTTCATCACTTGAAGGGCTATTGAGTTGGGGGGGGGGGTGGGAATAAACTCCGATGGCATTGAAGGGATTTGAACTAGATGAAATTACAATCACCACGTAGTGTTTTTGTAATTGATAAAAAAAAAAAAATTGAAGAACTAGAAGGGAACTATAGGGAGGCAGACTTGTCCTTATTGTAAGTAAAGACTTTGCCATAAATAAATGTTGTCTGGAAGCACCGCTAAGCTCTCGGCCCGCCCGGAGTCCAGCGCGCTGGGGTGGCTGGTTGCTGCCCTGGAGGCGGATTTCTGTAACTGGGTAGGCTTTGCGAGACCTTAACTCCCTCGCGTCTCCGACAGCTTCCAGATTCGCAAAGAGAGAGGTCGGCTGGCGGCCCAGCAGCTCTCTCCCGCCGCCGGCATTTCATCTTTCGCTCCTTTTTCTGCCCGCCTCTCACACCACCATCCTCCACCCGATAGAGAGATGGTGCCGGGCTGAGGGCGGGGGTGAGGTGTGTGTGCCGCCTGGGGTCTCCTGGGCAGCAGTGAGGCTAGATAGAAGGCTTCATGTGGGAGTCCAAACCCAACTTCGTACCCAGCCCCGACCTCACTCTTTCCTGCTCACGACGCATGTTGGTATCTATGTCCTACCTATCTGATGCCTTATTTCATCAATGCATTGCTCCTGTCTCTGCTGCAGGGCCCGGGCTTTTTCAGATTTGCTAGCCAGTCTGTTCTAACTGCGGAGATCAAGCTCACAAAAAAACGGACTTAAATTTTAAAAACGTTTAAAAAGAAGGTATTTTTGAAAAACAAGTTAATAAAATAACACCCACTTTTCCCTCTGTGCAAATGTTTTAAAATTTTTGTTTAAAACAAGGTGTCAGTTTAGGAATGGTATTTATAGTTACTTTCATTTAAAAAGTATTAGTTATTAAAAGTAATTGCAGAAGTGTAAGAAAACAAAACCATTTATGTCCACGACCCACAGATTAACACTTGTTGAAATAATGTCATTGTTTTTAAACTTCCATCTTTTTAGTTCAGTGAGAGCATTTTTAATTGACCTTCTTTCAACTGAACTTATCTACCTGTCAATATTTGGACCTAACAATGCCGGTTAGTAAACCTAATGATTGTTTCCTCTCATTTTTATTAGAATGTGCTTAAACATATATTTAAAAGAAAACCAGATAGAAAATAAAATGGATCCAGCTTTGTTAACTATCAAAACTCATGGCTATTCTTGTCGCATGTATAAATGAGCTGGTTTAAGCATATGAAACAAACAAAATAATAGAACTGTGCGATATTTGAGCCTGAGAAACCTCCTTGTAGAATCCTTTCTTTCCAGGTTAGGCCTTTAAGATGTAGGCAAAGATGAAGTAGGCAGAGCTCCCCAAGCAGGCAAATGGGATTTCAGTATTTGCCTCCCTGCTAACTGTGTGACCTTGGGCCAGTTACTCAATTTCTCTGAGTTCTGGTTTCATCATCCAGAAAATAGGTTTAAGGTTTAAAAGATACCTAATTTGAACTCAAATAATATTAATTATCACCCCCAGTACTTCTCTTCCCTTTGTTGAAAGTAATATGTCAAGCTATTGTTATAATAAGATCTACACCTGGAATTATTGATTCTTAGTTCAGTCTTTTTCATCAGCAGAGCTGCTTTCTGTCCCTTTTGTAACTATCATTGAGATCTAGGCTATATAATTAACTAATTATCTATCCATCTTGCTGTATTTGCCAGGCAAGCTTACCTGTCAAATCTAACTATCAGCTATTTGTCAAGCTTCAATCATTCCCATCAACCCCCTGACATCTATTTCTACTGTCAATATCTATATTTGTCTCTCAGAGCTCTCTATTCTGTCCCTAACAGATAGCTATTTTATATCTAGCCATGTACTTCTGTCTACTCTCATTAAATTGCCTCCACAAAGCTGGTTAATTTATATTTCCTATTTATTATTAATTCTATCTTTTCTCTGAACAATAATTCCTGTTTACCCGACTGTTGATTATCTCTTTATCATCTACTCTGTTTTACCATCTATATATCTACCATCCATGTCAAACTTCCATCTCTATAGATCTTTAGCAGCTGACAGTATATGCATATGTCTATAATGGTTATCATCTCATCAACTCTTGCTTTGTCTTTTTTTCTGGGCCTCAGTTCCTGATCTGTAAGGTTGAATAAAATGAACTCCAGGGTTCTTTCTAGCCCTGAGCATCTGGCTTATCTATATTCTATTTCTCTGTATTTCTATATAATCCCTCCTCCAGGTTCTCAGAACTCACAGCACATCTCCTGCATATCATAATATATGTAGGATTTTGCTATTGTTTAATAACCTGCCATGCCAAATGTCAGACTATACACTGATTGCATCCATCTCTCAAAGAAATCTTAAAATACGAATTCCTAGAGCCTGCTCAGGAGGTTCTCTTAGGAGTTCCAGGCTGAGACCCAGGAAAGTTTATGAAGTAGCTCTCTGGGTGATCCTGATGAACAGTAGGCCTGAGCATCTCAGCTCTGGGAGACAGAGGGCAAGCCTTTCTTCTTCCATCCAAGTACTAACCAGGCCCGACCCTGCTTAGCTTCCGAGATCAGACGAGATCGGGCGCGTTCAGGGTGGTATGGCCGTAGGGAGCCTTTCTTCTTCTTGCTGTGCCCCAGGGCCCAGTTCAGTGACCAGCAAGGAGTCGATGTTCCATACACATGTACTGAATGAGTGGGCAGTTTTCTTTTGACCGTATACTTATCCATATGCTAATTTTATCAGTCATTCCCCTCACTCTCTGCCATCACTGTTCCCTTTCTGTCCCTCTGCTCCTGTGATTCCCTTGCACTTTCATAACTGATTGTTGATCAGTCATAGGTGATGGAGTTTTATTTACCAATTCATGGATAAAACTTCAGGGAGGGTTAAACAGAGTGGTGTGTGGGTCTTAGTTCAGAGTTCAGGGGTATCTGTATGCCCAAAGCTCTAGCATGGGATGCTGTGGGTAGGCAACCCGAGCTTTTTAGTAGTTGGGATAGGGCCTTAAACTGATTGAGAGTGGAGTTAATGGCGTGGGTTAATCCAGGAGGAGGAGGGAGGGGCCGTGGGTAAGGGCTAGTTCTTCCTTCTAGCTTTGTGCTCCTCTCTGCTGTAGTGCAGCCCAGCAGTCTGACCAGGGTGAAGCCCATCTAAGACTCAATCCTGGTGGCTGGTGGGTCAGACTCAGGCCTGGGTCAGATTAGACCCTGGAGTTTGAGTGAGCTTGTGTGTGTGTGTGTAATGAGTATATGTAATATATGTATGAGGCTTCTCTGGTGGCTCAGCAGTAACGAATCCACCTTCAATGCAGGAAACATGGGTTCGATCCCCTGGAGGAGGGCATGGCATGAAGTAACTGGCCCAAGGTCACACAGTCAGTTAGCAGGGAGGCAAATACTGAAATCCCATTTGCCTGCTTGGGGAGCTCTGCCTAGTTCATTGCTCCACTCCAGTATTCTTGCCTAGAGAATCCCATGGACATAGGAGCCTGAAGCACTACCGTCCGTAGGATTGCAAAGAGTTGGACACGACTGAAGCAACTTCGTACACATGCGCGAACATATGTGTGCCCGTAATGTGGAGGACATGTGGGCTTAGCGTGATCAGTGCCCAAAGGTCAGGTGCCATCATGTGTATACAGGGCATGGAGCGCCTCTGTGAGCTTCTGTGCATGTGCGGGGAGGGGCACATTAGTTTTAGGGGGAGGGAGAGAAAGCATTTGGTTGCTCCAGCTGATGGGTTGGTCAGTATTTCTAGCTGTTCCTCCAACTCCAGACAGTTCAGGAGGTGTTTCTTGACCTACCCTGGCTGAGTTTAGCTGAATTGTGAGGGAAAGGGATGCAGAAATGTGGTCTCTTGGCCTTGGAGATTCCTCAGACAGTGGTGGGGCATGCAAGGGGTGAGTGACTGGAGTCCCATTGAAGTCACAGCTGTGGACTGAGGAAGTCAGGGGAGAGTTACGTGGGCGGAAAGCTCTTGGAAGACCACAGCCATGGAGACATGGAGGGATGTCTAGACCGGTGGGAAGAAAGGGGGAGGGTTTAGGATTAAGATGGTGCGGGAGCTATCGAGTGTGGCTACCTTCTTAGGGCCCAAGAGCATGGGTGGGGGGATCTTAGGAGGCAGAAGTGTGTGGTCACCTGCCTATGGGTTTTCCCCAGAGGGGCATGGTAAGAAGACTTCCCGCCTGGAATATCTCCCTCTGGGGGATGGATAAAAAGGAGATATCCAAGGAACTTGAATTTTGGGGAAAGATTACTGGCTCACTGTGTGTTCTGAGATGGATTCATCCCTAGCCTAAGTCTTGGCTCTTCTCCAAGAACTTCTGCATCTCTGAAGGTCAGGGAGTCCAGTGGGAGGCAGGAGAGGACAGGAGAGATAAGGGAGGCTGGAGTGGTTCTCTAAGGGTGTGGTCCTGAGAAGACAGGCGAATCTTGTGATGTCTCCCTGAGAGTGACGGCATCCAGGGTGGACTGAGAGAGAAGGAAACCAGAAAGCTTAGGAAGAGTTAGGACTCTGGATGATGAGGAGCCAGAGGCAACCTCAGTTTGTGGTAGTGAGGGGTGAGCTTAGCATGGCATTGGGATTGACCTTGAGAGTGGGAGCAGTTCACATGGTCAAATGTTAGGAAGTGAATCCCCAGTGGAGAGGGCAGGGAGGCAAGCTGAGGAGTGGCATGATTAATGTCTCCAAGCGTCTGTCTAGCCTGAGGATGACAGACTAGAAAGAGTGGTGTGTCTCTGTGTCTGAGGGTGACAGAATAGAAGGACACTGGCTTAAATTAAAACAGAAGAGATAATAGTAGGACATAAGGAGAAACGTCTTGTATCAGAGTTACAAGACTCAAATGCCCTTGGATAGAGGTTTCTGAACTCTTTGAGGAGACGACAAGTATTCACCTATAAGTGTGCAGGGGCCCAGATAGGATGGGCTAAGACTAGGGAGTGGAGGAAAAGGAGGGATCCAGACCTGGTTCATTCAAAGGTAGTCTGAAACATTGGCTGGAGCTATAGTTTGCTTGTTTGTAAGTTCATTTGTCCATTCACTCACGCACATCTTCATTCATCATACATAGTGATCAATCCACTAATGCTTTAATACCTTCATTCTTTCATTTATTCATTTATCCATACCAGTTTCACCTGAATCAACCAGTCAGCCTAATTCAAGCTGACACTTGTCCCCTCAACAATGGATCTTCCTCTTCACCTTCCCCCTAGAAGTGTTTAATCCAATCCACAGCTGAAAGAGTTAGGAATTGACCCTCTTATAGAAGTGACCATTGAAGTAAGCCAAGAAAGGATCCCATCTCTCTAGCAGTCAGCAATTTCCAAACACCTTTTCCAGTTAAGAGTCCAATCCCTCTACCATTGATTTTCTCCTGTTTTCCAGGTTGGCACAAGGTGCCTCTTTCCTAGAGCCTAGGGCTTAGTCACTTCACCTCTGCCCTGCCAGCTGAACATACCTGGAACATGCCCACTGGGCCTCCAGAGCCAGCTAACACACCACTTTTGTTCTCCAGGTTCCCATACTGTCTGATGAGGAGACAGAGGTTTCAGCAAATTAATACGTTGCTGGAGTCACTGTCACTGAAACAGAGAAAGCACTAAGGAAGTGCAGACAGGCAATGGGCCACATCTAGGGCCAAGGGAACAGAGTTTCAAAGGCTAAGTAAGAGTGTTCCTGGTGGTGTAACTTGGACAAAAGTGGAGACTCTTGGAAGGATCTTGTTTATCAGAAAAACTGAGAGACATTGAGTGTGGTAGGGACTTAGAAGGCCACAAGGAACCTCTCTCAAAACCCAGAGGGTTCAGAGGTGTGTGAGGGCTTCCTCGGTCAGAAAGCCAGGTGTGCCTTTGTGCTTAAAGAAAGGTGAGTAGCATGCCAGTGTTGGGGGGAGGCTGTGCAGACGAAGTACAGCCTCCTAAGGCCTCTCCCGCTGAGCTGGTAGCCACGTTATGTAACCTGACTCCTTTCTAGGTTTTCTGTCCTCTAGAGGAGGAGTTCTGGGATAACCCCAGATTTGCCTGGCTGGACTGGAAAGTTCATGGGGTATCATTCTTAACTCTTACCACACTTGGGCCCAGTTCCTTTTCTTTTACCAAATAAAAAAATTACTATTAATTGTTATAAGTAAGCATTAAAGAAAAGTCGGAAAAGTGGAAAGAAGACAAGTCACCCATACTTTGGGTACATTTCCTTCTAGTCTTTTTTCCCCATGCATAGGCTTTGTTTTTCCATGGTTGTGATCACACTGTGCCCAAACTGTGCATCCTGCCGTTTTCGCTGATATTACTAAGTCATGAGCATCCCCTTGTTATTACAGTCTTTGTAAACAGCATCTGGACACTCAGCCCAAGGCTGTTCTCCGGAAGATAGCCAGGCTGCCTGGGAAGAGAGTTTTCGTCCCCGTTTCTAGAGAGCTGCCTCCTTGACCCTAGTAGTTTTCATGGAGAAAATATTCAGAATTGCTTTTCATTTGGGTTTGCCAGGAAGCTGTCCCTGGTGTGAAAACATACTCTATGCCCCAAGTTCCACCACTGAAGCTTTCACTCTTTGGGCCAGTGATGCTGGGCAAGGGTAGCAGGCTAGGCCCATCCCACTAAAGATGAGTCTCCTTTCTGGAAGGAGACTTGGGAATGCCTGGGGGAGGCAGAAGGTGCAGAAAGGGGCCCCGTGTCCCTGGTGCTGCCCTGGATCGTGCATCACCAGGCTGGCCATGCTTAGCCCTCAGCCCCTGGGGCTCTCAGGAATACCGCCCCAGCCCTGCATCCAGGCCTGAGTCACACACACGCCTTGCACAGGAGGCTGGGCGAGCTCACCCGCCTACGGACTGGCACAGTCACAGTGGGCTCCAGGGTGGGGGGCAGGGGCAAGGCTGGCTGCCAAACGGTTGTGCCGAGAACCACCCAGGGCCCAGCCAGCCCTGTGCCTGAGGAAAGGTGGGCACGGAATCCAGAAGCCCTGCCCCTGGAGCATCTGCCATCTTCCCCATCTATCTGAGCTGGGACATGCAGGCAAGAATCCAGCCCTGGAATTGAAGGAAGGAGGCCTCCCCTCACTCCAGCCACCAAGGCCAGTCGTCTCTTCCTGTCCGTGTGTTCTGTGTCCGTGTGTCTTCCTGTCTGTGTGTCTGTTCTGTGTAGCACCGATCACTGGCTGCCCTCACACCTACCCTAGTGCTCAGAAACCTACAGGAAGGACCCAGGGCGCCATGGAAGCCCTGGGCGGGAGGGCTGTTGGGGAAGCCCGGGTTGGGTTGTGCTCCATGGAGGGGACAGAGGGGAATGTCTGCAAAGTGGGAAGGCGGGGCATCCTGAGCATGAAGCTGCTCCCTGGGCCTGTGCGCCCGCCCAGCTTTGTCTGCCCCTGCCTGGTGTTATGGCTAAGGCCTGCGCTTTTCACCAATTTTCAGGGGGCAGGTCAGATCTGTGTAGTGTTTCTGCGGATTGCCTTTAGCTGCCCCCACCCCAGGATTCAAGGTTCTCCCCTTAGGAGTCACTCCTGTAGCCACAGTGAGGTGCTCACCATTATTCCACACACATGACTAATCGCTCACCACCTGTATGGGCGCCGTGGGTCACTCCAACTGCAATTGCCTGCATCTGTGCTTAGTTGCTTCAGTCGTATCTGACTCTGTGTGACCCCATAAATTGTACTGTGACCCCATGAACTGTAGTGCTCCAGGCTCCTCTGTCCGTGGGATTCTCCTGGCAAGAATACTGGAGTGGATTGCCATGCCCTTCTCCAGGGGATTTTCCCAACCCAGAGACTGAACCCGATCTCTATGTCTCCTGCATTGGCAGGCGGATTCTTTACCACTTGCACCACCTGGGAAGCCCATCTACTTGCTTTTTAAATGTGCTATTATTTCAGGAAACCCTCCATGCCTTATAACCCCGCCCCCTTGGCACCACCTTCCCCAGGTATCCTGTGGAACAGAAGCCCAGAAGGTGCCCTAAATCTGTAAAGGGCCCCAGAAAGCATCTCTCTTATGCATGAGGGACGTAAGTCCAGAGAGGGGAGCGAACACAGCAGATGATCAGCACTCAGCCTCTCCCGCCAACTCTGAGGGTGATCTGCCCTGGCCTGATGCTGCAAGGCCAAGAAAAGGACTGTAGTCAGGAGGAGCTGACAAAGTGACGTTTTCTCCACAGTCCTCAAGAACTATAAAACTAGTTAAGGACCAGGACGATCCTCCCAGATCATGCAGGAGAGGATGTTAAGGGCTATCGTGTGCTGGGCACTGAGCAAATGCTGGAGGAGGAGGCAGAAGGGATGAATGATGAGATACGGGACTGAGTCTGAGGAGGCTTCCTGGAGGAGATGGGCTTAGCATCGTGAGCCCTGCCTCCACATCACACAGGAAAGTTGTTGGCCTCTGACCCCTCCCCTTGTCACGGCTCTTACTGCCTGACACGAGCTGGGGGCTCTCTGTGTTTAAGAAGGAGCTCACTTCTGTCCCCTGGTATTTCTCCCAGCTATTCCTTGTGTGACCTGTTCCCACATCTGGATGGGCTGCAAGGGCTGGTGATGTGGGGGCAGCAAGTCCAGAGCACTGGGTGGGGATGTGTAAGGAGGATGAGGCCTCCACTGGTGGATTTCAGACCAGACTACCCTGAGGAGCTGGCACCCAAGGATCCAGGACTCCCCACCCATCTAGCTCCACCTCTGGGGTGGGATGGAGGATTCTACCTGAGATTACTAAGACAGGCTCCTCCTATGAGACAGGTTGACCTAGATGGTATGAGATGTTGGGGCCTCGAGCAGTGGGGTCGGTGGGCCTCAGAGTGCTCCGGCTGTCCTGGACACGGCCCTTGGCAGGGCCAGCGCCTCCCGGTTAAGTAGCTGTGTCCGCTCTGCCTCTTCGTGGTGCTGCTCTGAGCACGGGGTTGCCCTGGGGGTGGGGCTCACCCCAGCCATCCAGACCCATGTGATGGCTGCTTCAGTCGTGTCCAACTCTGTGCGACCCCATAGACGGCAGCCCACCAGGCTCCCCCGCCCCTGAGATTCTCCAGGCAAGAACACTGGACTGGGTTGCCATGTCCTTCTCCAATGCATGAAAGTGAAAAGTGAAAGTGAAGTCGCTCAGTCGTGTCTGACTCTTCGCGACCTCAGGGACTATAGCCCACCAGGCTCCTCCGTCCATGGGATTTTCCAGGCAAGAGTACTGGAGTGGGGTGCCGTTGCCCCTCTGTTGAGGGGACAGCAAAACAGCTGGTCTCAGGCCCACGGTGCCCTGGCCCCCCTCATTTGCATCTGGAAGGGAAGGCCTCCAGGCCCATCAGGTGGCGCCAGCCAGAGGAGACGACCCTGGTCTCGGTTCCCCATCCGGCTCCCAGCCCAGCCGGAAGGCTGGGTGGCTGCTGGGGGCTTCCTGGGTGTTTCTCACCTGTGCCCCTCCCTCCCTGGCCCAGGTGAAGGTGTGGTTCCAGAACCGGAGGACAAAGTACAAGCGGCAGAAGCTGGAGGAGGAAGGGCCCGAGTCGGAGCAGAAGAAGAAGGGTTCCCACCATATCAACCGGTGGCGCATTGCCACGAAGCAGGCCAACGGGGAGGACATCGACGTCACCTCCAATGACTAGGGTGGGCACCGCAACCCCACCAGGGCAGAGTGCCACGCGCTGCTGGCCAGGCCCCCCCACCGGTGGGCCCAGCAGGACTCTGGCCGCTCCTTGGCCGGGCTTCGTGGAGGCCTCAGGTCACGGCCCCGGAGGGCTCGGAGCCTGGGGCCGCCACCGACAGAGGGACAAGACGTGGGCTGACTGAGGCCTGGGACTGCTCGACCTTCTCCTTGGAGAGCCTGCCCACCTGGGCAGCACAGCCTCCCAGCCACTCTCCATTTCTCTTATCTCCTTTTTGTTTTGACGCATTTCTGTTTTAATTTATTTTGCAGGCACCCGCTGTAGTTCTTAGTGATCCCCTTGTGTCTCCCTTCCCTATGGGAACAATAAAAGTCTCTCTCTTAACGACATGGGCATCCAGCTCCAACCCCAGAGCCTGTGAGCCTGGGGTGGTGGGTTCTGGCTCCGAGAGTCACCGGGGGAATGGGCCTGGGGATCCGGACGGGGCCTTGGAGACTCAATCCACTGACTCTTCTCTTTTGATGGTGCTTGACCCTGATCTTTAGCTCTAACTCCACAGCAAGAGAAACTGAGGCTAGACGTAGGGAAGGAACGCCCTGTATTCTGAGGGAGGCTGTGCTCAAGTCTTCCCAAACTTAATGAATGGTGGGAATCAGGCTCAGGTGGGTCATGGAGGAGAGAGCATCCATACTTCTCCATGCATGGAGCTGTGGTGACTTCTCCAGTCAAGGGAAACATGGGGTTGGGTAGAGGGGGCACCCTTCCCAGAGGCTGACCACCTCTGCCCCAAGTCCTGCCCCACCAGGATGTGCTCCTGTCCCTGCAAAGCCCCCCTGGGTGGATGAAAGCTTCAGAGACAGGGCTGCAGGCCGAGCTTGCACCTGGTTCCTGGGGCATTAGGGCCTTTCAGTCTGGGAAGGAGCTCGAGGCAGGGCCCATTGATCTCTGGTTCATCTGCCTCCAGTTTGTTCACTTGTCTTTCCTGCTTGTCACACAGCAAGGTTTCCTTCAGCCTGAGAAAACCTCTATTTGTAACCTGCATCCAATACCTCTGGCCCTGACCATGGCCAGACGGCCCTCTACCTCTCCATCTCCCACGTGCTCCACACCCCCTGCTCCCCACCTCTGCCTCACCACTGGGCGGATATTGAAGACTGTCACCAGCCATGGTTACTGCCACCCCCTTGTGGCCAAACTCAACGCCTCCCATCTGGCTCTCCATCTTGTGGCCATTCCCTCCTAGGCTCCCCCACCTTTACTCCGGTACCTCCGATGCCTCTTCCTGCCTTTTTGAGTCCTCCCCACTCATCCCTGCCCTGTCACCTCTGTCCGCCCAGGGTCAGTCCGTGCCCCGCCTGCCTCCCGCTGTCCACACCAGGGTCAGTCGGTCCGTGCCCCGCCTGCCTCCCACTGTCCACACCAGGGTCGGTCCGTGCCCCGCCTGCCTGCCTCACTGTGCCCTCTGCCTGGGCCTTCTCTTTGGTTCCAGGTCATGCCACCAGCTGACCTCTGCTGAGCTGCAGACCCACGAGCAAGCTGCCTGCTGCACCCCATGCCCCCCAGCAGCTCATACCCAACCTGTTCTCCTCCAGGACTGCCCACCTTTGCCAACAACCAAGGTTTCCTCTACCTTGAGACACAGTGTAGATGGATCCCAGGGGTTTGGGTGGGGAGGGGAGGAGTGGGAGGCATAATGAGCTTTGTGTGCATGTCCAGGATGAGGCCCACTTCAAAGGAGCTGTGCTGTGCCTCGGGCTGTCTTCCTCAAGCCCAAATAGGAGCACATTGCCCCCGTCCTAAGCCCCCCACTCTGCTCCCTTCTTTCCCACCCTTGGCCTCTCCTCCTTCGCTCCTGGTGTCGTCTGCCTCCGTCTCACCCACGTCATCCGTGTCGCCCAGTGAGCTAGGGGTTTTGCCTGTGCTGTGCCTTTCCTTGTCCTATTCTTGGCACCTAGAATGTCCTGGGGGGTTGGTCAGTGTTGAAGCCATTGAAAAGATGTCAAAGGCAAAGCTTTGTTGCTTGAGGCACACGAAGGGATCCAAGCACAGAAGGTCCTATTGCTGGGGCCTGTCAGTGTCTCTCGTGGGTCCACTCAATGCCAGAAACCTAAGGGCCGCATTCCATCCCAATGCCTCCATCCCAAGCATCAACCAGGAAAATGCTTCCCTCACAGCCTGAAAGTCCTAACCTGGGTTAAGTCTAAGTTGAATCTCACAGTGAACTCTCACTCCCAGACAGGTAGGATAACCTCTGGGGAGCATGTATGTGCAGGTGGGGTGAAGGTAAGAAGAGGAGGCATTGTTTTTTTGTTTTTTTGTCCCACTAGGGGTGGAGGAATGGGTAAACTCTTCCTCTCTCACTTGGTGGGGGAGGGGATGCAGGAAGATCAGAGCAGAGCACCCCTGTCATCCCCATAAAGGGCTGGAAAGGACTCAAGGAAACCTGCCAATCTTCCCGGGCCAGGCCTGCAGGGGGGCGGGGCGGGAGTCCCCGCGCACTCCCATCCATGCCCCATGTTGTGCCTCTCCCCGCAGACGGTAAATATTGGTGTTGTGACTTCATTAATAAAGGCTTCTGTGAGCCTGAAAAACATGGAATCAGGATGAACTATTTTCTGAGCTGTGGGCTTGCCAGGTTTGCTAATTTGGGAGTTTTTGGGCCCTCTCCAGGGAACAAACCAAAGTCTCTCTCGAAGAGACACAGATGCAGCGGGAAGGGGAGAAGCAGGGAGGAATGATGCTCCCTTCCCTCCCCCAACCACGCCTGCCCCTGGAGATCAGGGCCCTGCGGAGGTGAGGATCAGGACAGGGCCATTCAACAGGCCTTCCCTGGGCAAGTTGACTCAGTCGCAGCCCTCGCTTGGGCTGGCCTCCAGGGCCGACAGAGGTCCACAGGCCTCTACTCACAGCACCTTGAGAACCCCAGGGGCATGTGGCTGAGGTGGAGGGGACGCAGGGAGCTGTCCTCAGGTCTGGTGGCCTATGCAGCTGCGTCCCGTCCAGGGCATGATCTTGGCACGCCCCCTTATCCTTGGGACTTTCCAGGCCTGGTCCCTCTGGTCTCTGCAGCCATGGTTGGGCTCCTCCCTACTGGTGCTGGGATCTCTTCCTGTGGGGCTTCATGGAACCCTCACTCATAAACTGGAAGGGAGCCGGGCCGGGGCCCACCGGCCTCTCTGGGGGCGCTGTGCAGGGCAGCCCCCGGGGGAGGGGCAGGGAGGCCAGCAGGCTGAGCGGTGCGGGGCCCAGCCAGCTTTCCCGTCAGACAGGCGCTGCCAGAGCGGAGCCAGACATCGGGAACAGGTTTAACCAATTACCGAGCGCCCCATCTGCTGTCTGGGGCGCGTGTGAGGGTGAGTGCATGTGAGGGTGTCTGGGAGTGTCTGGTGGGTCTGTGGGCGTGCTGCATGTGACTATGACCGTGGGGGCGTGTGTGGGTGACTGGCTGCAGGTCCCAGTCAGCCCCCTCATTTGTCAAAGACTATGGCTCCTGGCTCCTGGTCCTCCCAGACATCCTGAACCTCCTCTCAAAACCTGAGGGTCTACATGGACAACCCATCCAGCACCCCAACCTCTCACCCTTCTTGTCCCTCACCACCACCCACTCTTTGGGCAAATCAGAGCCCAGAATCCCACCTGCTTTCCAATCCCACGTTCAGATGTCTGTTCCTCTCAGACCCCATGCTCTTTCCTGTCACTCACATGATTTTCCTCTCCATCCGTGCTCTCACCTCACGGCCCCTCCATCCTCTCTCTGACATCCCCTGGTCCTGCTGTTCCTTAGTTGTGCCTGGAGAAACCACACACTTGCTTGAACCCGTTTTCCCACCTGCCCTGGCAGCTGAGTCCGTGAGACCATCAGACCAGTGAGCTACATGGCGCCCCTCGGCTGAGATTTCACCCCATTTATAGGTCCATTCCTGTTCTCCATGGGGTGTCTCAAACCTCTCCCCAAGGTTCTCCCCCAAATCCCTTTCCCCCCTTACCCTCAGCAGAGGAACTTACTTCCACCTAGAAGCACTAGAAGGGAGCACCTTCGTATCAGCCAGGGGCCCAGTGGAAAGAGATGGTCTCTTCAAATGGAGCATTTTGAGGAGAGTTAAATAAAGGAGAATTAACACCTTTTGGGAAACCAACAAGAGATGTTGCAGGACCCCAGGACTAGCAACAGTTGGGAACCATGTGGCCTTCAGGCCTGAAGAGGCCAAGCAAGCCCAGGAGCAAGTGCCAGAGCCTAAGAGGACAGTTGGATGGAGGGGCCCAAACAGGAGCTATGGACTTCAGGAGCACGAGGCTCACAGACTGCAGGGGGGTTCGAAGGGGAAAGCCCCAGTCTCGCTCTCCTCTGATCCTCCAGTCTCCTTCCGGTGACTCCCAGTGGCGGGAGCCAGAGGGCAAGTCTGTATGAGTCAGCCGCCTGGGACGGCCTGTGGGTAGAGAAGGTTGCAGGGTGGATCTGGAGGGACCAGGGAAGCTAGCCTCCATGCCCCACCAGCTTCCCGCCCTTAGACCCACACCTCCTGCATCCAACCTGTTCTCTGCTCTTCCCCTTGTTACCATTCCCTGCCACCCTGGGGACCTCACTTCTGGGTGGTTCTTCCCCTTTCCTGCCTTCACACTCTCTTTCACTCTCGTCCTTTAGAGTGCTGACCCGCCCAAGAGTCTCCCTCCTAAAACCCTCCCTTGACCCCATGTGATCCTGGCAGTCAGTGGGAGTCCTGCTAAGTTCTCAACCCATGGAGATCTGTGGCCATGACCACACTCCACTGAGACCATTCTCTCCAGGTCTTTCTAAGAGGCACACCTCGGTCTTCATTTTCCTCCAACTCTCAGCATCTATTAAACACCCAGACAACCTCTCCTACTTGCATTCTCATCTCTTGTCATCTGGGATACCACTCATCCTCCTCTTTCTTCTTGTATTAGTCTGTTGGGGTGCCACAACAAGCACCACAGACTGGGTGGCTTAAACAATAGGATTTTTTTTTTCCTTATAGTTCTAGAGGCTAGAAATCCAAGCTCACAGTGCCAGCAGGGCTGTTTTCTTCTGAGGGTTCTCTCTTTGGTTTGCAGATGGTGTCTTTGTGTTCACCTGGTGTTCTCCCTCTATGCGTGACTCTGTCTGAATTTCCTCTTCTTATAAGGACAGTAGTCATACAGGTGAGATTTGGGCCCATCCTAACTGATCTCATTTTAACTTAATTACCTCTGTAAGGATTGTACCTCCAAATGGAGTCACATTCTGAGATATTGCAGGTTGGGACTTCAACACACTGGGGAGACAGTTCAGCCCACAACCCCTTTCTTGGGGCAGAGCTTCTTTGCAGTCCTCACAGATGGGGACCCCTGGAGTTTCCTGCCCAGGTCTTCTTTTCCCTCTACATGCTCCCCCCGGGTGGTTGCCTCTGTTCCTTTAGCTCCAGGTGAAAAGTCAAATTGTTAGTCCCTCTGTAGTGTCTGATTCTTTGTGACCCCGTGGATTGTAGCCTGCCAGGCCCCTCTGTCCATGGAATTCTCCAGGTAAGAATACTGGAGTGGGTTGCCATTCCCTTCTCTAGGGGATCTTCCCAATCCAGGAATTGAACCCCAGTTTCCTACATTGGCAGGCTAATTCCTTACCATCTGAGCCACCGGGGAATCAGTAAATGGACAACATGCCAATCTACATGGATGGGGATTGGATACCCCGCCCTGCCTCCTGAACTCCAGACAGGTACTCCCAATTGACTTCTGACATCTCGACTTGGTTGTCTCATAGGAACCTCTAATAACTTGCAGAATAGAATGCATCATCTTCTCTGCAAATTTGTTCTTCCTCCTCTGTTCCTTAGCTCTGAGAAATGGCACCACTATCTGTGTCCTCAACTAACAAAGCCAGGAATCCAGGGCCATCTTGGACTGTCCTCTGCCATCCTTTCCACATGAGTTAGCAGGAACTGAACAGTCCTGAACCTCCTCACTTCTCTCCATCCCATCCCACCTCTTGGTCCAGGGCCCTCGTCCCTCACCTTGACTGCCACAGAGGTCTCTTCCCCGGTCTCCCCAGCAGTCTTGCCGGTTCACACTACCCTCTGCTCTGGTGATGGCTGAATATCCATTTCCCTACTTAAAGCCTCTGGTGGCTCCAGCTGTCTTCGGCCTTGCAGCTGCCAGCTCACTGACATCTCCAGTGTCTTCCTGCAGCTAGCCTCTGGAAAAGAGTGAGGGCCCTGCTCTATTGCCCGTCCCTCTGCGTGCACACGTGTGCAGAGGCTGAGAGCCAGCCGGGGACTGATGGCAGCCCCCTGCCCTCATTTCCCTGCTGGATTTGGGTGGGGGTCTTCAAGGGGTATCTGGTGCCTATGTCTGTCTCCTCACTTGTACACCTTCTTTTTCCCAATGTTGTTCTCTCCTTCCTTCTCTTCACCCCTCTGCAAGGCCCAGGGAACTGGAGCGAGGTGGGGTCTCCAGATCCTAGCTCCGGTTGAGGAGCTGTTGGAGTGAGACACAAACACTTCTGGGCTACTGCCTGAGAGACACATCTGGTACTGAGGGAAGCATGGTCCTGGGGGGTGAGGCCTTTCAGGGAATGCTGAGTCTTTCCTGTTTGGGGAGCTAATCAAGGGCAGTGGGATGGGTGAGATGGCAGGAGCAGCAGCAGCTCTGGGGGACCGAGGGAGGCTCCATCCTGAAAAGGAGGTTGGGCTCCCCAGGGCCTTGGGAAAGTGTCACTCATCACTGCTTTCCTCTGCTGGCACTCTGACTCTCCTCCTAACCATGGCCTGAGTGGGAGGAGGGAGGCCCTAGGGGCCAGTGGGTGGGGATGGGGCCAGGGGAAGCCACATTCCTGGAGTGTCAGTGATCTCTGGGCTGGGCAGAAGTTGAGACCCCGAACTAGCTAAAAACAACAAACAGCTCCCAGGAGGGATTTGTGTCTGTCCTGAGAGTCAAGGATTTCCGTCCGGATGGCGGCCGTGGCCAGTGAGGCTCTTAGCAAATTCCCCAGAGACCAGGCGGCCCCTGACCTAAAAGTATCACTTTGAGAACAGACCCCTCCCCCGTCCTTTTTCCTCCTCCCACCCTCCTAGGGAGGCCCTGTGCCTAGGTAGGGGGGGCAGCAGCCCCTCTGACACCCGGGAGGCGTATGGAGAAGAGTCTGGGTGCGTTCCTCACCTGGTCTCTCCAATACTTACCCCAGTCCAGCGAGCGATGCTGTTCTTGATTTTATAGCCTTAGCCACACCAAAGTGCTGCTGGAGATGTTCCATAAACACCTGACCGAATGAATGGGTGAATGGAGGAAGTGATCAGCTAGAAGTCACAGTCATGCTGAGGCCAAACTGGAGCAGGAACCCGGGGCTGTCTGACCATGAACCACACCTCCACTACTTGGTCCCCCTGGCAGGGAGGCCATCAGCTCCATCAGCTTCTCCCTGCAGAGGGTGCACGATGCTTGGAGGTCCCAGACAAGAAGCCAGGCCTCACCCCCCCAGGAACTCTGGGAGCTGCCTGGAATTGGAGGAGCCAGAGCTGTCACGAGGTGGCCAAAGCCTGGCCCCGAGGGACTGTGGAAGAGTCCAAAAAGGGCAGAGTTGCCAGGGATGGTACCTTGCACAACTGCCAATGCCAGGTACCTTTCTACTTGGCTCACACCTCTCCCTCTGAAGTCCCTCCTGGCCCCCAGGCAGTCCAGAATGCATCCCCCCCTCCCCCGCCCCCCGCAATGCCTCCCTCCTGTCCTCTGGCTATCAGCAGCTGAGAATCTACCAGAATCCCTTTTCTACTCATTTCCTTGCAGTGGGCCCTTAGTGGGTGCTCCGTTCAGCACCCGCTTTGTAAAGGGTTCCTTGGTAGAGTTTCAAGTCACCCGCTTGTCCAGCTTTCTGCCCTCTCCTGCTCCTCCATCCTTCTGTCTCTCTTTCCCTATGGGCCTCCCAGCAGGCCTGACCCTCCTAGAGGATTGGTTTGCATCTTCCTCAGGGCCTTCCCACAAAATCCTCAGTCAGCTGTTGGCTTGTTCCCACTGTGTTTCCCCACCCCCACCTCTCCCACCCACAATTCACAAAGCCAAGCCCTGATGCCTTAAGTCCATCATTTATTGCCCACACCTCAATAGTATTACATAAATCACAGAGTTTGAGAAATTTTCTGAGAAGGTTAAAAAGACACCGCAGAGTACCCTGGGAATGAACGAGGCAGAGTGCTGGCGCCTCACTCGCTCTGACCCAGGGCTGGAAATCTACCTTGCTTCCGTCCACCGGCCCTTCTCCTCTCAGGCCATCAGGACAGGAGATCAGCTGGCTCACAGTCAGGAATAGGAAAGGGGTCGGTTGGTCATCTCGATGTCTTGGGCTTTTAGTCCCTGTGCTCTCAGATTGCTCTCTGGGATGGCAGCAGGTTAGCCCCAAGCCTGAGGGAATGTTTGAAGTGACCAGAGGAGGGTGGGTAAATATATCAGGGCTCAAGATCAGCGGCAGGCATCCCCTGTACCATGGCACAGCTGGGCCAGGCCCTGCCCTCAGGGGGTCCTGCCTCAGCCTCCACCCTCGATATGAACCAATCTGCCCACGAGGCCTCTTGTCCTCTGGCCTCCGCAGAGTGGAGGATGGATGTTGACCAAAAGTTTACCCTCACGGTATTTAACGCAGCCAGACCAGGACTCAGCAACATGGCCAGCTGAACCTCTGTCACTATTACACTGAGATCAGGATCCTTTGGCACCCACCCCTCATTCCCCTCTCCCCAGGAGAAACCCCCTTAGCTCACACGAAATTGCATTGGGAGCATGACCGGAAATCACCCAGGAGACAAAGTAAGTAGGTTATGAGATGCCAAGGCCACAGGACTCCCAGGGCTGGGGCAGCGAGCACACAGGCTGAGTTGGAAAGACCCCCGTCTCTGCCAGGGCCCTGGAGGGGATGGGAGAGGGGCTGGGGTGGGCAGTTTTGGTCCCAAGGCAAAGTGCAAAAGAACAAGACCCTGTGAGAGATGGGGCAAGGTGAGCTTGAAGTGAGCTTTTCACGAGAGGACCCAGACAGGCCCAGCCCCGAGTCGTTGGCACATTCCCATTACAGGGGGATTAGCTAAAAACAACCTGCCCGTCCGACACTGCTCACGTCCTCCATGCTGTCTCTGCCTTCTCCCTTTACTGATTGGCTGCTCCCTCGGAAAGTCGGGAGCCCTCAGAGCAGTACCCTGCAGAGCTAGCTGGGGGGCACCAGGGTCTGGCTGGGAGGAGAGGGCAGCAGGGCCTTCTGAGGATACGTGCTGTCAATGCCTGTGAAGGCCCACCTCACAACTACCCTGCCCTAAAGGCAGGAAGAGCCGCCCGTGGCCACACACTTTCTGCCCTGCACTGGTCTTTCCTGCCACGGTGTGCGTTCATCTCTGACCAGGTCTCTCTCTCAGGGTGAGGTCACCAGGGGAACCGAGGCTGCATATCAAAGGCTCCACTCCTGCTAGGGCCAGGTGAGGGACGCCTGGAGGACAGGCTTCCTCTTTGTTTGGGCCTTTCAGAGGGTGTGTGGCAGGGGCGTTATCCCGTTCACCCTCCCCGCAGGCCCTGCTTCCCTCTGCAAAGCTCCTGCAGAGCTCTCCTCTTTCCTGTCCTGCCAACGGAAGCCAGCAGCAAGGGGCCTCGGAGACCTGTGCTCAGTGAGAGGCGACAGCGTGGGCACGTGGGCACATGCAGGCCCAGGCAGGCACTCTGCCCCCTGCTTCAGAACTGTAAGTGTTTGGCAAAGGTCAAGTGCTCCCAGGATGTCACACACAGAAGGGCAAGGTTCCGATGCTGAGGCCAACCACTGGCCATTCCCAGAGGAGCCTGCCCCATTCCCAGCCCGCTGTCCACACTGGGGATGTGCCTGGACTGCCCAGCAACTGAGCAGGACGGGCAAAGATGAAGTCTAGCTGAAAGAGCAGGTGGGAACGCCTCCGTACAGTCCTCTGGTTCCAGGCAGAGAGTGGAGACTCAGTGAAGGGAGGAGACTTGTCCAAGATCACACAGCCAGTTAGTGCCAGAGCTAGGGCCTGCTGTTCCTAGGTTTGATGCTCTCAAGTCGATGCCTAGAGATCTGGGCTTTGGGCACAACACCCGCCTGCTCGGGAAATGATGAGCTGGTAGGCGACCCAGTGGCTGGAAATGACAGCAGGCAGCCTGGCTCTAGCCCCACCCTCGGCCCCAACACCCGGCTTCCAGCCTGTGCCTGGAACGAAGACCTTCCCACAGAGGCCAGAGCGCAGGCACAGTTTCCGCTAGACATTACTCCTTCTTAGGGCCTCCTGCCTGGAGCCGGAATCATCTTGGGTTTCAAATGAATCAGGGCTGCATGAAGGGTGATGACAGCCTCAGTGTGGCACTGGGCTTCATGCAGAGGAATTGGTTTTGCAGGAGTGGCGTGAGTGAAGGCTGGCCACACTCAGAGCCAGCTGCCCAAGGAATCTTCCAGTGCCCCTTGACTTCCTGGGCCACTTGCTGAGGAACTTCCTCACAGCTGGTTCACCTGTCTGCCTCCCCTCCCCAGCCCAGGCAGCTATCGGGCCTGGCCTCAGTAGCATCTTAAAACCAGCAGCCCAGTCACCGAGACCACCAACTCCCAGGCCTACTCCTCCTCCCACCACCTGCTGCCTCTGGGCAGCTGTAACCGAGGCTTGATTCTGATTAAAAATAAAAAAGAAATCAAGTATAAAAGGATCCTAACCCTACCCCATGGGCACGCTACAATTTTTCAGCTTCACACATAATTGTGCTAAGTAGAGTTTTGACAACCCCACGTAAGGCCCAGAAATGCACTTGATTATTTTTTATAGTAAATGTGTCAGAATTCTTCTCCCTTACGTTAATTCGTGAATAGATTAGTCTCCCTACCACTGTGGAGGGAGTGCTCCCCCAGGTGGCCTGGGACTGGGGGGGGGGTCAGCTCGTCTCTCCCTGCAGGTGCAGCCCACAGGACTCCTTCCTTGCCCCCAACTCCGGGCCTGGACAACGCTCTGTCCCCAGGCCGGCCGGCCACTGCTCACAGACCCTTGTTGTACACCACTGTCCGGCTGCTCGTGGCCCGGGCAATCTCAGGCTCTAACTGGCTTGTTTCGATCTGAGGAGAGAGTGAGAGAGAGGGGAAAGGTGAGGGGGATGGGAGGGAGCGAACAAGTGGGGAGCTGGGAGCAGCCGTCAGGACCGCCTGGTGCTGACGCTTCTCCCTCTGCCCCCGGCACCCCAGCCAGGGCCCACGCGTGCCGCCTAGTGACACATCTCCCGTTTCTACTGTCCTTCTGCTGAGGGGCTCACGACACCCCTTCCAGCCAAGGCTGTACCTCATCCGCTGCCAGCACGTCCGTATGGGGGAACGTCCTACCCTCTGAGTTCTCCGCCTCCCTCATCTCCAAGGACCTCGTCCCCAACAGTGCACAAAACACGCCCAGGCCACACCCTGGGCCTGTCACCCCCAGGGCTGTTCCACCCAAACTCAAATCCAAACCCCACCCTCTTGCACCCCACCGTCCCCTGTCCCTCCAGGCTCCCTCCTCACTCTCCTATCTGCTTTCAGACCACCGGCCCCAGCCCCAGACTCTCTAGAGCTGTCTTCACGCCCTCCCCCTCCAGCCTGGATGTGAGAGGCCACCGCTCCAGCCTCTCCAAGTGCAAGGCCCTTCTGACCTGACTGGCAGAAGGAGCAGCTCAATCATGCATCTACCTTCTCCCTACTTGAAGCTGACCACTAGCAGAGACTGCTCAACCTTCCCTGTCGTGACTTTGGCTGGACCCTCACGGTGGCCAGCAAATCCCCACCCCTGGGCCATATGGCTGGTCAGCTCCGTCTCCCATTCTCCACAGAGGCCGCCGAAAGCCTCCTCTGCTCTCCTCAGCCACCCCGCCCTCAGCTTCCCACTCACCTTCCTACTTTGGAGTGAAAACAGAAGGCCTCACAAGGCACCCCTCAGCTTCTCGTCAAACCCGCCACCTACCTGTGTCCACACTCTGCTCCGGATCTGCCCTCCTGCTGCCCCACTGCGGTTATCCCTCCCCCCGGAGGGCCCCCCACCAGAGACCACTCCCAGATGGCCGACCCTGTTCCCCACCTTTTCAGGGGCTCCTGCTCATTAGCAGAGAACCTCCCATCTGACACCCCCCTTTACCCCAGGTCATGTTCCTGCTACCACTGGGTCTCTCTCCCCCCATGACAACCACGCTTCTTTAAGGCATTGTCCACTCCTTTAAGGGCAGCTCCATCTCCTCAGCTCCCACTGATTTCCCAACCCACTGCAAACCTGTCTTCTGTTTCCACTCCCCTCCACAAACGTCTTTCTCTCCAAGGTTACTCCCAGTTCCTGTTCTGTGACACCTACTGGACACTTCTCACAGTCTCGGGGTCACTCTTCCCTGCACACAGCTCCTTAGGTACTTCTACTCGACCCATCTAGAACAGAACTGAACTCCTGTCTCTTCCTCACCGACCCCAGCTTCACACCACCGTCCAACAGTGCTCTGGCCAGGGACCCTGGGGGCTTCCAGACCTCCACTCTCCTCCCCTCACTGTCTCACCTCCTCCAGCCCCTCTTCCACCACAGCCAGGGTGAGCCTTCTCAGCAGCAAGTCCAATCATGCCTCTCTTTGTTATGAAATGGCTCACCGGCACCACTGCCCTTGGGGACCCGGACCCTGCCTCCCACTCGCCACCCTGTCCGTGGGATTGGGGACACGGCACACCTGCCTATCACAGTGCCTCAGATACGTGGGCTTATTCACACCCCGCGTCTTTGCTGAGCTGCCTCTCTGCCACTTCCTCGCCTGGCCAACTCTGATTCCCTGGACCTCAGCTCAGCTTCCAGGACTCTGCTTCAGACATCTTCCCTCGCCCAGGCTGGGTGTGGCCACCTCTCCAGCCCCACACTTGCCTCCCTTTGTACACTTGTAGCACATGATTTGAGGCTGACTGCTTGCTCCTGTTCCCCTTCCCACGGTAGATCACAAGCTCCATGAGGCAGCGAGTGCGTGCTGTTGTGCGTCCTGCATCCTCAAGGCCCCCGCGCCAGGAGACGGTAGGTCTTCTTATGTGTTGAGTCAATGAGTGGAAAGAAGAAAGGCAGAAAGTACTGGGAGGGTAGGGTCCCCTTGGAGTCCCCACAGCAGCCCAGATGTTGATCCACAGCTCTGGGGACCGAGCCAGTGGGGATGCCTGAGCCCCTAAACCTGAGGGAGCTGAGAGGGAGGCACTACCTCCTCCAGAGGGGCCCTGGCCTGACACCTGCCCTGGGTTGAATCAGAAGCACCAGCTGTAAGTCAGCTCAGCTGAGCCTGGTCCCAGGTACCTGCTATATATCAAGATACCGCAACCCTGGGGAGCAGGCAGGAGGTGCCATGGCCTGGCCCAGCTTTCGGAGAACTCGGTTATGTCTGCGGCCAGACAAGAGGGGATTCACTGTGGACTGCAGCTGGCAGGGACCCTCTCCCTGTGGTCTCTGGTACCCCAATCCACAGGCCACTTGAGAAGGCCAAAGAGACAAGAAGCAGGCTCAGGGCCCAGGCCCCTTCCCCGCCCGCTCTCTCATACCACCTCCTCCCTCCCCACCCCGCTGGCCTCCGAGTCCTCTCCACCCCCCAGCTCCCCTCGTCCCCATGCTGCCACTGACACAATGCACAGCGCCCACGCTTAAAAATCTAAATGCTTTTGAAAATGTTTAACCTAGTTAGACAAATTAGCAAAAATTTGTGCAAAACAATTTAGGTATTTAAAATATTCAATGTTTTTAAAAAACTGGAAAACTGTTCTTAGCTTTCAGCTGCAAAAACCAACAAAATATAACATCCCAGCAATCTTACCATGAGGTGTAACATAACCCTTCGGGAAAGCTGTTAAACAGCTACTGAGGCATCCTGGGAAATAGCACTTCATTTATTCAAATGCACATATGTCAGGCTTTTGCACCATATGTCATTCCAAGCTATTTACAGTAATAATTAAATCTTAATCAACGTTTAACCTCTGTAAAATGTTTGAAGAATCCTAATCACCCTTCAGACTGCACTAATGAAGGAGAAATATATAAACATAAAAGGAAAATGATGCATAGATATCACGCTGGAAAGAACAGTAATTGCAAAATTGTATTTCTTTTAAATATAATCAGTAAATGATGTAAAGTAAGCCAAGGAGTATTTTAAGTTAAGACATCTTGGATGTCAGAGGTGTGAGCAGCTAATTTTGTTCTGCTACCCATAACAGATGTAGCATATTTTATTTTAGTGCCATTATTAGCAACTTCCCATGCCGGCTTTCACTGAAGCACTGAGTCCCGCATTAAAATCAGAGGGGCTGCTCACCGCCATGGAGGAGGACCACGGGCCAGGGCCACAGCCTCCTCAGCCCCTGGAGGGCACTGGCCCTGGTGGAGACCGAGGCCTTGTCCTCCCAGTGGAGCTGTCGCAGACCCAGGCGCCCCCCTCCAGCTCCCCACTGAGCTGAGGACAGCAGGTAGGAGGGAAGCAGGGGGGAGCCGCAGGCAATGGGAAGGCTGCGGGGGAGGGCGGTGGTCGAGCCCCTCGGCTCAGGAGCAGGCCCTTGGGGACAGATGGCATCTAAGGCTTTTCCTCTCATTTCAATTCAGTCGGCCCTTAAGTAGCAGATGCTTATGGCTGCCAACACCATACACTGGGCTGGGCACAGAGATGGACAAGACCAGCCCGTGCCCTTGAGAAGCTTCAAGTCTAGGGGAGGAGTCAGACAGAAAAACAGATGGATTCCAGAGTGCCATGGCAACTGGGGAGGAGTTACCATGCACTGGGGGTTACCATGCATTGATGAAAGAACAGGAAAGGAAGACTTCTCAGGGGAGGGAAGCCAGGAAGAAATGGGCGTTTTGATGAGAGGGCAGGAAAAGCTTGCTGGGGAAGAGAAGAGCATTAGCTGGCCAGCATGGCATGTTTGGTGTGGGCAATGGTGGACAGGTTGGAACATGGAAGAAATGGAGGCGGAGCTGAGACAGGCAGGCCCTCGTAGGCCACATGAACATGTCAGCATTTTATCTGAGGGCAATAGGGAGCCATTGAAGGCTTCTGAGCAGGGGTGGTCCAAGATCCCCATCTTGCTGGTGGTGGTGGGATGGAGGAGTAAGTGAGGGGGCAGCTGCAGGCATCAGAGAAAGGTGCCAGGTCCTCCCTATGATGCTCCCAGTGGGGGCTGATGGGAGGGTGTGCTGGGGATCCTTTCTGAAGACAAAACCCTTAGGAGTTGATGACCAATTCCATGTGGGGGTTAGAGGGAGGTGTGGAGGATGACTGTGCGTTGGATGATTCCTAATTCTAGCTCGGGAGCCGGGGTGGCTGGTGACGCCATTCTCAGAGGCAGGGGAATATGGGGGGTGGGTCGGAGCGGGAGTGTGGTAGGCTTGGGTCTCCCAGGCTGAGAAGCAGGGGAGGCAGGCAGATCTTGGCGGTGGAGCTCTGGACAGGGGCCTGGGCAGAAGACTGAGCCCTGGATGTGAGAGCACAGTCGGAGCCCCGGAGTAGAGAAGCTTGCCCAGAAGAGCAGATGGCAGGGGAGGGCGCCAGGCCTAGGGAACAGGAACATTTGAGGGGTGGGTGTAGGGAACAAGCCCATGATGGTGGTCTTGGGGGGCCAGCCCAAGGAGCAGAGACAGTGATGGAGGGCGCCACAGACAACAGGCAGAGTGGACATCAGGCAAACAGTTTCAGAATGGCCCCGACGAGGACTGAAAGGCTTTAGTTTTTGGTCTTAGCAGCGGGATTTGGGTGGGATTTGGTGACCTCCTCCTAACCCTCACTAGCCTCTCTCACTTCTATCACGGGCCAGTTCAACTGGTCATTGATTAAGGCCTCTCCAGTTCTCTGACCATAGCTGTGGCTTGAGCCAATGCCCCAGCATCTCCTGGGCTCACAGATGCTGATGCAGGGGAGGGCGGGGCAGGGACCTCTGTGCTACCTACCCTTTGACGATCACCTCTCTGCGGCTGGTGGGGGGTGGATGGGGGGGCACCTAGTCTCCTCCACAGAAGTCATATCCAGGGCTGTGCTGGTAAATGAATGTGGTTCAGGTACTGCGTGAGGGCAGCTAACCAGCTGCAGGGCCCTGAAGTAGAGACCGGGAATGTGTTCTCCCGGGCTCCCCCTGGTATTTGGGGTAAGGGGAGAAGCAGAATCCAGCTTCACGTGCTACGCCAGCAGCAGAACAGATCGTGTGATGGCCACAGTGGTTCACAGGTGGGTTGCGGATGGAGAGGCCAAGGCCCAGTGAGAGGAGTGAGTGTAGCAAGAAGAGGCCACTGGCATCAGCCCAGAAGGCTAGAACCCCTGGGGAGGGGGCCAAGGACAGGGGCTTGACCACAGAGAAGCTCTGAAGGGCCTCCTCTGGGGAGAAGGTGACCAGGAGAAAGAAGGCCGGAAAAGGGGTGGCCACAGGGAGAAGGGTGACCCAGGGCAGGCAGCCCAGGGGGCCTGCAGGAACCTATGGGTCCCTCCCTTCATCTGATAAACCCCTCCCCAGGTGCCTGTCGACCAGCAGCATGGGCTGATGGTACCCCACCTCAGAACTGGGGGTGTCAAGAAGACATGGGTTGTTGGGAACAGCCCCGCTTTGCCTTGAGATGAGCAGTGCTGCCCTGCTCACCCTCACGGACTGCCCGGCAGAACTGCACCCTGGCTCCCACAGCCTCATCCAGATGCCCTCCCCAGCCAAGGCCCCACCTTAGTCTCCAGACCCAGCCCAGACTCTGCTCCCGTTGGAGCAGATAGCCCCAGAACTTCCAGTTGCATCTAAGGTCAGAGGCAGCAAGCAGAAGCACCAGCCTCCCTGGAGTACCCCCAGACCCACTGGCCCCAGAGCACCCTAGAGTGGCCGCATGGGCTTCCTTGGTGGCGCTGGAAGGGTTAACCCTGAGCTATTCGCCTGTCTCCTGGCTCATCTTGGATGGGGGGCAGAGTCAGGAATGCATGTGGGGCCACCTCTGCCTCTGCAGCCTGGGAGCACACACACACCTGCAGCCTGCAGCCAGCAGATAGTTTACATATTTGAACCTGGAGCTAAGGTGCTGAGACGTAAACAGGAAACTGGATCCCCGGCCTGCGCCCCATTCTCTGGGGCTTTTACCTACTACAAAGAAGTTCCTCCTCCTTGCCTTTCTTCTGGTGGTTTTTCTGCCTCCTTTTCAAAGGCGCTGGGCAGGGGGTGGGGTGATGCGCATGACCCTGTGACATGGCTCAAAGCTGCCTCCTGCTCCTGGTCAGGGGTCTGGGCCTCTGAGGGTCTGCAGGTGGTGGCGACATTGACACAGATCCAAAGCCCAGGCCGGCACCAACTTGTTCAACTCTGCCAAGCACGGAACCAACTGGGCAGCCACAAACCACCCTCTCTCACCAGGGCTGGGCAGACCTCAGGTCCTGCTTAGATATGCACACCCAGGCATGAGCATCACCCTGAGCACTCTCAGAGGGCAGGGGTGTTAGGCCAGGGCTGGGGAGCAGCTGGGGCCTGAGCCTAGATCCCTGGGTCAGGCCTCCAGTGGTGGCGCTGGGCCCCACTGCCTTCCCAATGAACGTCAGACTCATTGACTGAACACTCAAAGCCTTCTGCCACCTTCTCCTGCCTCCTCATCCACCAACTCCTCTCCATCATGTGTTCAGGCTTTGAGGCCTAATCCGCTAAGGCTGCCTGCCACCTCCAGGAAGCCTCCCCTGATCTTCTCAGACCAAATCCCTTGCTGTTGCCTCTGGTGCCCCTGGCACTTGTTTCATCTCCATCACACCCCCAGCCACACACTGATTTGTACTCTCACCAGCTTGAATCCCGGGGTCCCCCACCCCACATCAACGTGAGACATTCAGGGTAGTTTTGGTCACCCTGTGCATAGTCAGTCCTCGATAAAAGTTGAACCAAACTGAACTCCTCAAGTCCAGGGATCCTATGTTATGTTTTCCATCCCGCCCCCCCGCCAGCCACCCGGCGATGTGCATCCAGGGAATGTGCAGAGACCCCTCCCCACAGGAGCTCCTGAGGGGCCCCTTGCTTGGCCAATCTCAGAACCATTCTCCCACCTCCACCTTCTTCAGGCCTCAGTTTCCCTGTATGTGTGGTGGGGAGATTTTCTGCTCCTGGGGCTGGGATGTGGATAATACCAAGAAATGGATGAGAGAACCCTTTGGAGGCTTAGAAAACCTGCTTAAAGGAAGATAGGACTCCACGGTTATCCCACCACCAGCCTAGGTCTTGCTCACCTGTGTCTCCTCACGGCTCACAGGACTGAGCCCTTGCTGTGGGTCAGGTAAACCCTAAACACTTCACACATACTGACCCGTTTAATTGTCTCCGCAAAAGCTTTGCATAACCAAGCCTCCTTCCTTCCTGCCCTCTATTTAGATAGGTGTTCTAGAAGGTCCTGGAAAGAGCTGAGGAGGGATGGACTGAGAGGTGTATGCCTGTCACCAGGGCACGTGTGTGCATGTTCGTGCACGTGCTCGTGTGTGGGCTTGCGTGCACGCGCAGGTTTGGGGTGGGGGTGTGCAGAACAGGCAACATGACAGGTGGCGTTGGCGTTCCTGGGCTCCGAGCGGCTTTGCCATTCCCATCCATCCCTCCTGGGGGGTCCTGTGGGCAAACTCCAAGAAAGCAGCGGGCGGGGAGGCGGCAGATTTCTGATGGCAAAAATAGCCCGCTTCAGAGTTCAATAGGGACTGATTAAAGCAGTAAAGGAGAAAAGCCCCAAACAAACATCTCCAAGCAAAGTAGGAAATGGATTTGAGATTGGAGGGGAGGAGACACCTGCTCTGGGAGATGGTCAGTCTTCGTGGACCCAAGAGGGACACGATACCCCTAGACATCACCTCTGGTCTCGTGTCAGCCCTGGAAGAGTGGGAGAAGCAGGAAGCAATCAAGTCAAGGTGAGCCCAGATGAGCCATGCTCTGCATTAGGTGTTGATAAACAGTGCCAGTTCTTAGCCTTAGCGATGGATGCCTGGAGACAGTACTACCATCCTGGGGAGGGAGTTGGGATGCAGGAAACATGTGACCAGAGTCTACACGTGTGGGGTGAGACAGATCCTAGTGGGGCTCATCAGGGAGGACTTCCTGGAGGAGGAACCTCTTCCAGAACAGCTTGTGTGCTAAATTCAGTCATGTCTGACTCTTTGCGACCCTGTGGACTGCAGCCCACCAGGACCCTCTGTCCATGGGATTCTCCAGGCAAGAATACTGCAGTGGGTTGCCATGCCCTCCTCCAAGGGATCTTCCTGACCCAGGGATTGAACCCATGTCTCTTACATCTCCTGCATTGGCAGGCAGGTCCTTTACCACTCGTGTCACCTGAGAAGACCTGAATATGAACCTGAGCTCATTCCCAACTCTTTTCCATTCTTGGTTGGGAATTCAAAGGCTTTCTCAGAGAAAAAGAGGCAAGCTGGGAGAGACATTTGCTTCTGGCAGGTCACAGCTTCCAGCCAAGCTGGTTGCTATCATTTTCTTTAGGGCTAGTGATGAGGAGAGAGATGGTGGAGGTTCTGGTACCCACTGGGGGTACCTACAATTTTTTCCCATACAGGAATGGTGTGCCTCTTTGTTTCTTAACTATGGAAGCTGAGAGGGGGACCTGGGAGGAGTAGGGGAGTAAGTAGGGGCATGGCTAAGCTTGACATTCAAACACCTCATCTATAGCATGCAGGTGACCTCTAAAAGCCAGTCTCTGAGACCGGGATGACTAGAGTGAGGACATAGGAGGGCCTAAGCTTCTGATGCCCTAGACGCTGCAGGGCTGAGTTAAGGAAGGGCTCGGCTGAGAGGGAGAGGTTGGGGGGTTAGCAAGGCTGATGGGCAGCTCTGAGCAGGAAGCCCTGGGGGGACTCAGATGTCTTTTCTTCCTGTCAAGGTGTTTGGCAGAGCCTGGAGGGGCAGAGCTGGGGTTCTCTGCTAAAGTGTCAGGGACCAACAAACCAGCAATCGACAATCAACAATCACAGGGCAACAACCCTCGCTGCTAGTGAACCAGACTCCTTGGCCCCACACAGACCCTGCAAAGCTGGTGCAGGGGAGAGACAGAGAGACATAGACACACTCGGGGAGCCCCCAGCCCTACAGAGGCAGTCCAGCCACTCTTTCCTGTGCTCCCACTTCTATTGCTGCTGGGAGGGCTAAGGAGCTGAGTGAGGGTCCAGGGGCCCCAAGGCATGTTCCAAGGAAGGTTCTGCCCATTCACCACTGAGCACCATCCACAAGCCATGCTTGGCCCCAGAGGGTGGTGCTCCCACACTACCAGAGAAGCACCCTAGGGTCAGCATCTGACTTAAGGTCCTACAGCCCGCCGTCGGCTCTCCCGACTCTAGTACCAAGGCCCAGTTTCATGGTTCCAGAATCCTAATGGACAGAACCAGGAGAAAGCTTACTTCCAACCCCTCATTTTGTGGCAAAGGAAACGGAGGTCTTTGAGGTGAAGCCCAAACTCACACAGAGCGTTGAGGTGGGGGGATGCCAGGCGGAGAGGAGGAGGGCATGCCCGGGGCACGTGGGGCAGCCCCCAGCCTGAACCCCACCTAGGGACAGGACAGAGCCCCCAGGGGCCCCTGAACCCCCGAGCCTCACTCGTCCACAGAAAAGCCCCACCTTTCGCTGTGGACACATTTCAACCTCACCAAACCAGCTAATTATTGACAGTTGGTGAAGAGGAGATCTCACTTTTTCCTCCTGTTAAACTGCTCCTAATTAGTTCCCTGTCACCACGGCTGGCTCGCCCGCCCGCCGCTCGCCGGCGCGGTAATCCCGCTGCACAGAGTCTCATTAACCTTTTGCTCCTCTCCTGCCGCCTGCCAACAAGATGAAGACAAAAACAGATTGTCGAACAATGGCTCCGGCTTGTATGTGCTGCCCAGCTCCCCAGCCCCCCAAGCTCCCGGGGGAGTCGCGGGGGGAAGAGAGGGGAACGGGGTGGGGGAGAGCCCAGAGGAATGGAGGGAGAGGGGCACAAAGAGAGACAGAGACAGAGACAGCGGCGGGCAGGCCACGGGCAGGGGACTTGGCAGAGGTGCCGCTCCTTGCTGTGGGGAGACGAGGGGTTCTTTAGGCGGGGTTGGAAGTGCTCCCAGGTGGGGAACGCTGGCTGTCAGGGTGCGAGGGACGTTGACCATCCCCAGGTCCAGCCTCTCGTGGCAGCCAAGCCCATGCGCCCGGAGACTGGACCTTGGACATCTCCCTTGAGGGACCTGAGGCACCAGCACGTGCGTGTGTGTATATATGTGTGTCTGGGGGAGGACGGAGCTGGCCGCATTGGCCTGGAGCCCAGAGCCCCAATCTCCAGAGAGGGCAGGGCCAGAAAGGTCAAAACAAACCAGGCCCCACACGCCACAGAAAGGCCTCTGCAACCTGCGCAGCCCTGGGCGAGCCCCAGCACAGCCCCCTGCTTTATCTCCATCATAGCTGCAGCATCACCTGAGTGGCAGCCCATTGCTTGGTTACTGGGTTTCTATCTGCCTCCCCAGAACAGAGCTCCCTGAGAGCGGGGGCTATGACACGGCCCTCCCAACTACAAGGAAAAGGGGAAAGCACCCCAATATCTGTGGTGTGGATGCAGATGGGCCCATCGCTGCCTGGGCACACCCTGGTGAGCTGGCCTTGGCCAATGCCCCATAGCCTTAACCTGTAGGTCCCAGGGTCCACCAGGACACACCCCACATTCCCTGCAACAGGACCGAGGCTCAGAAGGGAGGCCAGACCTTGCTTCCCAATTCTCACACTCAAGCTCCTAAGGTGGCTTCCTACCCAAACTGCTGGCCTATAGGCCCCCATCCCCAAGTGACCTCAGTTCTGGGTTAGAGAACAAAGGCAGACTTCAGAAGGTCCCTGTGAATGTGGACATGGGTTCCCCATGAAGGAGGAGGGCTGGGGGAGGGCACTGGAAAGTTCCCACTGGTAAATTAGCAAGGAGCCCTCTGGGGTTCAGACCTGTGCCTTCTCATTGACAGTAAGGTGGGGGTGGGCTGGGAGGGTTCTGGAATCCTTCTGTGAATACAGAGCCCTCTCCATTATTACCAACTCTGGGCCTTGGGCACATTGCTTATATGCCTCAGTTTTCTCAGTTGTAAGCATGGAATAATACTGGTCCCTGCCTTGCAGTTCTGTTATGCTCTGGATCCATACTTCACCACCATATCAACCAGGTCCTCTGCTTACTGGACCCCAGGGCCCCCTGGAAGCCATGCCTTTTTGCCCTGGGCTGTATGACTCCTTCCCCATCACGGCCCTCTCCCTGGGCTCCCAAGCCCCCATCCCACAGGACAGCGGCCACCTGATGTGTCCCATCCTTTGACCATCTCACAGTACAGCGGTGAATGACATTTTCCTTGCTGTTCTCCAGTGGCTTCCCATCCCTGAGCTCATTTCTCAGAACAGAGAGAGAATCCTGACTACCACTTTGCCTCCACAACTGCTTTGTCCAGCTACACCCCTGGGCTGCCAAGTCGTGTCAACTCCTGCTAGTCCCCCCTGCAGCAGCTTACTTGCAGGGAGCCCGCTCCTCCTCACAATGGCCTGTCCTCAGTGTCCATGAAAAGGCTCATCAGGTTTCTCCCCTGGCTGCTCCTGCCCTTGTTAAGACAGCTTTTCTTTCCCTCCCATGGCAACCTCAACACTTCTAGGGCTTTAGTCTCCCCCATGCATCAAAGGTTCCATGTTCCCCAGCCAAAATCTCTCCCAAGAGCCTGAGACACATATATCTAACTGTCTAGGCAACACCCCTTGATAAACAGGAGTACTCCCTTGACTTAAGGAATATTAGGAAGATTTAATACAAGGCACTCAGAGACCCCTAGTAGATGTTTAGTAAATGGTGGCTATAATTATTATCATTTGCAATTTTAATTTTAAAATTAGTGCCATTTTAATAGGCAGAAATACTAGTTTGAAAAGAGTAGACAAAACTCTTCCAGCAATTGAAGACGGGATTGAAGTTTTTTCCTCAACTTTTGGGGTTAGTGGGCTGGAAACGCCACGCCAATCACTGCAGGCCAGCCATTCTAGAAACCAGTTCCTCAATTCCATCTCCAGGTCACCTAATTAATTAATTAGTGTCCCAGTGATTACTCCTATTGACAGCCTTGGTGACTCTTGGCAAGGTTGGGTCAGCCCAAGCAAGTCCAGACTCATTGTGGCAAATCCCACTGGCTTCTGGAATGTGAGACATGATCCCCACACAGCAGAAGCAGCACCTTGTTAGAATTAATTGGGAGGAAGGAAGAGGGAATGAGTTCCTCTTAGCCTGATGGCCTTAGTGCCATAGGTCAGAGACAGGCCTCAAAACACCCCGTAATGCACAGGCCAGCCTGCATTCTGTGGGGTTGATGCAGGTGAGGAGGAGGCTCTGAAAATCACGTCCCTACTCTCCTTTCCCAGAGAAAGTTCTAGAGATTTATTACAAAATGACTACATTCTTTTCAATCTAGAGAAAGAGGCTTGGGTTGCAATGAGAGGCACTTTGGTTAGACACCCAGAACTAACTTTCATGCCTAATTGTGGCAGGCCTGGAGAAAGGAAGGAGCCTGGACGTTGCTCACTTAGACCACCTCTCAGCAGCCATAGCTGGAGGCTGGAGTGGCTGGACTATGGCCATTTCTCTGTTATTTGTCCCAGAAGAGCACCCTCCAAAGACCTACAGTTCTAGACTCCACCACCACAGGGAGGCCCCAGCTCCCTCCTCTCTCACTGCCCCAGGGTAGGCGAAAAGATTAAGAGAGAAAATCCCATGAAACAAGCAGATGCAACACCTCCTGGGAGCTCTGAACTGGGAGCGCGCCTCTGCGTATTCTCCCACATCAGTTCCTGGCTTATCTGTGACTCTGGACCCTCAGCTTCTCTGGGCCTCCATTTCCCCCTACAGAGAGCCAGGGGGGTAGTAAACTGGATGACCTTGAAAATTCTTCCAATGGGACAGGCTCCAATTCTCTCGTGGGCTTTCTCTGCCCTGGGTCCCTCCCCTGTGCGGTCAGGTAGAGCTACGGGAGCTACTCGAGGCTTCTGAAAACAGGGGTGCCTGCAAGCACCCGGGGCACTCAACTCTTGCCCAGAACCGCAGACGCGGCCCAACTGTACAGAGACGCAGTTCATGACTTTGGGGAGTGTGGGCTCAGGCCTTCCACATGGGGGTGCTGGGACCACTAAGAAGTGCCCTCCCTCCCATCTCCAGAGCTTTAGGGCAACCTGGAACCCCCAGCTCCATTTGGGGTCCCAAAGCTTCAGGATAGAGCTGTTCAGCTTTGGGAGTGAGCTATAAGGTTTGGAAGGCTTTGTAACAAGGCTGGGCCCGGTGGGCATGAGGATACTGCTTTCCATCCGTGTGCCTTAGGGTGGCCCCCAAGACAGGAGCCCCTTCCCGTTATAGCTTCCGCCTGAAACTCTGGGACTCAGTGGAGGGAACTGACGCCAGTCCATACCCTCCTTGGGGCCTGGAGGCTGGGTCACTTCCTCTTAAGACCCTATGTCTCCAGTCCTCACAGTCTAGATGTAAAACCCAGGACCTTATTTTCACCTTCCTCAACTTCCCTGGGGGAAGCTGCACCCCGCCCACCCCCTCTGGAGAGGACTGAGCAGGCTCAGTGCTGCAGCCAAGCAGCCGTCTTCTGTGAGTTCAGTGGCTCCAGGTGTTCTCTGCCTCCCCAGTTCTGCCTCTGCGCCGCACCTTGCTCTTCTCACCCACCCTGCTAGTGCTCCTTCACCCCAACCCAGCTAGGGTTCTGGGGTCCTCTGCTCCTCCTGAATTCACACCAGCCTCCCAAATCCTCACTCAGCCAGACAAAACTGGAGCCGGCCCTGTACCTCGGGGTAGATGATCCCTGGCCACCCCCGCAGCCCTGTACCGTCCCCCAGCCATCCCCTCCGCTGACCCCTGGCCCTGCCCCCCAGGCTCGCTGACTTCCTTGCTCCCCCCTGAAGGTCTCCAGCCTCCTCCATGGCCCTCTGACCTCTGACCTCCCCTTCCCACTCTCCTACTTCCTCTGCTCAGGCTTGAGACCCCAGGAGCTATCAGAACAACTTCCTTAACCTCCTACCCCCAAACTCCACCCCAACCGCATCTGCCTCCCCCTACTGAAGTGCAGAGGGGTCACCGCGGAGCGAATCCTCTGAACTGCCTCCCCCACTTCCCGGGCTTGCTCTCCATCCTCCCCCTTCAATGTCCTCCTTCTCTCCTGAGGTCTTCCCTCTGCATTTGCACAAGTTCCAGCCTCTCCCATTTGTAAAGAGTGAAAATAAAGCCTCTCTTGATCCCACATCTCATTCCAGTGGTGGGTCTGCTTCTCTCTTTCCCCTTGGCTTCCCTTCCCTTCTCTCTTTTCCATCCCAAGCCTCTAGACCAAGGTCAGCCTGCCGCCCTGTTTCCTCACCCCCACCCCCCTGCTGAGCCCCACCGATCCCTTGGGATGGGGTTTGCCTTCATGTCCAGAGATACCAATGACACTCTTCAGCCTCACAGAGGTTGACCTCACAGGAAGGTCTGCTGTCTAAGGATGCCCCCAAGTCTAATCCCACTTGGCTCCATCCTTACCTCCCCGGCCACTCATCCTTGGGCAGCCCCCTTCCGGGGGCCTCTTTTCACCACACACTCCTTGACTGATCCCACCCACTACCCTGGCTTCCAACACTGTTTAGACTGGGGGCCCCTACTTCTGTCCTTCCAGCCCAGGCTTCTCTCCTGGATTCTAGACTCAAAGCCAAATCCCACAGGGCACCTCCATTCACGTGTTCTGCAGGCTCCTCAAGCCCCACGCACCCATCCAGCTCCACTCGCTGTCCTCCCGCCTGTCAGCTCCTCCTTGTCTCCATCTTGTTAAGCAGTACCTACATCTGCCTGGTAGCCAGGCGCATATCCTGCCGGTTCCTTGTCTTCCCACTACATGCAGTTCTTCCTCAAATCCGGATAAAGCTGCTTCCTAACCCTGTCTTAAAGGACCCACTTTTCTCCATGCTCGCTGCCAACAGCCTGGTCCAAGCCACCATCCTCTCTAACTGGACGTGCGCCACTGCCTCCTGAAGGCTCCTTCTCCTTTGGAGCTGCAACCCAGCCTCAGCATGCAACCACAGGGGCCGTTCAAAATCGGGACTCTGTGGTCCTGCTCTGCACAGCTCTTCTGGTAACACTTACCCTCTGTGGTGGCTTCCAGCTTCCCAGCACCACCTGGCCCTAGGCCCCCCTTACCTAGCCCCTCATCTTCCCCACTCTCTGCCAGAAATGCAGGCTTTCCTCAGCTACCAACCTTCACACCAGGTGACTTCAGCCTATGTGCCCTCTCTCTTCTAACACACCTGGGCAGCTCTAACCCATCCTTCAGGCCCCATGAAATGCCATATCTCTCTAGGCGCCGTTTGGGCCCCTACCGTCCCCTCCCACAGCCGAACACCTCCCATCCTCACGCCACTCACCGTTCACTTGTTATTCCTTGTGTCATCATTGTGTTCACTGCTTGACCTTGACTCTTTGAGGTGAGAACCTGGGCCTGTCTCATTCATCTTCTAACCCCAGTGCCTAGTTAGCCCCTTGCTAAGGAGTCAGCACTAAGTACTGGTTCATAAATGGCCAAACCACAAAACTTCCCTGTCCTGCCCTTGAGCCCCTCCCTCCACTGACCTCTGACATCTGAGGGAAGAGGCTGATGGCCAGCGGCAGGGCCAGGCCGAAGGCTGCCAGGCACACGAGGCTTTGCACGGGGAGGAGCAGCCGGGGACGCGCCTGCAGGAGAGCTGTCCTGTGGGAGAGAGAAGGGGGAGCCATGAGACCCGGAGACAGAGTGAGCTGGCCAAGCCACCACGCTGAGTCCCACTGGGCCCAAGGGAAGTGCCAGCCAGTAGTCAAATAGTAGTGGAGAAATTCTGTCTTGGGGACCTTCACCCACTGGCACCCCTTTCCCCAGGCCCTGCCCTGAAGAACATTGCTGGTTGAACTCTCAACCACAGCTCATAAACGAGCACTTGTGGGGCCCCACCCCACTGTGGAAAGAAGGCCCCGTGTTGGGGGAGACAACAGAGGAGGCTGCCGACCCCTGCTCCTGTGCAGGGGCTGGGGGGACCCCACGGGGATACAGCAGAGAAAGATGGTCCTTGAAGGAGGCACATATTGAAACAGTGAACAAACCACACACACATTCACGCGTGCACGAACACGCATACACACATGTGCATAGCCAGGAGGGGATGATCCTCTTCTGGGTGTGGGAAGATTACATGCCGCCAGGTCAACTTTGATCCAAGAGCCACAGAGGAAGACAGTGACTTGCCCAAGGCCAAGGCCAAGTCTACAGGAGGCAGGCAGGGCTGCTATCTGGACTCCTGACTCTCCGCAAGGGCTGTCACTGAGCTGCTCTGGCTCCTGCCTTTGGACCCTCTGAACACATCATCGCCAGCTCACAGCTAACATCCCTCCCTGCAGTGAGTGTCAGAGGAGGGATTCTTGGACAGAAAAGAGATATGAAAGCCTCCCTCTGGGGCCCAGGTCCCCCAGCCCCATGACAGAACAGGCTCTCCAGACAGAGTGGGGGCCATAGTAGTTGGCAGGTCCACCTTCACTGTGTTGTCCATCAGAGCATCTCGCTCTGTACAGTCCACCAGGTCTGAGTGAAGACCACAGGCCGTCTACCTGGGGGAGGCCTGGGGTGGGGTGGGCCAGCAGGATGGATTATTTGCCAAGGGATGTTGGGTGGGTACTAACGCTGCCCTGGGGAAGCGTCAGCCTTCACTGGAGGAAGACTGCTCTGTGGGAAGGAGATATAACTGGGACTCTTGCCCTCCCCTCCTGGAGCAGGCAGGGGAGAGGCGCTCCTGGGGGCCGTGCCTCAGTGTGTGGGCAGGCAAATCCCACACCACCTTTATCTCCAGACACAAATCCCAAGAGCGACTCTGGCTCTAAGGGGACAGCAGAATTGGGAGCAGTGGTTCCCAAACTTTCGTACCCAGGCTGGGGTTAAAAATGCAGACTCCCTCACCCTCGTGAGATCCTGATTCTGTGGGTGCCACACTGGGAATCCTCCCTGAGTCTGAAACAGGTGATCCCCTGACCACATTTGGGGACACTCTAGCCCAGAATGTGCCTGCTAAAGTACCAACCACAACCCAATTACTGGTAAGTTCCATTCAGTAAAAGACGGGGACAGCCTAAGTGCTCAGTGAGGTGTGTTAGTGTTGCTATCGTTCCTGCCCTTGTTTCCGGCTGGAAGGAGGGAGATCCTGGTGGCTGGGCTGTCCCCCAGCCCTCCCCACTGGCCCAGACCCCACCATCTGACCAGTTGTTGAATTAAGCCTGAATTGATCTACTGGGGAGGGGAATTTCCATAGGATTGAGAGCAGCGAGACAGGATTGCCCAAATCAAACTCAAACCCTCCTGGCCTTCCCTCTGCCTCAGTCCAGGGGGTTTCCTAGGTGGCGCTGAGGGAGGGAAGGAACAGGCCGAGCCGACTCCATCTTGAAAGAGAAGGAAACTCCATCGTGCACTTTCAGTGAGCTTTGGACTATGTGCCTGGCGGCGTTAGGGGACTCACACTGACTGAAACCACCCACCCCGGCCGGGCTCCCTAGTAGCCATTCGCGTGAACTGTTTTATGACAGGAGGTCCTGGTAACGAACATGGAACTAATAGGCCACCACCAACCAGAAGAGTCCGGGGAAGGTCAGAAGGAGACACCGCGTGTCCGTCCACTTCCCAGAATCCCTCTCGCTAGCATCCATCTTGGCTGAGCGATGCGTGCGCCACCAGGAAGGACTCAGCATCAGAATGATTGGCCAAAGATTGGCTGGAATGACTGGCCAAATGATTGGCCGGAAACTAATCCCATCACCATAAAATCCGAGACTGCAAGCCACATGGCAGAGCTCTCCACCCTGGTGCCCTTTCCAATAGAATCTCTTGCTTTGTCAGCACGTGTCTCCTCGGACAATTCTTCTCCGTGTGTTAGACAAGAGCCTGCTCTTGGGGCCCTGGAGGGGGGCCCCCTCTTCCTACAACAGTAGCCATGGGGATAACATACCTACGGCCGAACTGGCCTCCTGGATTGATGAACACCAGATTCCATACCAAGATTTCCCATTGCCAAAAAGAATGTAATAATCCCCTATGGAGTCAATCACCTTTGTAATCTTTATGGCACCATTGGTGTAGGCTACGATATATAACCAGCTGACCCTTCTGATTATGAATCATGGCTGTAGCCTGATTGTATCTCCCTTTAACACTTTCCAGGCTAGGTTTAAGGATTTTGGGGATGTGGGCTTGAGCAGTACACTTAAGGTGTATAAGGTTTTCACAAAAGTCGGTCGGGGTCGTTGGCTAAGAGGAGACTCTGCCTTGGGCCTGCTGGTGTAATAAACTGCACTCCACTATCTGCATTGTCCTTCTGAGTGAGTTTGTTTCCCGGAACGCATGGCTACAACAGCGCCAGTGATAAAGAGCCTGACTGCCATTTCAGGAGACATAAAAAGACTTGGGTTCAATCCCTGGGTTGGGAAGATCCCCTGGAGGAGGGCATGGCAACCCACTTCACTATTCTTGCCTGGAGAATTCCATGGACAGAGGAACCTGGTGGGCTACAGTCCATAGAGTTGCAAAATATCGGACATGACTGAAGAGACTTAACATGCACAAGTTCTCCAGCAGGACCAGGAGGGGCAGTGACTGGGACCTCAGGCCCTGAGGGTGGCCAGAGCAGGGGGAACAGACAGGAGGGTGTGTTTTCCCTGGAGGCACTGTCCGTTCCCCAGGGTCATGGAGCGAGGTTTCCTCCCAGGCAGGTGAGGGGCAGGCCATGGTCTCATTCCAGTGGGGACATTGGAGAGACCAGTCCTCTCCATGTGGGGCTGTGACCTCGGCTTCTCTCTCAAGGTGGCTGGCTGAGGTCTTCACTGTACAAGGGATCCAGAAAGCCCCAGGCCTGGCTCCCCACTTGGGAAGGAGGCAGGCTCAGACAGCAGCCAACAGTAGGCTCTGAAGCCCCAGCCCAGGCGGGAGAGTGAACACAGCAGGACAGGGGGAGGGGTGGAGGAGAGGGAAATGGCAGGGAGGAATTGGAAAGGCAGCTGGGGGAGTTAAAATATGCAGATGGAGAGATGTGCGAATGCCTGGGAGAGAGGAAAGACCCGGATCCCAGGGAATGAGGGAGGCTGGGGAGCGGCCTCAGGAACCACCGTGGAGGGTGTGGCCTGAACCCCAACCATCTGAGACCCACCCTGGGAGGGCAGTGAGCCCAAGGGTCCAATCCAGGGCAGGGACACAGGGCTGGGGGAGAGAGTCCCACACCTGCCTCTGAGTTGGGGGGATCACGTGGGGGTACGGGGCTGCTCTCCCAGCCCAGAGTCCAAAAGCAACTTCCTCCCCAGGAAAGTGGAGCTGGAGTGTGAGCCCCGACCTGAGAGGAGGGGTAGTGGAGGGTGAGGGGAGGGTGTGCAGCTCCTCAGAGGGGTGCCCTGCTCTGGTGCTAAAGGCTTCTTGGCTCCTGACTTGAGACTCTTTTCCTTTCAGTCTCAGAGACGGGACATCTGAACTTGAGCCCCACCTGTGCTATCCTAGCTGGAAACCCAGGGACCTCATCTCTGAGAGCTCCCCCGGAGAGGAGAAACTGAGGCCCGCCACACAACAGCTTGTCTCCCCATTGTTGTGCATTCCCTCAGCACTTGGAGCAGTCTTACTTTGCGCTCCATTAATTTGCAAGTAGGCTGCTTTGTAAGTGTGCTTTTGTCTTTTTTCCCTGGCGGTCCTGACTCCCTCACCCAACCAGGGCTCCCAGGGTTGACAGCCAGCCGGGCTGCCTCCCCCAACAGCCTCCTCAGCAGAGGCCCCGCCATTAGCACCCTGCATGGGAAGGCTGTGGGGTGCTCAACAGTGGGGACCTGCTAGGTGGTGCAAAATGCCGAGCTCTAGCAGACCAGGTAGTCAGGGGGCTCTCCAGATGGGAAACTGACCAGCCAGACCCGGAAGTGGAACCTCCGGGAGTCTCAGCTGGTGCCTGCCCTGCTCCACTCCCAACTCTCAGTCTGACAGTTCCCCCATATGTGAGGTTAGTTATGTCTCTGAGGGTGCAAACTGAGTCTTGCCCACCTCATATTCCTGGGCAACCCAGACTGGACTCTTCCTCCTCCCTCAGAGACTCTCTCACGAGCTTCAAGAAAGGACCAACCAAATACAAGTTTGCCAGGAGACCCACTAACCCACACCTACCTGCCTTCGGGGCTTTCTTAGGACTCTGAGCTGAGCCAGACACGGGGTGCCCATAGTCCAGGCGATTCCAGGCCAGGATGTTCAGAACTGGGACAATCTCACCCCATCTCCCGTGAAGCCTCCAGCACATGGGACACTAACCACCACTCCACTTACTGCAAACCCAGTTCAGATGTCACCCAGAGGCATCACATACATTCTCTCTCTGCAAATTTCAGGTTCAAGATTCAGTCGCCTTGAAGACAGAAGTCCCCCTACTTCTTCATTTGTCAGGTGGGGTCCTTGTGTGCGCTGGTAGTCGCTGGTATTTGGGGACAACCTCACTCACCAGACAGCTATGTCTACAGGGTCAGGGGCACCAAAGCACTCACTTTCAGGATTTATTTTTGTAACTTCTAGAGGAGATTAATTTTCTTAAATCTCAGTGTTCAATATGCCATCTCCACTCAGGTACTCACTCCCACCCTGCACCTCCCCACTCTTCAGGGGAGAAAGGGATCAGCCCCATAGCTGGACACAGGGTTCCTTTTCTTCTCCTAGGCTGGGCTCTTCAAGGTCCACACAATAGGCCCAATCTTGCCCCCAAAGCCTTCCTTCCCACCAAATCCTATCTTGATCTCAGAGTTGGCTTTAGCCCTTTCCTCTGGACCAGACCTCCCTTCAAGATCACCTTGACCCTGTTCACACACTGCTGGGTCCCACCTGCAGCTGACCCGTGTGTGAGTCTCCCCCTTATCAAAACACAGGCTTTCTGAGACCAAATCTGCTCCTCCCTTGTCTCTGTGTGGGGTGTATTCCAAAGATGTGATTATGTGCTGGATCCAAAAACCCAAAAGGCAGCCAGTGTGGTAGGAAGAGCCCAGTTTTGCAGCCATCTTCCTGGGTCACGCTTGGCTCTGCCATTTCCTAGTGAGTGACTATAAGCAGATGAAACACAACCTCTTTTTGCCTTCCTTTCCTCTTCTGTAAGATAGGGATACCATACTCACCTCATTGCACTGTTATGGAGGCTAAATGAGATCATTCATTCATTTAACGAACACTGAACATCACAATGTGCCAGGAACTATGCTAGATGCTGTGCCAGGGAGAAAACAAAAGGAATTTACCCGCCTTCATGGGCTTCCCTGGTGACTCAGATGGTAAAGAATCCTCCTGCAATGTAGGAGTCCTGCGTTTGATCCCTGGGTTGGGAAGATCCCCTGGAGAAGGGAAGGGCTACCCACTCCAGTATTCTGGCCCGGAGAAATCCATGGACAGTATATGGGTCACAAAGAGTTGGACACGACTGAGTAACTTTAAAAACAAAAGTGTAGATGACATTCTAGTGAAGCAAACAGATAATATACAGCTAGAAAAAGAATCTCAGACATTGGTAAGTGCTGTGAGTAAATATAAGTCAGTGTAGCAGGGGAAGGAGTGCTGGTGGCTGGCATCTCAATGGGGTGGTCAGGGAGGGCATCTTTGAGGAGAGGGCATTTAGGTAAGGACCTAGCTGAGAGAGGACTGGGATGGAACAAGTGTTTAATAAGTGTTCGATGCTAATTGTCATTTGTTTTGTGTAAATAAGAAAGTCCCCAAACTAGGGAGAAGCCCCTGACCCAGACTTAAGACGGAGTGCCACCAACCCTGTCCTCGTCATACACAGCCCCAAGCCCACCCACAGCCTTGAGGTGCCCCCTTCCAGGCTGGGCCCCCAGAGGGAGGGAGTAATCACCTCTTCACTTTTACCTGCACCAGACCCAGGCCTTTGCTTATCTTCCTGCACCTAGAACCATCCCCTGCTCCTTGCCATCCTCCTATACTGCCCTCATCTTCAGGGATCTGCCTGCTTCTTCCCTCCTCCCCTCAGCCTCTCCTCCCAGCAGCATCCCCGTCTTCATCATTCAGTTTTACCCTCATTAATTAATAGAATCATTCCATCACTGTTCTTATTCTTGTATCTCCTTTGTGCTGTGTTGTGCTTCGTCGCCCAGTAGAGTCTGACTCTGTGACCCCATGGGCTGTGGCCTGCCAGATTTCTCTGGTTTATGGGGATTCTCCAGGCCAGAATACTGGAGTGGGTTGCCTTTCCCTTCTCCAGGGGATCTTCCCAACCCAGGGATCGAACTCAGGTCTCCCTCCTTGCAGGTGGATTCTTTACTGTCTGAGCCGCCAGGGAAGCCCAAGAATACTGGAATGGGTAGCCTATCCCTTCTCCAGGGATCTTTCTGACCCAGGAATCAAACTGGGTCTCCTGCACTGCAGGTGGATTCTTTACCAGGGAAGCCCTTACAATGGGATACCACTTGTCAATTAAAAGGAACCAACTACCATAACACAACATGAATATTTTATAATAAGTATATTAAGCAAAAGCAGATATCTCTTTTAGAGACACAATCATGACTCCTGACTTTCTCTTTAGAAACAAGACAAATATATTCCCAGAACATCCCTCTGAGGGTGGCACGAAGGTTAATACTGTTATTTTTATAAACGGAGGAACTGAGGCATAGTGAGGTGGAGACTTGCCTCACTGCAGATGCTTGAAAGGGGTATGCTGGGCCCAAGTCGAGTCTTCCCGCCGCAGTCCTCAGACACTCTCTCTACCCCTGGTCCTGTGCTGTGCACTAGTAGAACACACACACACACACACACACACACACACACACACACACCCCTAAGAACCGCCAGCCCCGCCTTGTGCATCAGGACCTCCCTCCCAGCTCCTAGCACAGGGTCCTGAGCAGGGACAGTCCATTAATTCTCACAAGATGATTCCAGCAGTCCTTTCAAGGAGAGTCAGAACAATCCAGGGCCCTTCCCTTGGGCCAGCAGGGCCCCCTCCCCACCCCTCCCCACGATGGCCGCCATCCTGGCCCCACTCACTTCTCCAGCATGGACATGACGATCGGGGGTAGCACCAGGATGGGCATGGGGAGGACCACTCGTGTCAGCGCTGTCTCCAGCAGGGCCTGAGGGGCAAGCAGAGGCTTGGTGAGCAGGGGCCTCTGGGGGCGGGACAGCTGCCTGGCAGCAAAGTCCGCCCTGAGCCCCTAGGTGTGTGTATTACTGCTAAGCACATCTGGCTGAACGGAATAATTCATGGAATTTCTCGCGAAGCTGTATTCCTGATAACAGAAAAAAGCTCTCCCCATCACAGATTCCCATCACCTGCCACGTGTGGGGGAGGGGTGGCAACACAGAGGCAGCCCCAGGAAGGGGCCTGCACCCAGGCCCAGGGAGGTGCCCGAGTTGGGGGGGGGGTGCCGCAGCTGAGAGGAAGCACCTGGAGAATGCAAGGTGCTCAGAAACAACGCAGGCGCTGGAAGGACCAGAGCAAACAGCTGGGACCCGCTGAGCTGCCTGCCGTTCCTTGCGCCCAGTGAGAACAGAGATTCTGGGACTGACTTTCTCTTTTTGGCCCTTAAAGACAAAGGTGTGCTGGCGCTGCATCTCCTGGCTCTGGAGGAGAGTCTGTCTTAGTGACAAGAGGTCAACTTTGTAGTGGGAAAGGCTTCTGCTGAGTGTCTGCAGTCCCCATGAGGGGTCTGCCTGGGGCCTGGCTCAGGGGTTCCCTCAGGATCCCCAGGCAGTGGCGGCTGTCGAGGCATAGCTCAGTGGCATCTCTGCATCCTGATGATCACTGGGATGCAGGCTCCTGGTTCTCAGAGAAGGCTCAGGGAATGCTTGTAACACGTGGGTCCCTGGAGTCTTTCTCCAGAATAGCAAGGGGCCGGCAGAGTCAGGGCAAAGGAAGCCCAGGGCTGCAGAAGAGTTGGGGTTCCCTGCTGTTTGGACCATGTGGAGGAGCTGTCATGGTTGGCCACCCTCTCAGGAAGTCAGGAAAGATTATAGGGCTGGATAGGAGGTTAGGGTCAGGTAGGAAGTTGAGGCTAAATCCCCTCTGATGATGGTCCAGGGGCTGAATATTTCTCCCAGGAACCTGGGTTCTTCATCATCAGCTGCAGGAAGGCCTGGGAGAGGGTCCCTCCAGTCTCCTGAACAGGTGTAAGGATGTGGGGGGTGCCCAGAGCCTGTGCAGGAAGCAGAGGATGTGGTGTGGACACCAGCACCCTCGAGCTCCTTGCCCCTCACAAGCCTTGCACGGACACTTACTTTCCCAGTGGGGTCAGAGGCTTATGGAGACAGCCTCGCTGACAGAGCGTGGTGGGGGCTCCACGTGAGCTGATGAGGGAGAGGGGCTTAGGGAGAGGGGCTGGAGCAGAGGGGACCCAGCAGTTGGAGGCTAGGGCAGGACATGACACTAGTCGCCATTAGGATGAAGGCCGGAAAGCACAGGGAGATATATACACAGACTGGAATTTTTTAAAAAATTCTAATTGCTAGAGTGGGTGAGGCTGGTGAAAAGTGAAAGAAGTGAAAGAGGGCCTCTTGAAACAAAATACTCTTCCCCAAACCATCCCCATGGCTTCCTGTAAGCCTGAAATCCCTTCACCTTGGCCACACTCACTCCCTGGTGACGTATCACCTGCAGAAGTGCCTGTTAGCACAGAACCACAAATCATCCACTTCCACCTGTCCTCTTCTCACCCAGGGGGATATGAAGGCCCCGGGAGCAGGGCTCTAGGTCCTGGGGAAGGGAAAGCAAGCTCCAGGGGGGAGGTCTCCTCTGCCCTCACCAATTAACAGGTCAGAGAAAGCAGGTCCTAAGGGGCTGGGATAAGAGATGGGGATGTTTCCCAGGGGTGAAGAGGTTGCTGCAGAGAAGCAAGGGTGTCCAAGGTGCAGGGCTGGCTGGGGCCAGACTTGAGGCCTGTGGTTCATACGGACGGGAGTTGGGGTGGGGCAGGGAGACGAGCTCAAGAGGAAGGGCAAGGGCACAGTGGACAAAAACCCCTGGGGAATGAACACGTCAAGGGAAAACTAATCAGAGCCTCCCCACCAGCCCCCTGAGCCCCTAGATGACCCACATGTCTGGCGGCGATCTTGGAGGAGCCCACGAGGTTGCCGTCACCGTCCAAGACATCAATTCCCTCCTCCAGCTCCCCGTACCGCATCAGGACCACGTTGCAGATATTGGCGCTGGCTGGAGAGAGAGAAGGGAGCAGGAGTGAGGGGGGAGGTGGCATTCTACCCTGTGGAGAAGACCACTGGGCTCCACCCACACCAGGCAACGAAGCTTCTGAATAAATGCCGAGTCTTCCCTGGTAGCTCAGCTGGTAAAGAGTTCGCCTGCAATGCAGGAGACCCCGGTTCCATTCCTGGGTTGGGAAGATCTCCTGGAGAAGATCCTCTGGGTGCCCACTCCAGTATTCATAGGCTTCCCTGATGGCTCAGATGGTAAAGAATCCGCCTGCAAGGAGGGAGACCTGGGTTCGATATCTGGGTTGGGAAGATCCCCTGTAGGAGGGCATGGCAACCCACTCCAGTATTCTTGCCTGGGAGAATTCCCATGGACAAAAGAGCCTGGTGGGCTACAGTCCACGGGGTCACAAAGAGTCAGACACGACCGAGTGACTAAGCACAGCACCGCTCCAACAGTGGGCGAAGGCGTGACCTGCTGCCTATCAGCCTGGTGAAGGATGTGGGGCCCTTGGGAACCTGGAAAGCAAAGGTGGAGAATAAATAACCCGTGTGAGGGGGGAAGGGGAAACTGTTCAGGGCTCAGAGAGCAGCCAGTTATCCAGGACACTGCTTTCCTCTCCTCAGGGGCAGGCCCCACCGGCAGGCGAAGTGGATGCCCATCCAGGAGGTCAACCCCCACTGGTGCCGGATGCTTCGCCATCAGCTACTCAGCCCCTTGGCTGCCTTTCTGGGCATCCTCTTAAAATGCCAGCTGCCCCCCACACTTAGCCCCTCGCTCCTCAGAGTGAATCAAGCTCCCAGAGATTTGCTTCCCTGACAGCAGGTGCCAGAGCAGGCAGGAACCTCAGTGCTCACCCAGCGCCTCCCCCTCATCATATGGATGGAAGATTGAGGCTCAGAGAGGGGGGTGACTTATCTGAGGTCACACAGCAAAGTTGGACAGAGCCGAAAGGCTAGTGCCCCATCCTCTGGGTACCCAGGAGATGGAAGAGTTTGGGGTGGCGGCTAAAGGCATGCCTTCTACATTCTTGATTCAGATGCTTGGGTTTCCTCCTTTGGCCATGCCTCCCCATCTCAGCTGAGATCATGGGGACCTGGGCTGAGGGGAGGGCTCCTGGCTCCTTACTTCGGCAGAGTGTGTCCAAATTTGGGGGGGCCGCCCATCAGTTGGCTCCTCTCCCCTGGGATTCACATGGCTGGGCCTGGGCCCAGGGCCGGGTGTGGGTGCTGACCTCGCCTGAACTCTGGTCCTGCTCCAGGATGGAAGCGGGGGGATTTGGGGGTGGTGGGAGGGTGGGCAGTGTGGGGGTGACAAATGTGGAGCCCGCCTGCTTCACTCCTCCCCCAAAAGCGCCTTGCTGTGTTTAAAGTTTTAATTTTTGCTAATTAATGTCAATTAATTTTGTATAATGAGTGTTTAATTTTGGGGAGTGTGTGAGCCTGGGAGCGACTGCAGTTCTGGGCTGTGAACGCTGATTAGCATCAACACCTGCTGCTTCCTCACTCCCTCCAGTGAGGGGGGGCGCCAGGGTTTGGGGAACTGGAGGGCGGCAGGGCCTAGTGGGCAGGTGGAGTCGGAGGAGGACCGCAGATGCTCCTGGTGCCCAAGCCAATGCTAGGGAGTGGAGCGGGCCAGGGCGCTTGCAGTTAGGGGACAGGGCCCTGCAGGTGAGGGGCCGCTCGAGGCCCTGAGGGTCTCGGAGCCTCAGTCTCCTGTTTCAGTAAAGCGGGGAGGTGGAATAAACAGAGGGGAAGACCGAGGTACGCTGCAGCCTTTGGAGAAGAAAAGCAGGAGACCCAGTACAGTTTCGAAGCGCATTTACAGCACATATGCCGTCTCCGAGTAGCTCTCGTGTTTCCACACGACACACAGTCAGTGGGAGCCCTGGGCAGACCTCGTCGGCATCAGTCCCTGCTGTCTCCACAGCAGCCACGCTCTCCCGTCTTAAACAGGGGCTCTCAACCGGGGCTGGTCTTGTGAGGCATTTGGCAACGTTGGAGACATTTTTGATGATCACGACCTGGGGGGCGGGGGTTGTTACTGGCATCTCTGGGTAGAGACCAGAGACTAAACATCCTACAATGCACAGGACAGGCCCCGCAGCAAAGAACGATCCGGCCCAGCATGTCAGCAGAGTTGACGCTGAAAAGCCCTTGTCTTATACACACCCAGAGACCAAGAGTCAGTCAGGTGAATCTGAGGTAAAGGAGGAGAGGATGGGAGCCTGGGTTTCAGGCCAGTCGGCCTTGGGTTCCACGCCTGGCTCTTCATCTCCTGCTCCTCACCCTTAGAGGTGAGCTCCTGATAGCCCCAGGCCCCCCTAGGACTTAGAGTCCAGAAGGGCCCCCAGCGAGGCCTTGGGTAGGGGCACCTGGCCCGAGTTAGTGACTCGCCCTCTAGTGGTGGCAGGGAGGTACTGCACCTATCACACCCCTGGGACAGCCAGGCCCTTAAGTACCAGGAGACCCAAGAAAACCTTTGGAGATAATATTGGAGTTTTCTGCCCTGAAAGGCATTAATCTCTGCCCTCTGAGAATACATTCTACCACCATCACCACCACCATTCCAGGAAAGGCAAGGCCACAGGAATGTGGCTCAGGGGAGGAGCAGCTGCTTAAACTCACTCTGTGAACTCTGCTCCCTGCAGGCCTCCCAAGTATAAAAATGGGGCTGCATTTAGTGTGTCCATGAATTTCTGGGTGCTGGCTGAGTTTACAGGCTTGTCCAGGTAGGGGGAAGCCAGGGACAGCTGAAACATGTCATGTCCAACTGTGTGTGTGTGCACGTGTGTATGAGATCATGGTTTGGGAGCTGATGGGGTTGCCCCAGGCTGTGGTGGCATCGCACCTGCTTTCTGAAATTTCTGAATATGTGATGTGGCCTCAGAAGGATAGAGCAGGCCATTGGTCCAAACACAAAACCACTTGAGATGAAAGACAGAGCATAAAAGGAAGTGAAAGCCCACCCTCCCTCCCTGCCTAGACCCTTTTGAGAATGACAATGTCCCCCTCTCATCTAAGCTGCAAGATGGGAAAGAGGCAGAGAAATCCCTGAAAGCCACCTCAGAATGATGGCAACCCCAGGCTCCTCCCAGCGAACACCCACTTTCTTACTGTCAACTCAGCACAGGCCCTGTAATCTCTTCTGTCAACTCTGTACAGTGGTTTGCCATTTATTGAGCGCTTGCTGTATGCACCGGTTACTAGCCATCCCTACCTCTGAGCAATGAGAATGCCAGCCTGTTTCAGTGATTCCATAATCTATCTCTTCCAGAGCTTTAAGTTCTACTGGATTCCTTTCAAACCCTCCCAGATCGCTCTTACCCTACTCCTGAAAAGTTCAGCTCCAGCAGTACTGTCACTGAGAGACTAAAGAAATGAAAAGAGAAAGAGAGACCAGCCGTGGGCTATGGGTCTTCTTCCTAGCATACCAGCAAGATCCATTATTGATAGTATCAGCAGGTTAATTAAGCAGTCTGTTAGTGATAATGTTAAGAAAGCTGGCACATTTTCAACTCAGATTGACACCATTCAAGACTCAGGCATAACTGATGTTGGAGCAGCGATACTGGGAGATGTCAGTTGATGAGAGAGAAAGAGAGGGAGAGAAAGCGAGAGAGACTGCTCCATGCTGATGGCGAGCTCAGTGTCAAGGCCTGAGGAAAATATGCTCTTGACTACCGCAGATGTTCTCACATCAGACGCACCATGATGCAAAATCATGCAGATTGTGAACAGCTAATGAAGTGCCCGTGTGAAAAGGACAGCGTGGGGAGGAAGAAAGAGCAGCAGACAGAAAGAGAAATGTGCAAGAAGGTTCTCAAAAAGAAGACTACAGGGGGGCTTGCCCCTTGAACTAGCACGGGAACAGAGGCATCGATCAATGGAGTTAATAGTCCCGAAACACTCCCAGCTGTAGGGGAAAGGAATTTCTGTAAATGTGGTTGTATCACCTCACAGGGCAAGGGCCATTCAAAATATGGGGTGGAGCAATGGGCTATTTATCTGGGAAAATCAAGCACCGTAACTCCTCTGTTCTAAGAAGCATTCACTCATATTTTAACAGTACAAAAGTCACAATGTGCCGTGTGGCAGGGGAGACCTTACTTGCTCTTCATCACAACTGCCTGTGCATGGGCGACCTGAGCCACGAGTAGAGGCATCTATTCATACAAGTGTCACCTCAGCTGCCCACAGCAATCCACACAGAATTTGAACTTAAACTTAGATTCCTAATTGTTGCCTAAAACATCTTTTTAAAACTTACACTATAATAGAGCATGGACATGAAAAGTTATTGTACATGCAGAAGATCGTCTGCCAGATACCAGGCAATGCAATTAAAGGCAGCAGAAATTGCCAAACCATAGATAGCTACCCTAAAGAAATGCTTGCCCATATGCACAAAGAGACATTTACAAGGAAGTTAATTATAGCACTGTTTGTAACAGCAAATAATTAGAAACAACCTAAATGTCCACCATTAGGGAACTCACATGGGAAGATCGCCAGAGCAAACTTATGTGAACAAACTTACTGAGTATGTACAGGATGGTTTGCTGAACGTAAACCTCACAACTGGTACACACATGTGTCCACACAAATCCCTGGATAACGTTCTGGAAGGGTCACACCGCGCCAAGTGATCCTCTTGGGGAAGAGAAACAAATTTGAAAATTAGGGATTATTGAAGGACTTCCACTATTTTACCCTAAATTTACCTAGACTGTTTGCATTTTTGCAAAGAGAATGTAACCAGGCTTTTCTTATCTAAAAGTTGAAAAGGAAATGCCAAACTTCTTGAAGTAGATCAGAAAAATTTCAAACCCCAGCAGGGGTTGATGTGACCTATACTTAGGCATCTGTTTCAAAAACTTCCTAAAGAAGCTGATTAACTTTAAAAATATTTTTTTCCCTCAAGTAAAGAATAAAATGAAACCACAAGTATAATAAAGCAGGAGACGAAAAAAGAACTCAATAATCTTTTATGAGTTTTGAAATTATCCTGTCAATTTAAAAGGGACTAAAAAGGGTCAAGAGTAGAGAGCCAGAGATGACAAAAAGCAGTGGTGGTCACGATGCTGTATTTAACAATCAATGCCCAAAACAGAATTGTAAAATGTGAAAAAGGTTGAGATTCAGACTCTGTGATATTGAAAAAGTGATTTGCATTGAATGTGCAGTATATGCTTATTTATTCCTTCAAATGAAATATAGTCCTCTCCTCTTCGGAAAGGTTGTTACATTAATGCCTCACAACAAAGGTATCTTAGGATTAAGAAACATGGCATTTGATACCTATTTATGAACCATATTACAAGAAATGGGAAGCTTTAAAATATATTTATTATATACGACAAAGGGCTACTGATATGAAGGGTCGATGGGGGGTCATGGTGACTGACTCCCCATAACTAAGTGTAATATCCTTCCCTTGATCCAGGATGGGATGTGTGACCGACTTAGACAATGAGGGGTGTCTGCAGGACTTTTGGGAAAGTCCTCCTCCCACTAAAAAAGAGGTGGTGGTCAGCAGAACCTCCTGTCCTCTGGACAGTGGTGGGTTTGGATATGAAGTTTGGAATTGTGGTTGCCATCTCACAACCATGAAGGGAGTAAACCTGAAGATGAAGTCCCTGGCAGAGCAAAGATAGAATGGCCTTGATGCCTGAAGGGAGACTTGACCTCTGTAATGTAATCATTACTATTTAAGCCGGTTTGAGTTCAGGGTTTCTGTTACTTACAGCCAAAAATGATCATAAAATACATAAAGAGCTTTAACAATTATTAAGAAAAAGATACAGTGATTAACAGACTCAAAGAATGAACTTTAGGTTACCGGGGTGGGGGAAGGGTGGGGGAACGGTGGGGGGAGAACAGATTTGGAGTCCGGGATTTACATATACGCGCTAGTAATATTTAAAATAGATGACCAGCAAGGACCTACTATATGGCACAGGGAACTCCACCCAATATTCTGTAATAACCTAAATGGGAAAAGAACTAGAAAACGAACAGATACATGTATATATATAACTGAATCGCTATGGTGTATATCTGAAACTAACATAACATTGTCCATCAACCATATTCCAATATAAGATAAAAATTACAGAGAAAAATACAATGATCAAAATCACTGAAAAATATTTAAGTAAAAATTCATAAAAGAAATGTTTTAAAATATTTTAAAATTCAATGAATGTGAACTTACTAATCATCAAAGACTGATTTTTGAATCTAAGAAAAAAATTAACCTGCAAGAGTTCTTCATCTTTGGGTGTAAGCAAAAAATAAGGGAGCTTGACTCATTGGGTTAATGGTTTACAAATAGCTTGGGCTTGTTTTCTCTTTGTTGATGGTGTCTTCTGTATACAGTTTAACACACATAAGTATTTGTGTATGCTCGGTCGCTCAGTCGTGTCTGACTCTTTTTGACCCCATGGACTATAGCCCACCTGGTTCCTCTGTCCATGGAATTTCCCAGGCAAGAATACTGCAGTGGTTTGTCATTTCCTATTCCAGGGGATCTTCCTGATCCAGGGGTCAAATCTATGTTTCTGTGTCTCCTGCACTAGCAGGCAGACTCTTTACCACTACACCACCTGGGAAGCCCTTTAACATACAATATATCGTCATATATGTTGTCAAATAAGCAATCCTTTCCTCTCTGGTATATACTTTTCGGATCACCAAGAAACTCTATCCCTACTCCAAAAATGTGCATCTACATTTCCTTCTAGAAGCTTTAACATTTTACTGTACACATTTAGGTCTTCAATCTGTCTGGAATTTGTTAGACTGCAAGGAGATCAAACCAGTCAGTCCTAAAGGAAATTCACCCTTAATATTCATTGGAAGGACTGATGCTCAAGCTGAAGCTCCAGTACTGTGGACACCTCATATGACAAGCTGACTCATTGGAAAAGACCCTGATGTTGGGAAATATTGAGGCAAAAGGAGGAAGGGGTGGCAGAGGATGAGATGGTTAGGTAGCATCACCAACTCAAAGGACATGAATTTGAGCAAACTCTGGGAGACAGTGAAGGACAGGGGAGCCTGGCATGCTGCAGTCCATGGGATCACAAAGAACAGACAAGACTTAGCAACTGAACAATAAATGAAAAGAAATCTCCTTCTCTCTCTTTTATTTGGAAACCCAAATGCCCAGTGAAGTTAAGAAAAGATTCTCAACCATACTGGGAATTGGAAAGTGCAAATTAAAATGAGAAAGATCCATTTCAGATGGATATAATTTTGTTTTAAAAATTGATAAATTTAAAAATTGATAAAAATTGATAAAATTGTTGAAGAAGATGTAGGGAAACAAAAATCACCCTTGCAGGCAGAGTAAAAGCCAGTCTGCGCATTTGGTGCAGATGGAGATAGGCTTGCTCCTTGGAAGAAAAGATATGACCAACCTAGTTCAGTACAGTTCAGTCACTCAATGGAGTCCAACTCTGCAACCCCATGGACCACAGCACGCCAGACCTCCCTGTCCATCACCAACTCCCGGAGTTTACCCAAACTCATGTCCATCGAGTTGGTGATGCCATCCAGCCATCTCATCCTCTGTCGTCCCCTTCTCCTCCTGCCTTCAACCTTTCCCAGCATCAGGGTCTTTTCAAATGAGTCAGCTCTTCGCATCAGGTGGCCAATGTATGGAGTTTCAGCTTCAGCATCAGTCCTTCCAATGAATACCCAGGACTGATCTCCTTTAGGATGGACAGGTTGGATCTCCTTGCAGTCCAAGGGACTCTCAAGAGTCTTCTCCAACACCACAGTTCAAAAGCATCAATTCTTCTGTGCTTAGCTTTCTTTATAGTCCAACTCCCACATCCATACAAGACTACTGGAAAAACCATAGCCTTGACTAGATGGACCTTTGATGGCAAAGTAATGTCTCTGCTTTTTAATATGCTGTCTAGGTTGGTCATAACTTTCCTTCCAAGGAGTATGCATCTTTTAATTTCATGGCTGCAGTCACCAACTGCAGTGATTTTGGAGCCCAAAAAAATAGTCAGCCACTGTTTCTACTGTTTCCCCATCTATTTCCCATGAAATGATGGGACCAGATGCCATGGTCTTAGTTTTCTGAATGTTGAGTTTTAAGCCAACTTTTTCACTCTCCTCTTTCACTTTCATCAATAGGCTTTTTAGTTCCTCTTCACTTTCTGCCATAAGGATGGTGTCTTCTGCATATCTGAGGTTATTGATATATTTCCCAGCAAACTTGATTCCAGCTTGTGCTTCATCCAGCCCAGCGTTTCTCATGATGTATCTAAGTTAAATAAGCAGGGTGACAATATACAGCCTTGACGCACTCCTTTCCTGATTTGGAACCAATCTGTTGTTCCGTGTCCAGTTCTAACTGTTGCTTCCTGACTTGCATACAGATTTCTTAAGAGGCAGGTCAGGTGGTCTGGTATTTCCATGTTTTTCAGAATTTTCCACAGTTTATTGTGATCCACACAGTCAAAGGCTTTGGCATAGTCAATAAAGCAGAAAAAGATATTTTTCTGAAACTCTCTTGCTTTTCAATGATCCAACGGATGTTGGCAATTTGATCTCTGTTTCCTCTGCCTTTTCTAAAACCAGCTTGAACATCTGGAAGTTCACGGTTCATGTATTGCTTAAGCTTGGCTTGGAGAATCTTGAACATTACTTTGCTAGCATGTGAGATGAGTGCAATTGTGCAGTAGTTTGAGCATTCTTTGGCATTGCCTTTTTTGGGGATTGGAATGAAAACACCTTTTCCAGTCCTGTGGCCATTGCTGAGTTTTCTAAATTTGCTGGCATATTGATTGCAGCACTTTCACAGCATCAACTTTTAGGATTTGAAATAGCTCAACTGGAATTCCATCACCTCCACTAGCTTTGTTCGTAGTGGTGCTTCCTAAGGCCCACTTGATTTCACATTTCAGAATGTCTGGCTCTAGGTGAGTGATCACACCATTGTGATTATCTGGGTCATGAAGATCTTTTTGGTACAGTTCTCCTGTGTATTCCTGACATCTCTTCTTAATATCTTCTGCATCTGTTAGGTCTATACCATTTCTGTCCTTTATTGTGCCCATCTTTGCATGGAATGTTCCCTTGGTATCTCTAATTTTCTTGAAGAGATCTCTAGTGTTTTCCATTCTCTTATTTTCCTCTATTTCTTTGCAGTGATCACTGAGGAAGGCTTTCTTATCTCTCCTTGCTATTCTTTGGAACTCTGCATTCAAATGGGTATATCTTTCCTTCTCTCCTTTGTTTTTCACTTTTCTTCTTTTCACAGCTATTTGTAGGACCTCCTCAGACAGCCATTTTGCTTTTTTGCATTTCTTTTTATTGGGGATGGTCTTGACCCCTGTCTCCTGTACAGTGTCACGAACCTCCGTCCATAGTTCATCAGGCACTCTGTCTGTCAGATCTAGTCCCTTAAATCTATTTGTCACTTCCACTGTATAATCATAAGGGATTTTATTTAGGTCATACCTGAATGGTCTAGTGGTTTTCCCTGTTTTCTTCAATTTAAGTCTGAATTTGGCAGTAAGGATTTCATGATCTGAGCCACAATCAGCTCCCGGTCTTATTTTTGCTGACTATATAGAGCTTCTCCATCTTTGGCTGCAAAGAATATAATCAATCTGATTTCGGTGTTGACCATCTGGTAATGTCCATGTGTAAAGTCTCCTCTACACATGTTGTTGTATGTACACAACATACACATGTAGATACACATGTATCTACACATGTCTTGTCTACACAGTGTTGTTGGAAGAGGGTATTTGCTATGACCAGTGCGTTCTCTTGGCAAAACTCTATTAGCCTTTGCCCTGCTTCATTCTGTACTCCAAGGCCAAATTTGCCTGTTACTCCAGGTATTTCTTGACTTCCTACTTTTGCATCCCAGTCCCCTATAATGAAAAGGACATTGGGTGTTAGTTCTAGGAGGTCTTGTAGGTCTTCATAGAATCGTTCAACTTCAACTTCTTCAGCATTACTGGTTAGGGCATAGACTTGGATTACCGTGATACTGAATGGCTTACCTTGGAAATGAACAGAGATCATTCCGTCATTTTTGAGATTGCATCCAAGTACTGCATTTTGGACTCTCTTGTTGACTATGATGGCTACTCCATTTCTTTTAAGGGATTCCTGCCGACAGTAGTAGATATAATGGTAATCTGAGTTAAATTCACCCATTCCAGTCCATTTAGTTCGCTGACTCCTAGAATGTCGATGTTCACTCTTGCCATCTCCTGTTTGACCACTTCCAATTTGCCTTGATTCATGAACCTAACATTCTGGGTTCCTATGCAATATTGCTTTTTACAGAATCGGACTTTGCTTCTATCACCAGTCCCATCCACAACTGGGTATTCTTTTTGTTTTGGCTCCATCCCTTCATTCTTTCTGGAGTTATTTCTCCACTGGTCTCCAGTAGCATATTGGGCACCTACCTACCTGGGGAGTTCTTTCATTGTCCTATCTTTTTGCCTTTTCATACTGTTCATGGGGTTCTCAAGGCAAGAACACTGAAGTGGCTTGTCATTCCCTTCTCCAGTGGATCACGTTTTGTCAGAATTCTCCACCATGACCCATCCGTCTTGGGTGGCCCTATACAGCATGGCTTAGTTTCATTGATTTAGACAAGGCTGTAGTCCATGTGATCAGCTTGGCTAGTTTTCTGTGACCAACCTAGAAGCATATTAAAAAGCAGAGACATTACTTTGCCAACAAAGGTTCATCTAGTCAAAGCTATGGTTTTTCCAGTAGTCATGTATGGATGTGAGAGCTGGACTATAAAAAAAGCTGAAAGCCAAAGAATTGATGCTTTTGAACTGTGGTGTTGGAGAAGATTCTTGAGAGTCCCTTGGACTGCAAGGAGATCAAACCAGTCAATCCTAAAGATCAGTCCTGAATATTCTTTGGAACGACTGATGCTAAAGCTGAAACTCCAATACTTTGGCCATCCGATGTGAAGAACTGACTCATTGGGAAAGACCCTGATGCTGGGAAAGATTGAAGGCAGGAGGAGAAGAGGATGACAGAGGATGAGATGGTTGGATGGCATCACCGACTCAATGAACATGAGTTTGAGCAAGTTCCGTGAGTTGGTGATGGACAGGGAAACCTGGCGTGCTGCAGTCCCTAGGGTCGCAAAGAGTTGGACACAACTGAGTGACTGAACTGAACTGAACTGAGAGATGGGCATTACCTCTGACGTGATCATTCCACTTCTGTGAACTGACCCTTGACTGCTGACTCTCAGTACTGGCTGCACAACTGAAACCAAATCAGAGGTAGGACCCAGATGTCTGCATCTCTTTTTAAAACTCCCTAGTTGGTTGTTTGAAAAGCTCTGGCCTGCAGAAGCCCCTGCTCGTGTGCACACGGACACGTGTATAAGGCTGTCTGGTGCATTGCTGCATATAATAGTGAGAAACTGGAAACAGCTTAGATGTTCCCAATTAGTCTTTAGAAGCTGAGATGAATGCATATGTATTAACACGGGTAAATCTCAAAACCACAATGGAGAGCAAGTTTAAAAGGATATGTTCAGCACAACATTATGTAAACTTAACATATAAACAATACAATTTCTGGTTTATGATATAGACACATAAAATACAATATAAAAACACAAATGGGGAAGATGTAAGTCAGTAGCCTTCCTCAAGAGAGAAGAAGGAAAACAGAATTAAAAAGGCAGAGGGCAGAGAAAGCTTTGGGTGCATCTAATATTTTACTCTCTATTTCCTATAATATTCCATGTATTTGAAATAACATATCGCAACCTTTAAAAAAGCCACAGATGGAAAAAAAATGCCACAGATGAATTATTATGACTATTAAAAGGATAAGTTGGAATTTTATGACTGTCATGGAAAGACATCCAAAATTGATTGTGAGGTTAAAAAGAGATTTATGAACAGTATACACAGTATGATCTTACTTATATTAAATATATATTTACATTGGTATGTTAATAGTATATAAATACAATAAACAGGCAGAGATTCCTGTACTTTGAGATATTTATTTGAATTTGGAGGGATATATACCAAATTTATCTCTGAGGAGAGAAGTGAAATTGTTTAACTTATGTAACAATCAAGTATTGTCAGAAAAAAACAGAACAGTTTTTATTAAAACAAAACTCAGAACACTCTAGTGGAAACCAGGAGACTTGAGCCCAAAGCTCCCCAGACTCCACTTCCTCTCTGTCTTATTTTGTAGGTAACAAGTACATACAGTAAACAATCCAAATCACGAAAAAGGGTAAATAAAAAAATGCAAGCCTCCGTCCTACCCCTGACCTTTAGTTTACTCCCCTCCCCTTAGGCAGCCACTGTAGCCAGACTCTCATGTCCCTGCCAGACAAGGTCTCTGTATTTACAAGCAGACATGTATGTATTGATACATCATTACCTTATGTATACACACACACTTGAATCACACCAGCCTACACAGCCTTTGTCTTTGGAGGAGAGGTTATCAGATGGGAATGTGTACGCTAATACTTGCTTGATTTCATGATACCCCTCTGCCTGGGAGGCTGGGCTGTGTGGCACGTGTGTGTACATGCATGCATGCCTCAGTTGCTTCAGTCATGTCTGACTTTTAGTGACCCCCTGGACTATAGCCTGCCAGCCTCCTCTGTCCATGGGGTTCTCCAGGCCAGAATACTGGAGTGGGTTGTCATACCCTCCTCCAGCGGATCTTCCCAACCCAGGGAGCAAACCCGGGTTTCTTCTGTCTCCTGCATTGCAGGTGGATTCTTTACCACTGAGCCACCAGGGAAGCCCTATAGGGCACATATTTTCTTTTAAATAGCCTGAGAATTTGGGGAGAATTTCACAACCCATATTGAAGTGTCACTAACTTAGGACTGGGAATTTCTGGGTTGAAAAATCAGCCTGTAAATTTAGGTATAGGCTGACTCTGAAGTTTGGGATCTCCTAATAAAAGATTCCTGCTGACACATTCATTTTCTGAAACGCACCCTTTTATCACAGCTCCTCCCTAGCTGAAGATTCTTCAATGATCCCCCATTAATCATAAGCTAAAGCTAAATTTAATAAATTTATGATTTATCAAATCATAAATCTCAGCTAGTTTTCAGGGCCCCAAAATGCCCTTTCCCCGCCTGGCCCACACCAACCAGGCCCCCTCCTTTCACATTCATAACCCCTCCTTCGTTGTCTTGGGCTTCCCCACCTCTTCTGCATCTGGTCTTCTTTGCCTTCTGGATTTCAGGAATTAGAAGATTCCTGAATTGGAAGGTCACTCGTCCAACAAGCACTCTCTAAGCGCCTACAGTATGCCAGGTCCTAGGCAATCTGCCCACAAGAGATGACTTGGTCACACAAAAGTGTCTCTCTCAGATGTTTGGACCAGGCTGATACTCAGGTGCTTCTCTATCTTAAGAGTCAGGCAGCTCATTTGACTAGGAGACTGTCAGTTTTTCAGAAGATCCTGCTACTCTTTTTGTCTCCACTCCCAGTGCTATTCTGCACGTGTGGGATCCAGAACTAAAGAGACACCCTTGTTCTGGCCACGCTGCCTCTAACATGCAGCTGAAGCCAGGCAGCCCCATCAGAGCCACACGCCACATGTCTGTGCTGGTCACTCAGTCATGTCTGGCCCTTTAAGACCCCACGGACTGTAGCTCATCAGGCTCCTCTGTCCGTGGAATTCTCCCGGCAAGCATACTGGAGTGGGTTGCCATTTCCTTCTCCAGGGGACTTTCCCGACCCAGGGATCGAACCCGGGGGGTCTCCCTCATTGCAGGCAGATGCTTTACCGTCTGAGTTACTAGCGAAACCCAACACATCACATGGGTGGACCTATCTCAGGCATACAGTCCACAAAATCCCCAGTTGTTATCCTAAGTACTCCAATCAAATCAGGTTCAGCACCTCCACACTTGTGCAGCTGCATTTTTTGAATAGCGAGCCTTACATCAAACCTTGTGAGATCTTTTTGGATCCTGGTAGGTGGCTCAGTGGTAAAGAATCTGCCTGCCAATGCAGGAGATGCAGGAGACCTGGGTTTGATCCTGGGTTGAGAAGATCCCCTGGAGGAGGAAATGGCAACCCACTCCAGTATTCTTGCCTGGAGAATTCCATGGATAGAGGAGTCTGGTGGGCTACAATTCATGGGGTCTCAAAGAGTTTAACATGCCTGAGTGACAGCGCACACACACACCCTTGCCCGTGAATTCATATGAAATCATTGCCAAGTTGCTATTTCCACCCCTGACCAAGGCAGGTATAAAATAAGTGAGGGGACAAGACCGAAGGCAGAGCCCTAGAACACACCACTGGGGGACTTCCCTCTGCTTGACTCAGGCCCACTGGCCCTGTCCTCTTGGGGCCTGACACACACCAGGGCCCCAAGCCAGTTCTAGGGCCCTGATTCTGGCACCCAGCCTGGCCCGCCTACCTACCCAGATCCAACCAAGAAAGGCTGAAGAATGTGCCCAGGGTGACCAAGTCATCCATCCTAGGCCTGCAAACTGAGTGAATGAAAGTGACCGCAAAAACTGGCATGAGAAAAGAAAACAGTCAAAAAACAGTTTAAAAAAACATACCACACACACACACAAATACCACAATAAATTCTAAGCAGCCACACAATGTGGTCACCAATGTCATCAAGGTGGGGTTTCACTTCTGGGTGCCCAATTTCAAACCATTTTTACTAAAACATTCATCTGATCACTGTACAAACCCACATGGAACACTGGGTGCCAAGCAAAGAGGGTGTCTGGGGGTTGGTGATGAATGAGGTCCAGTCCCTGTCTTGGAGAGCTCACAGTCTGATGAGGGAGGCAGACTCAAAAACAAAATGAGTAGTTCCAGGACAGACATAGGCACACACAGGGTGCTGTGGTATAATCCTGACTGGGGCTACCAGGGAGGACTTCCTGGAGAAGGTGGTATCTGAAGTGAGAAATGAAGGCCTGGCAGTCAAGAGAAGGCAGAAAGTGGGAAGAGCAAGCGCTCCAATCAAACAGGGCCTGTGCAAAGGCCTGGGGCCCAGACAGAAGGGAAGTCACAAGATCCACCACAGTGCGATAGGGTTCAAGCAAGGCCAGGGCCCATGTCCAAAAGGTGACTCAAGGGCCTTGAGGATAGCCTAAGGTCTGTGGATGCCACATTAAGTATTGCTGATCCAGACAGAGGGAGGATAAGTCACAAGGCCCAGGACACTGCAGACACAGGTGCACCCTGCTGTCTTCCAACCACAGGGATGGAGGAGGTGACACTTAGGGACGGACCGTAGGGGTTGGGCACACTGCCAGGGCCACCTCCCAGGTGAAGGAAGAGGGCAGATTGAGCACCAGGAGAGTGGTAAAATGAAGGGGGAATCAATGACAGGAAGACCCGTGGTCTGGGGTGAAGGGAAGCATAGGGACGGGGGTGGAGGTGGGGCACTCTGGGTATGAATATGAACCAACAGAAGACCTCCTCCAACGGCTGCCCAGACACCCCAAGGAACAGACTCCCTGCTGAACACAAAGACTTCTTCATGGCAGTGAAATAAGCTGTGACATTTAATGTAAGGGACTGCTGCCAACAGCACAAGACGAAGTCACTTTCCACAAAGGGATAATTGAGGCTCCATGCAGAAGGGTTATTCTCTGTGCAAGGAGCTGACCGGCTAGGACTGAGGCTCAGGCCTGCCCCGTCGGGGGCTCAGGCCCAGATGGGGCTCTTAGCACACGATGTGACCTGTCCCCTGCTCCACGCAGATGCAGCCGGGCAGCCTGGGGGTGACCTTCAGAGCTTCCTACCCTGCCCCCCCACCACATACACAGAGCTGGGTACACAGGTGGGCTGCCAGCTGACACCTGGGTCTCCACCTCCCAGCCCCAGGCCAGAGTCCCTGCCATGCCCATTTCTCACCACGGGGGTCTATGCCTCTTCCCTGGTGCCCCATCATGGAACTGGCACCTGCCTCTGACCCCGTCTGCCTCTCCTCCAGGCTCCCACCCCAAGGACTCACAAGAAGGCTGTTTGTGGAGCCTGCCTCCCCTGGAATGGACTCTGCTCGTGGAGACTGGTGGCTGGACCTGGGGGCGGGGGTATTTTTCCGACGCCTCCTCGATTGACCTTTAATTACACTGTTTGCCCAGCTCCCCAAACCATTAACTTCCACCTCACAGCAATCGCACATCAATTAATGGAAGGCCTGCTCTGAGCTCGAGCTCCTCAACACAATTAAGCGTGACAGTCCACAAATAAGAAAGAACTGAGGAATTAATTAAGGTCTAAACAAATTAATTACCAGTCCCCAATCAATTCCAATGCCAGCACACATGCTCCTGGGCTCACCGGCTTTCCTAACATCTCCACATATAAATAGAAACAGATCTCCCACATGATTGTTGTTCTAGACCAGGGCACTGAGAGGCTCTGAAACCACCTTGAGGGAGGAATTGGCTGCAGTGAGCATCCTTGGGGCTTCCCACATACACACTCACGCACACACATCAGTCGCACACACATCAGTTGCACACACGTGTGCACAACCCTAGCTGAAAATCGAGGAGAACTGGTGGATTGCTCCAGGTGGCGGAGTGCTCCTCGTGGCAAAGTGCTCCCGGTGGTGGAGTCTGGGGCTTGGCACACCCAGGGAAGGCCTGCGGTGACTGTCACGGAGGCCCCCACGGGAAGGGGCTGAAGCAGGGTCTGGGCTGATGCCAGAGAGGGGTGGGAGCAGCAGGAATCAGGCGTCCCCTGCCCAGAGTCTCGAACCTCTCTCCTGGGCAGCAGCGGGGCACCTCCCAGACTTCAAGCTGGATCATGACAGGGAAGAGTGGTGGGAAGAAGCAGCTGACTCCAAGAGCTTCCTTGCTCCCCAGAGCCCGAGTCCCCAGCCCCACCCAGGGGAGAGAGAGGAGGGGTGTGGCCACTGCGCACAGCACACATGGGCCCTTTCAGGACCCTCTTCTCCACCCTCCTGCCCCCACCCTGACAATCAGAGCTTGATTCGATCACTTTCACTTGCCTCAACCTGCTCCCCATGTGCACTTAGGGCTCCATGAGTTCTGTCTCCATTAGTCCAGGGGTCCAGAGGGCCAACAAGTCCTGAGCAGACTTCTCAGGGGCCTTGATGGTGGCCAGCCGAGAGGTGGACGCCTGGAGGGCCCTAGGCCCCGCCAGTGTGCAGTGGGGCAGACAGGTACTCTGGCTGGCTGGAGGCCCCAGGGGATAAGGTGCAGGAGGCCAAGTGCAGGAACTGTTCAGTGGCCTGAAGGGACCAGGGGGCTTTTAAGCCCCTGAGGGTGAGGTGCACGCCTGTTTACCCTGAACACCACGGTGTCCGTCTCGGCTGGGGGAGTCGGCAAATGCCCTTGTAGGTGGGCTTAGGATGAGCACTGGAGACCAGAGAGACGGAAGCCCCCAGGTCGGGGAGGAGAGGAGGGGCAGCGCGTGGAAGGCAGGCACACGGCCAGGACTTGGACAGCAGTCTGAGGAAGCAGGCAGAAAGGGCCCATTGCTGTTAGGATCCTGGCGCGCCAGGACCATCAGAGCTGCAGAGCTCACCACGAGCCCCCTGTGCTAGGGACACGCAGGACTGCAAGACCCTCTGTGACGGCTGGGCCAGGCTCCTCCCCGCCAGTAAGACAGGACAGGAGTTGGCTGGAGCCCAAAGAGGGACAGGTCAGAAAGCCTCGGAAAGGGTCAAACCCGAAAGCAGGGGCCCTCATCCTGAGGGAGCCCCCGGAGAGGTTAAGACCACCTCCAAGGTCACACAGCAAGATGGCTGGCCGAGCAAGGCTGCAATGGGTCCCAGCAGAGTCCTTATCTGAAGTCTGGCTCAAGGACAGATTACATCTCGGCTGAGACCTAGATCCAGTCCAGTGCAGCTGAGAGCTGCCCCCTCCTCAGGCTGCATCTGACCCCCCAGCTCAGGACGGCGAGGAACACCAGATCGGCAGCTGTGCTCACTCAATTAGGCCCCTTAACAAAGTCAGATCTAAAGAGTCATTCCATTAATGGCCCACACCAGAAATAGCTGAGAGTTCATTAAAAGTGTGGAGTTGCTATAGCAATTATCTGGGTCGGCTGAGGATCAGCCGGGTGGCTGGTCCTGGGAGTTCGTTGGCCTCCGGGCCCATGAGGAGGTGGGGCTGCTCAACAGTGATCTCTCACCTACTCACGGGGGCTTTTCAGGTGCTTCAAAGCCCTTTCTGATGAACAGAACTAGTTTGCGGTCTCATCTGCTCCTCACTCAGCTCAAGGCTTTGGAAAGGTAGATCCCATCTGTAATACGTGTAATGCCCACGTCTTACAGATGGGGAAGCTGAGCCCTGGAGGTGAAGAACAGGATTGGGAGCATGAGCTTGGGTCTCACGCCCAGCTCTTCAGACTGAGTCTTGGCACCAGGGAGCTCACGGAACCTCTTGCCCCTTCTGGGCCTGCCCCAGCTTCGTCCTCTGGCATCAGATGCGGGGCTCGATGTCGTGGTTCAAGCACGTGTTTCTCCTCTTTTGTACCTTCTCCCCAAATAAGGTGTAGGTGTCTTAAGAGCCTGGCTGGACTTTAGGCCCAGACCTGGCGCATCTATTGTGAATTCATGGCTCCAAGACCAGCAAAGGCTCTGCTGAAAGCACACACACACACACACACACACACACACACACACACACACCCCTACCGACCCCTATGATTAGAGGTCCCTGAAACATAAAGGGCTTGGAGCACCAGATCTAGTGGGAGCCTGAACCTTGTTTTGTGTCAGGAACCCGAGGCCCATACACCCCTCTCCAAATAATGTCTGTAAAGTTTATGCTTTACAAGACAAACAAGTGGGATTACAAGGAGATTATATTGAAATAAACTATCAAAATATTTTTGTCAATTTTGATATAGTAAATAGATTGATTTTAAACTACTGAATTAAAAAAAAAACAAGATCTTTAAGTGGATCTATTAACTCATAATTTGGGGGTAGTGTTAAGCACAAATGGTATTTTTAAGATCTCTGTAACAACTGTAATATGACATGAAAATACCTGTGATTTCTACTGGTGAGAGTCATGGTCCTGCTTTCTACTGCAATTTGCTGCCTATATTCATAATGGAAGGAAATGTTACATTTCAGTTTGTTGTTGTTTAGTTGCTCAATCATGTCCGACCCTTTTGTGACCCCATGGACTGTAGCCCGCCAGGTTCCTCTGTGGGATTTCCCAGGCAAGAACACTGGAGTGGGTTGCCATTTCCTTCTCCGGGGGATCTTTCCAACCCAGGGATAGAACCCACATCTCCTGCACTGGCAGGTGGGTTCTTTACCCTGATCACCCTTGCTTCTACCTGCACACATTTTCCTCCAGTTGCCCCAGGAAGAAGTCCCCCACCGCAGTGTCAAGAGAGGCTTGGAGGGGCCACCCAGCTCCCAGAGCCCAGCAGCCCCATGTGCCCAGACATTCCTGTGCAAGGCTTACCTACGGCAGGGAATGGCACAAATCTCTGGACGAGAAGGCGGGTGGCCGGGGTGAACTTGTTGGCTTTCTGAACCAGGACGTTAAGGCCCACCTTCGAAAGAGAAAACAGAAAGAGTGTGTGCTGCTGCAGTGGCCTGGGGAGGAAGGGGCAGGCAGGGGGAAGTGCGGAGAGCGAGGGCCACCATCTTGCCCTACAATTGCACCCCAGACCCGAATCCTCAGCATCACCTGATGCTGCCGAGCCCGTGTGACTCCTTAAAGCATCGCTGCCTAGGCGTCCCAGTGAACCGGCCTGTGAGACAGCTACACACAGGCACGCAGGCACACAGCCTCCTTGGGGACAGGACAAGGGACCGTAGGATGGTTGCTGTTAGAAGAATATATAATCTGGAAGTAGGTGAAGTATAGGAGGCCCCTCTTTCCTACTCAGCTTCTTTTTTTTAACTTTTTATTTTATATTGGAGTGTGGGTGTGTGTGTTAAATCACTTCAGTCGTACCCGACTCTTTGCAACCCAATGGAATAGCCTGCCAGGCTCTTCTGCCTATAGCATTCTCTAGGCAAGCATACTGGAGTGGATTGCCATTTCCTTCTCCAGGGGATCTTCCTGACCCAGGGATCGAACTCGCATTTCTTGTCTCCTGCATCGGCAGGTGGGCTGTTTACACTGGAGCCCCGCAGGAGGCCTAGGTGATTAACAACGTTGTGTCAGCTGCAGGTGTATAGTAAAGTGATCCAGTCACACATATACACATACCTATTCTTTTTCAAACTCTTTTCCCATTCAGATTGTTACCTAATATTGAGAAGAGTTCCCTGTGCTATACAGTATGTCCTCGCTGGATACCCATTTTAAATATAGCAGTGGGTACATGTCAATCTCCCAGCCCCCCAACCTTTGCCCTCCCTGCCCGGTTACTGTCTGTTCATTCCCTAAGTCTGTGAATCTTTTCTGTCTTCCAGCATCTTAAGCACCACATTTCTGGGGTCCCACTGTGAGCCAGGCATAGGCCCGGCCAGACTGACAGGACTTAACAGAGGGAGACCTATAGGTGACTGGAGAGCTAGGCAGAGCCGCCCAGAGCAGGATGGGCTCGGTGGACGTCCTGGGCTCAGTGACCACCTTTAGACTCTAGCTCCCGTCACTCAGTCCAGGGCATCTGGGCCTGCCTTGCCTTTTCCAGGGGCACCCCCAACTCCAGTCCACCCCCTACACGGACCTTCATCTTCCTAGAACACAGGTTCAATCACATCCAGCTCCCCATTGTCTGCGAAAGAACTGCCACCTCCATGGGGCAGTCATGGCCTTCAGAACCTCCCTTCCCCACTCCTCCAGCACCCCATTCTCTCTCTCCATGATCCAGTCAGCTGCTCACCAACACTGTGGGCGTTTCCCACCTCAGGGCCTTTGCCCGAACTGGTCCCTGTGCCCCGAACTCCTTCCTTCCTCCACTCAGCCCACACCTGTCTTGTAAGGCCCACCTCTGCACTCTGCCTCCAGAGTCACTAACACTGGGAGTCATTTAACCTTTCTCTGCCTTGGTTTCCTTGTCTGTAAAAAGAGATGATAAGACCTGACAGCACCCAGGGCTGTTGTGAGAACGTACGCACAGTGCCTGGCATGAGCTTGGCACATGAGAGGCCTCGGTGAGTTAATCTGTGTAGGAGTGACGTCACCTCTCCCAGCAGAAAGTCGCTCCCTCGCACATCACCAGCCCGTCCTCCCCAGCACTCACTACCCTGTGAGTCTGTGAGCTGGTGCCCCAGCCGGACTGAGAGTGAGGGACCGAGCCTCCTTCATCTTTGGATGTCTGGCCCTTAGGGCAGGGGATGGCACATAATACAGGCTCTGTAAAGCAGTGGCTGAGGAATAAATGCAAGAAAACAACAAATAAGTGGATGGATGGAGAGATCAGCAAAGGCTGGAGGAGGAGCATCTTGGAGAAAGGGGGATTAGGCTGGGGAGGACTCCGGTGGGAAGACAAGCATGAGCACAGACACAGGGAGACAAAAGAGGAGCCTGTGGCCGAGATGGTTGTGTAGAAGACTCTGCTCCCCCAAACTGAGGCCAGAGCCAGCCCTCCCCTGGAGGCCTCCTGGCCTGACAGGACCACGGAGAGTCTGCTCTCAGTCTGGGACACCCGGGGCTCAGCAGGCCACCTTGCACCCGCAGCCCCGGCTCTGGCTTCAGCCTTCTGGGTTGTCAGGGAAGAGGCAAAGCCTTGGGAAGGCCTCCAGGGCATCAGGGTGGATGCCACAGCAATCAAATCAGGCCACAGCCTGGCACAAATGGCCCAGACCAGGCTGCAACTGTAAGACCCAGGAAGAGAGCAAGTGCCAGCCCACCAGCAGTGCACAGTCCAGGATCCCACACCAGGAGCCAGAGTGCTGCCAGGCAAACCCAGCCTGGGCTCTCCGGGGGCCTGGCTTCTATTTGAAGCCTCAAGCTGGTGGTCAGAGTCCAATTCTTGTCCTCTCTGCCTGCTCAAGGAGAGGCAGAGGACGCACAGCAGCTTGGACACACTTCGGGGGCAGGGCAGTGCAGGTGGGTAGGCTGAGGGGATGCCAGCCCACCCTGGGCCCCGCAACCCTGCTTCAAGGCTGCCCCTGCTACACAGATGGAACTCACCAAGGCCAGGTCTCCCCACTCTCAAAACAGCAAGTGACTATTTTGGTGGCTCAGAAATGGTCACCCCCAAGCCCCACCAAATACTGGGGAATATGTCCTTACAGAATGCCAGTCTAGAAGGAGGACACAGGCAGGCGTAAGCGATGAGGAAGGAGGAGGAAAGGGGCATGCGGAGATACCAGGCCAAGTGCTGAGCGCATCACATGAAACACCTTAATCCAACCCCCACTGCCAGCCTTAGAGACGGGGCAGGTTGGCCCTTCTAACAGATTCAGGGAAGTTTAGGCAGATTCGGAGAGGTGAAGTAACTTGGCTCAAAGACAGACACTATTATGAGGCAGGACTCAAACCCACAGTCTGCTAATTCCAAAGCTTTGCTCTTAGCCACTGTGCTATTTGCTTTCCAATTGTCTTCTATCTCAGTCAGGAATGTCCGACAGGCCATTTTTAAAAATGACGACAGGCCGTTTCAGACTAGCTGTTTATAGAGCAAAAGCCTCCCTGAAAAGACCAGCCTGGGGCTGAGGCCCAGGTGAGCGGAAGGCAGCTGCAGGTGGAGAGCCATCTCTTAAACCCAGCAGCTAGAAAACTGAAGGTCTGGGTTCAAAACCCCCTGCATTTGTTTGGAAAGATGCAGGGAGTGCTGAAGGAATGGGGAGCAGCCAGCAGGGAGCTGGAGCCCTTCCCCAGGCAGCCTTCTGGGGACAGGCCGGGCTGGCGGTGGGGGAGGGCAGGAAGGAATAGGGGTCACTGGTTGGAGAAAACACTCAGACTTGCCTGCTGCCCTCAACCCTTCCCCACAGTTGGCCGACCGTGCTTCCCAGTGGCTAGGATTAGCACAGCCCAGAATGATGACCCAGACTGTCTCCCCCAGGGAGGGGACTGGGACCAGAGAGGTTTGGTATATGTAGTTGCAAGCTCACTAGGAACCCATGAAGTCACTCTGTCCACTCATCGAGAATGGGCCTGGTGGCAAGAAGGCATGAATACAGGTGAGGCCTCAACCCAGACCTTATTGTCCCAGCAATTAGGATGGCCACAGTCTGGGAAGGAACCAGGGTGGGCTGAAGACTGGGGGTTGGGAGCCCGTCTGTTCTGGTTCCTCAGGGACCCTTTGGCCTGGAACATTTGGTGGAGCCCATTAAAATTAAAAAGCCAAGTGGCTGATGGCTCTGAATGCCAGCTCGCTTTCCCTGGCATGGTGGGTCCTGTTTAAGGGAACCAGCTGGCATTAATGGCACACAACTCATCACGAACAGCAGCTAGCGATCAGAAAAATCTGAGCTAATAATCGGGTTCGGGAAAGATAATGAGATATGGAACAGTCACTGCTGAGGGTCCCCCAGGGTTTGTTTTAACAGCCTCCAGATAAACCACAAAATAGAAATTAACCAAACAGGGGCTCCATTTTGGTGGAGGGGAGTACAAACAGGATGGGGATTTTGTACAAGAATTCCCCATGGGGCCAGCCGCAGGGGTCCTGGGAGAAGCCAGAGCCCAGGATCCTTGGACAGCAGATTGAGCCTGAGAGAGCAGTGGACCTACCTCTCTCCAAGCACTGGCTCCCAGGAGGGTGGATTTGCCACGGGCAGCTGAGAGCACAAGAGGGGAAGGAGGGAAGTCTGGCTCCCTGGCAAACCCCCACAGTGGAGATAAATGCTGACTGGCACCAGGAACTGGGGAGGGCCGGGAGCCCCGCATCCAAAGACCTTCAGTGTCATCGGGGAACAGTGTTGATATCTGTTTTCTTGAAAAGGAGGGTCCTTCCAGGCCAACACCAGCCTAGCTTCTGCAAGGCCGGAGATGAGACGTCGGATGGGATTGGAGCAATGCCTGTGTCCTCCACTCCAGCCCACACATCTGGTCCCCTGCAGGATGCCTCTGTCTCGATGGGCTTCAGGCACTCCACCCGCACACACGGCAAATGAGGGTCATCTTGATCTTCCTCACCCACATCCTGTCTGCCTCTCCCATTCCCAGCTCAGCTCTTCAAGCCAGAACCCTAGGGGTCTACCTGGACAGGAGCCCCTGCCACCCCACACCCAGCTCTGTCTGCTGGGTGTCTTAAGTACAGCTATTTCCCTCTCTCTCTGCTCCCACTATTTAGCTTAAGCACCCATCACTTCTCCCTGGACAACTGCCCACCTCCTAACTGGGCTCCCTACTTGCACCCTTGACCCTTCTAATCCACTGTCTAACCCACAGCAGCCAGAGTGGAGCCAACACGCATGAGTCTCTCAGTGGTTTCACTGCATTTAAGACCCACACGGCCCCACCTGACCACCTGGCCATGCTTGCAAGGCTCCGGTCCCCTCACCACCGCCCTGCTCCTCCAGTGAGCCAGTTCCCTCCCTCCTTCTCTCCCACATTTTCTCGCAAGCCCTGCCCTCCCTTGGCTTCCTCACTTTTCAGCTTGAACATCAGGCCCTCAGAGAGGCCTCCTTTTCACTCAGGGCTCCCCTTTTACAGCATCTCATGAAACCTGGAGCGCTTCTTTCCACATACCTATCACAGTCTCTAAGTATATTCATTTACTTATTAAAATGTTGGAAATCAAAGTGACACATGTATTATTTAAAACAGAATTATATGGAAATATTTTTATCTGTGGACACTTTACTAAACATCCGTCTCTCCCCATAAGTGCTGGGCACAGGGCCTGTGTACACTCTTATTCTTCATGGAATTTCTGGTGCCCGATGAAATGAGTAGGTGCTTAATAAATATTTCTAGATAAATCAAGTGACTGATTTCTGAAGCAGAAAAAAAAAAAGAGCTGCAAATGAGACTTGCCTTGCGCAGCCACTGCTGTCCACCTCGGCAAACACAGCTCTACGAGGCTGGAAGATGCACATGCAGGTCTAAGACCACCTGAGTGGATGGTACATCCACTCTGCCAGGAGGAGGGGCTTTGAGGGGGTACTCCTCCTCCCCCAGGGCTATGAAGGCTTCTGAGAAAGAGGATGCCCAACTGAGCCCTCATGAGGGAGGATAGGAAGCAGCCTGGTAAGAAGGGAGGGGGACTCTGCAGGCTGCAGAAACATGAAATACCGGGTTGTCTGCAGCCAGTTCTGCAGACTAATGGCACCGCCATAAGGGGTCCAAGGCACCCTGGAGGACAATAGACAGGGCATGTCTGAAAGGAGGGATGGTTTCAGGTCAGAATTTAGGATGTACTTTTGGGTGGTGGGTAATAATATAATCAAGTGGTCATATAACCAAGTATGACAGTTGGACCATAAAGAAGTCTGAGCACAGAAGAATTGTTGCTTTTGAACTGTGGTGTTGGAGAAGACTCTTGAGAGTCCCTTGGACTGCAAGATCAAATCAGTCAATTCAAAAGCAAATCAACCCTGAACATTCATTGGAAGGACTGACGCTGAAGCTGAAGCTCCAACACTTTGCTACCTGATGCAAAGAGCTGACTCATTGCAAAAGACCCTGATGCTGGGAAAGATTGAGGGGAGGAGGAGAAGGGGACGACAGAGGATGAGGTAGTTGGATGGATCACTGACTCAATGGATATGAGTTTGAACAAGCTCTGGGAGACGGTGAAGGACAGGGAAGCCTGGGTTGCTGCAGTCCATGGGGTCATGACTGAGCAACTGAACAACCACAACAAAGTGGTCAGGGGTTTTTGTGGGCCCTGGTGGAGCAAGGGCTGGAACAGGTCAAGGCATCTCTGAGGTACCAAAATTGCCCACCAGAGGGCGTGCATTGATGCAATAGAATAAAATCTTGATAGCAACCAGTGGGCCCTGAGCCTCTATGGAGGTCAATTGTCCTGCAACCCCAATCAGGCTGTTACTTGGCAACAGGTTCAACAGCAAAGGGCCAAGGTGGCAGGACAGAGTTGTGCACAGGTTGAAACACCAGTCAGCTCCAGCTGCAGCTGTGTAGCTTCTTTGCCAGCAATAGTGACCAACACTGACACCTGAACAATGCCCCACAGGAACCTGCTGGCCACTTGTTGGAAAACCAGTTATATCAGACCCCTTCTATCTAGGAAGGGGCAACAACTTGTCCTCCCCAGAATAGATGTGGAGCCGATATCTGCGTCAGACTTGTCACTGCCAGCATCACCATCTGCAGGCTTCCGGGACACTTTGGATTCTGATACAGGGTCCATACAATGGGCCTCCAACCTGGAAGCCACACAGAATCACAGCAGAGAGGTAACATTCTGGATTCTCAGATTGTTGGCTTCCTAACTCCATCAGGCTCAGAGAGGAGTATCTGGGCCTGAGCTACACCCCAGCCACAGAGCACACTCTGAGCTACACCCTAGGCCACAGAGCACACCCTGAGCTACACCCTGGACCACAGAGGACACCCGGAGCTATACCTTGGACCACAGAGCACACCCTGAGCTACACCCTGGACCACAGAGCACACCCTGAGCTACACTCTGGACCACAGAGCACACCCTGAGCTACACCCTAGACCACAGAGCACACCCGGAGCTACACCCTGGACCACAGAGCACACCCTGGGCTACACCCTGGACCATGGGGACACCAGAGCTACACCCTGGACCATGGGGACACCAGAGCTGCACCCTGGACCATGGGGACACCCAGAGCTACACCCTGGACCACAGAGCACACCCAGAGCTACACCCAGGACCATGGGGACACCCAGAGCTACACCCTAAACCATGGGGACATCCAGAGCTACACCCTAGACCACAGAGCACACCCAGAGCTACACCCTGGACCACAGAGCACACCCAGAGCTACACCCTGGACCATGGGGACACCAGAGCTACACCCTGGACCATGGGGACACCAGAGCTACACCGGACCACAGAGCACACCCAGAGCTACACCCTGGACCACAGGGGACACCCAGAGCTACACCCTAGACCACAGAGCACACCCAGAGCTACACCCTAGACCACAGAGCACACCCAGAGCTACATCCTGGACCATGGGGACACCCAGAGCTACACCCTGGACCATGGGGACACCAGAGCTACACCCTGGACCACGGGGACACCCAGAGCTACACCCTAGACCACAGAGCACACCCAGAGCTACACCCTGGACCATGGGGACACCAGAGCTGCACCCTGGACCATGGGGACACCCAGACTACACCCTGGACCACAGAGCACACCCAGAGCTACACCCTGGACCATGGGGACACCCAGAGCTACACCCTAAACCATGGGGACACCCAGAGCTACACCCTAGACCACAGAGCACACCCAGAGCTACACCCTGGACCACAGAGCACACCCAGAGCTACACCCTGGACCATGGGGACACCAGAGCTACACCCTGGACCATGGGGACACCAGAGCTACACCGGACCACAGAGCACACCCAGAGCTACACCGTGGACCACAGGGGACACCCAGAGCTACACCCTAGACCACAGAGCACACCCAGAGCTACATCCTGGACCATAGGGACACCCAGAGCTACACCCTGGACCATGGGGACACCAGAGCTACACCCTGGACCACGGGGACACCCAGAGCTACACCCTAGACCACAGAGTACACCCAGAGCTACACCCTGGACCATGGGGACACCATTGCTACACCCTGGACCATGGGGACACCCAGAGCTACACCCTAGACCACAGAGCACACCCAGAGCTACACCCTGGACCATGGGGACACCCAGAGCTACACCTTAGACCACAGAGCACACCCAGAGCTACACCCTAGACCACAGAGCACACCCTGAGCTACACCCTGGACCACAGAGCACACCCAGAGTTACACCCTGGACCACAGAGCACACCCAGAGCTACACCCTAGACCACAGAGCACACCCGGAGCTACACACTGGACCACAGAGCACACCCTGAGCTACACCCTAGACCACAGAGCACACCCTGAGCTACACCCTGGACCACAGAGCACACCCGGAGCTACACCCTGGACCACAGAGCACACCCAGAGCTACACCCTAGACCACAGAGCACACCCTGAGCTACACACTGGACCACAGAGCACACCCAGAGCTACACCCTAGACCACAGAGCACGCCCTGAGCTACACCCTGGACCATGGGGACACCCAGAGCTACACCCTGGACCATGGGGACACCAGAGCTACACCCTGGACCACAGAGCACACCCAGAGCTACACCCTGGACCATGGGGACACCAGAGCTACACCCTGGACTATAGGGACACCCAGAGCTACACCCTGGACCATGGGGACACCCAGAGCTACACCCTGGACCATGGAGACACCAGAGCTACACCCTGGACCACGAGCACACCCAGAGCTACACCCTGGACCATGGGGACACCAGAGCTACACCCTGGACCATGGGGACACCAGAGCTACACCCTGGACCATGGGGACACCAGAGCTACACCCTGGACCACGAGCACACCCAGAGCTACACCCTGGACCATGGGGACACCAGAGCTACACCCTGGACCATGGGGACACTCAGAGTTACACCCTGTACCACAGAGCACACCCAGAGCTACAGCCTGGACCATGGAGACACCCAGAGCTACACCCTAGACCACAGAGCACGCCCTGAGCTACACACTGGACCACAGAGCACACCCTGAGCTACACCCTAGACCACAGAGCACACCCTGAGCTACACCCTGGACCACAGAGCACACCCGGAGCTACACCCTGGACCACAGAGCACACCCAGAGCTACACCCTAGACCACAGAGCACACCCTGAGCTACACACTGGACCACAGAGCACACCCAGAGCTACACCCTAGACCACAGAGCACGCCCTGAGCTACACCCTGGACCATGGGGACACCCAGAGCTACACCCTGGACCATGGGGACACCAGAGCTACACCCTGGACTATAGGGACACCCAGAGCTACACCCTGGACCATGGGGACACCCAGAGCTACACCCTGGACCATGGAGACACCAGAGCTACACCTTGGACCACGAGCACACCCAGAGCTACACCCTGGACCATGGGGACACCAGAGCTACACCCTGGACCATGGGGACACCCAGAGCTACACCCTGGACCACAGAGCACACCCAGAGCTACACCCTGGACCATGGAGACACCCAGAGCTACACCCTAGACCACAGAGCACGCCCTGAGCTACACCCTGGACCATGGGGACACCCAGAGCTACACCCTGGACCATGGAGACACCAGAGCTACACCCTGGACCACGAGCACACCCAGAGCTACACCCTGGACCATGGGGACACCCAGAGCTACACCCTGGACCATGGGGACACCCAGAGCTACACCCTGGACCACAGAGCACACCCAGAGCTACACCCTGGACCATGGGGACCCCAGAGCTACACCCTGGACCATGGGGACACCAGAGCTACACCCTGGACCACGGGGACACCCAGAGCTACACCCTAGACCACAGAGCACACCCAGAGCTACACCCTGGACCATGGGGACACCAGAGCTACACCCTGGACCATGGGGACACCAGAGCTGCACCCTGGACCATGGGGACACCCAGAGCTACACCCTGGACCACAGAGCACACCCAGAGCTACACCATGGACCATGGGGACACCCAGAGCTACACCCTAAACCATGGGGACACCCAGAGCTACACCCTAGACCACAGAGCACACCCAGAGCTACACCCTGGACCACAGAGCACACCCAGAGCTACACCCTGGACCATGGGGACACCAGAGCTACACCCTGGACCATGGGGACACCAGAGCTACACCGGACCACAGAGCACACCCAGAGCTACACCCTGGACCACAGGGGACACCCAGAGCTACACCCTAGACCACAGAGCACACCCAGAGCTACACCCTAGACCACAGAGCACACCCAGAGCTACATCCTGGACCATGGGGACACCCAGAGCTACACCCTGGACCATGGGGACACCAGAGCTACACCCTGGACCACGGGGACACCCAGAGCTACACCCTAGACCACAGAGCACACCCAGAGCTACACCCTGGACCATGGGGACACCAGAGCTACACCCTGGACCATGGGGACACCAGAGCTACACCGGACCACAGAGCACACCCAGAGCTACACCGTGGACCACAAGGGACACCCAGAGCTACACCCTAGACCACAGAGCACACCCAGAGCTACATCCTGGACCATAGGGACACCCAGAGCTACACCCTGGACCATGGGGACACCAGAGCTACACCCTGGACCACGGGGACACCCAGAGCTACACCCTAGACCACAGAGCACACCCAGAGCTACACCCTGGACCATGGGGACACCATTGCTACACCCTGGACCATGGGGACACCCAGAGCTACACCCTAGACCACAGAGCACACCCAGAGCTACACCCTGGACCATGGGGACACCCAGAGCTACACCTTAGACCACAGAGCACACCCAGAGCTACACCCTAGACCACAGAGCACACCCTGAGCTACACCCTGGACCACAGAGCACACCCAGAGCTACACCCTGGACCACAGAGCACACCCAGAGCTACACCCTAGACCACAGAGCACACCCGGAGCTACACACTGGACCACAGAGCACACCCTGAGCTACACCCTAGACCACAGAGCACACCCTGAGCTACACCCTGGACCACAGAGCACACCCGGAGCTACACCCTGGACCACAGAGCACACCCAGAGCTACACCCTAGACCACAGAGCACACCCTGAGCTACACACTGGACCACAGAGCACACCCAGAGCTACACCCTAGACCACAGAGCACGCCCTGAGCTACACCCTGGACCCTGGGGACACCCAGAGCTACACCCTGGACCATGGGGACACCAGAGCTACACCCTGGACCACAGAGCACACCCAGAGCTACACCCTGGACCATGGGGACACCAGAGCTACACCCTGGACTATAGGGACACCCAGAGCTACACCCTGGACCATGGGGACACCCAGAGCTACACCCTGGACCATGGAGACACCAGAGCTACACCCTGGACCACGAGCACACCCAGAGCTACACCCTGGACCATGGGGACACCAGAGCTACACCCTGGACCATGGGGACACCCAGAGCTACACCCTGGACCACAGAGCACACCCAGAGCTACACCCTGGACCATGGGGACACCAGAGCTACACCCTGGACCATGGGGACACCAGAGCTGCACCCTGGACCATGGGGACACCCAGAGCTACACCCTGGACCATGGGGACACCCAGAGCTACACCCTGGACCATGGGGACACCAGAGCTACACCCTGGACCACAGAGCACACCCAAAGCTACACCCTGGACTACAGAACACACCCTGAGATACACCCTGGACATGAGGACACCCTGACATACACCCTGGACATAAGGACACCCTGAGCTACACCCTGAACATGAGGACACCCGGAGCTACACCCTGGACCATGGGGACACCCTGAGCTACACCCTGGACCATGGGGACACCCTGAGCTTCACCCTGGACATGAGGACACCCAGAGCTACACCCTGGACCATGAGGACACCCTGACCTATACCCTGGACTACAGAGGGCACCTGGTGAGGATGCTGACGAAGATTGAGGTACAGAAGCAAAGTCAAGGACAGACACTACTTTACTGACAAAAACCCACTTTTTTCTTCCTGCTTCCCTGTGGTGTAAAGAGGTTGGAAAAGTCAAGCTGTGCTGTTGGTTCCCCACTGGAGAAACTCTTACCCTGTCACCTAGTAGACAAGTCCCTCCCAGGTGCTCTGAGACCAGAGAGGACTGCAACAAAAATTTTGAGGGGCTCCTTAAGTGTAACAAGGGGTTGCACTCTACCCACCTGCATACTTGGTTCATGGGTGTTCTGCAAGACTACACCTGGCTCACTCTGTGCTTGAGTTGTAGCTCAGGGTGTCCTCCGTGGTCCAGGGTGTAGCTTAGGGTGTGCCTTAGGAGATGCTTGGCAAGTTGAAAGCACTCCATAAGTGTTACCCACTAGGATTACTTGCCAGTCTGACTGTCATGGGGGCATGGAGCTCCAGTAAGCAATGGGAACTGGGAGAGGTGGGGCTCAGCCCAGGCACCCCCTGAGATACCTCCTCGTGCCCACTGTCTAGGTTAACAAGCAATCACTGCATCCTATACAGAAGGGACCCTCCAGGGCCCAGGCCCTTTAGGAATAGAGGTCAGCATTTCTCCAACAGGGAAAGCCTTTGGCCAGCGAAGATCTGGCTGAAGGTGAAGTGTTTCAAGGATCAGGCATGAAAAATGCTCATTCTCTGGCTCTGCCATCCAGCTCCTGACTGTTCACGTGACTCTTTAGCCCTGCGCCTTCCTCTCTGGCCCCAAGCCCACTCTTAACCAGGACCCCGTGTCCAGTCAGGTGGTCCATCTACTGGCCCTGCCAACTGCCCATAACTTCCCCTCCAACCCTCTTCTGTCCACACCCTCTGCAATGCCCCAGGCCCCTGAGCCCAGGCAGGGGCTCCTGGCAGGGCTCTCCTCACGACTGACAAGGCACGCATGGCGATTCACGGCCGGCCCCTGCTGACCCATCCCTGCCCGCTTCATTGTCAGCCCATCACCATCACCCCTTCCAGGGCAGCCATGCTCGTTTTCTGACAGCTTCTGGAATCTGTCCTGCTCTCCTTCTCCTGGCGCCCCTTTGGGTGCTGTGCCCTCTTTCTGGAACACACAGCCCTGCCCTCACCCCCCGGTCTGTCTTAGAAGACAGACTGTGAATTAGGGGGTGCTCCCCCGTGTCCTTTCCCACCAAATCACTTTTATCACGATCACGGTGACACCGCAGCGCATCCCCTGCTTCTTCCCCTCTCAGCACCTTGAAGGTCACACCGGTCTGTGCCATCCCCCAGCACTGGCGAAGTGCCTGGCACTCCTGCACTCCTGAAGGGAATGACTGGGGCTCGCTCCGGTAGCCAGGACTCGGCGGGGGTGATCACAGAAATGCTCAACACGAATGCCCGAACTGAAGCACAGCGCGCGCTGACAGAACTTCCTTTGTTAAAAGACAGCAAACTGCTAGATTTCAAAAATAACTTAAGACAAAATTTCTTTTTTATTCCCGAGTAAGAAGACAGACATTGCCAGATCTATTTAGAGGGTTCACCAAAAGGCTGCTAACCCCCCCACTGGTGATCCTGCCACCCGTAGGAGACTGCCATTAGGGGGTACACAGTGGAGACTGATTCTTGGGGCTGCGGCCCAAGGTCAGGGGCTCTTGTGAGAGGGGAAACGGGCTCTCCCAGGTCCGGAGAAAGGGCTGGACTCACAGGGCCTAGCCTTGATTCAGCAGGTCCTCAGTCTCAGGGATCTGCCCTTGGCTTGTCAGCCCTCATCCATGCCGCCTGCTTGTAGGACTCACTTTAATTAACGCCAGAATTGGGCCAACCACTGGGGCCGTGACACTTGTTTGCAGGTCATCTCCTTCTAACAGGCTCACCCTGGGGCAGGAGGGAGAGGGGTGGATTTGTCACTAATTGAAGCAGAGATCAGTTAATGAGGCCGCGAGGCCTGGGCTTCCAAAGAACAAGGGGAAAGGAAAATAAAATAAAGCCTCTTTCTTTGGAGGTTTTCATGCTTTACACACACAAAAGAAAAGCAAGCAAGCTGCATATTTTCCAAGTCAGAAACTCCACTCCATCTGCCGGAGTTAGACCCTCACTGTGCGCAGACGTCAGGCGGGGGGACAAGCCGCTGGCGGGTGGAGCGCAGAGGGGCCTCTAAAGCCAACCATCGATCAGCAAGCTAATAATAAGTGTTCACGGAGCACTGCTCTGCACCCCACTCCGTGGGGGAGAAGATATGGGGCCTGTCCCCGTCCCTGGTAAATGTGAAATCCGGCAGAACAACGAGAGGACAGGACATGGGGCGGAACTGAGCGAGTAATGAGAAAGACAGAAGTTTCTAGGACTTGGGGCTGGCAGAGTCAGGGAACACCTCCTCCAGGTGCTCTGCAGCTAGGAGGGGAGGGGAAGGAGGGTGTCCCCAGCACAGGTATACCCCCTGGGGGCTGTGACAGCCCAGCATGAGGCCCCATCCCCTGTGAGTAAGACCTTGACTCTGCAAGCCTGGAGGGCCCTAAGCCCCAGTAACTGCAGCTTGGGCGTCAGAACCTTCACCCCATAATCTGGGCTGGATCCGGCCCTACAAAGTTGGGATGGAGTGAGGGCTGCAAGGGTGGAGCAGTGAGGACTGGGGTGCAGAGAGCCTGGAGCCCTGGGAAGAAGCCATGTCCCCACACCTGCAGCCCCAGGCCTGCTGGAGAGAGATGTCCCCCAGGACAGTGAGCCCCTAGCACTACAGCCCGTCCCAGCCAGGGCCACTCCCCGTGTGGCTTCCTCCTCCTGGCTCCTCCCCACCTCCCCTTACATCTCAAAGAAGGAACTCGGGATTTTCAAGCCACTCAAACAGGCACAGCTATGGGCCCCTCGTGTCATAAGGAGCAGGAGGACGGTGACAGAGCCCCTTTTCCTCTCTCACAAGGTCCCCTGACCCTGACCAGCAACCCCAGAATCAGAGATCCCAATTGGTAAGACCCTCAAAGGTATGAAGTCTCATGTTGGGTTGCAGGACCACCAGGGTGGCTTAGCAGCCTCTTGATGAGTGATCTAAATGGAGCTGGCAATTCTGGCTTCGTGCCTGGTTAAGACGTAAGGAAAGGAGAGGGATCCTGGGCATGAAATGGGGACCACCCCATTCCTAACAGGTATTTGGAAGTGAACCTGGTCCACGTGGGAACAGAGTAAATAAGGCCATCTCAGTACAGCCACAAATCCATTTTGGAGAACAGTGAAATAAATGGTGGTGTGTGGTATCACCACCATACCATATGGGTATCACCCATACCAGTGGGTCAGTACATGGGCGTGAACCACTACATTTATTTAAGGACATGGGAAAGATGTTGCTGCTGCTGCTAAGTCACTTTAGTCATGTCCAACTCTGTGCGATCCCATAGACAGCAGCCCACCAGGCTCCCCTGTCCCTGGGATTCTCCAGGCAAGAGTACTGAAGTGGGTTGCCATTGCCTTCACCAATGGGAAAGATGAGAAGGTGGGTTTTACAAAAAGATGAGTATATGTGAATTTTTATTATGTGCAAATATTTTTAATTTTGCATTTCCTGATTATTTTTCTTGCCAACTACCTGTACTTATTGGGTAATGAATAAAATAATGAAATTGTAAAGTGACTCTTACCCTCTGGAGTGGGCTATGGGAGACCACCCAGCCAGGATGGAGAGAGGACCAAAGATAGGTTCAGGGGTGGGATGAACATGCCAAGGTCTTGGGATCCTGGTCTTCACTCTGGCTCTGGCTCAGGCCCTTCGCTAGGGCACCTGCCCTCTGCCTTCAACTGGGCAGATAGGTGGTCTCACATAGTCAGTTTACAAACCTCCCCTACTTAGTAGCTGCTGTATTCATCAAAAGCCCTGTGGGATTCAAAATGAGTCTATTGCCCCTTTCTTGCAGAATTCACAGAACTCCAGGAGGGCTTGGACATGTGACCACATAACCAAGGCCACCAAGAGGGGACCCAGGGAACACAGGCAAAGACTAAAGGGGAGCTGGCATTTGGACCAATCTTGGGGCTGGATTATGAGGCCCTTCACTGCTGTGTCAGCCACATCACTGAGCTTCCTCTGAGGAAGGTAGCAGGTAAACACGCATCCCTCTAGAGCAGGCTTCCTGCCCCTGGCTGGACTGTCAGCCCTTCACACGGCCCGTGGGCACTGCCTCCCCTCCCTTCCTGTTCCCCCAAACTTGGAGCACCAGCCTGTGCTCTCTCCCTATGAAAGCGTCACCTTCTCTACCTATGGTCTACTTTTCCCTGCCTGACAGCCCCCACACAGAAACCTCTGCCTCCCACACTGCTTGCCCAGCCCTGACCCGCAGATAAGGTCTGGCCCGAGATGCTGGGGGGACAGCCAGAGAGCAGCAGGGTGGAGTGGATGGCGGGGGGTGGGGGTTACTCACAGCGATGGAGACGGCACTGATGACAGCTCCCAGGTAGCCCTGGATGAACTTGGATGCAGGTGAAGGCTGAAAGATACAGAATTTCAGGACCCCAGGGTGCCCAAAGCTCCCACCCTTGCAAACGGCCCCAGCCACAAGAGCCATTCCCGCCCAGTAGCCTGAAGGGCAGGAGAAAAGGAAGGTCTCTGGAAGCCAAAGGGATCCATGCCTCCTTCAGCACCGTTCCGCACATGGAAAACGTGGGGCAGCTATGTCCAGGGAGACGCCAAAGGGCCCACTGCTCTTCTGCCCTATTCTAGAAAAGTCCTTGGCAGACATTTGGCTGGAAGTAGAAAACAGCAAGAGCCAAAAGAGGTCACTTATGGCTGGGGCAAGCAGATCCAGTTAGGAAAGCTAAATGTTGCGAAGGGGCTGTTTGGCACCCAGAGTACCTTCTCAGGGGAAATGGCAATGTTGAGGTGGCCACAGCCTGACTGGCTCTCACAGGCCTCATCAACCAAGCAGGTCTTCCAGGCCAGTAGGAGGGTGTTGCTCAATATGTCTCTGGGAAAGTGGATCCCGAGTTGTGACACACAAAATTAAGCAAGAGCTGAGGAACTACGACAGCAATTCTGGAGATGTTTGGTTTAAGGTGAATGGGAGCCAGCCAAGCAGAGTTGCCCAGGTGTGAAGCATCTGAGAGAGATGTGGGCCAGAGGTTTAGACGGGAGAAGGTGGGGATGTCCCCGGAGTATTGGGCCCGGAAGTCGTACCGTTCCTCCCAGCTCATGACTCCCGTCACTCCCCACCAAGGTTGCAAGTGCCCAGACCCTCTCCTCCCCAGACTGGCAGCCCCCAAGGGGACCTAGACCTCCCTTCCCCTCTGCTGCCTTTGGACGGATGTGTGGGGGGACTGACACGGGGAGAGAAAGCCTTGTCAGCGAAGTCCAGGGGCCCAGCCCTTCCTCAACAGGAGAAGGGTGACTGGGCCTCTGCTGTGAGCTCATCCCAGGAGTGCAGGGCACTTTGGGGGACGAGGGTCCTCTCAGACCCCTCACCCTCACAGGTGGCCCTTTAGCTTTGCAGCCAGCAATCTTGGGGCACCGGGGCCGCTTCCAGGCAAACTTGGAGGCAGATTGAGAGGAATTCCGTCCTCACATGCCTGATGCTGTCCTGATGCAAGGGCTGCCCCAGAAGTGTTCAGAAACCAGCAGGGCTTATCCCTTCTGCCTTCCCCACCACACTCTCATGTGATGGGCCTTCGTCACCTCCCTGGTGGGGCCCCTCCTGAAGGGCTGGCAGTCAAACCCGGAGGAGCAGCCCTGACGGAGGCATGCCACGTGGCAGAGAGGAGAGGGTCACCCTGCCCGCAGCCCACCACCAGGCGAGGGTCTGCCATGCTCACCTTGGTAGCGTTGCGGTTTGCATAGTTGACACAGGCGTTGTGGCTCTGGTTCAGCCACTGAAAGGCAAGGGGAGGGGGCGAGGGAGGAGAAGTCAGGAGAGCTGGTCACCTCCCTGGAAGCTAGGTCTGAACCTGGGAGGCCACAGTCCTCCAGAAAGACACGGGTCTCTATCCATGGTGGCTCCATCCACCCCCCATGTTTGTGCGACCAGCCATCCTGATTTGCCAGGACGATGCAGGTTTCAGCGCCCAAAGACCCCAGTCCTGGGAAACCCCTCAGTTCCTGGTAAACCAAGACATTGGCCCCCTCTCCCAGAATTCTAGGGTCCACTGCCCCGAATGGGCCCACAGGCTTTGTCGAATCATCCTTTTTATATTAATGACTGGACGGAAGGTGGACACCGTCCCAGAAGGGCCCTGGAACGGCTGGCAGCCTTGAGCCTCTTTCATAATACCCCAGCCCAGTGTCCTGCACCACCTGCGGCACCTAGACATGGACACTATTGTTTTTTTTTTCCCTTCAGGAAGACTCTGACATTTTCTCCTAAGACCAACAGGTTTTTCTTCGTGTCCTGCTTTCCCTACACAGACACATACAGAGTTACTGTTTTGAGACACCAACAACCCAGACTGCCTCCAAGGGCAGAGACTGGGGTCCGTAAAGCTCTTTCACCCACCTCACTACCCTAGGGTTGAGGGTGAATTACCTCCCCCATAGATTTGGATGAGGCTGATGTCAGAATGAGGCAGAGGGCCTCAGGGTCACTGGCAATGGAACAAGCATCCAGGTGAAGCCAGCCCTCATCCCCTCTGTGCAAAGGTTGGGTCACATATAATGGCCCAAGGGCTGGCTGCTGGGACCTGCTCAGCAGGACCGAAGTCCTAAGGTTTCTCCCAGTGGCTTCTGGGCTGGGGAGGAGTCGGAAGGGGGGCGACTTTCCGCAAGGGGACTAGATAGAGAGGTGACGCTGGGGCAGGGTGCTCTAACCAGCACTTGTCGGGTGCCCTCTCAGGAGCCTTCTCTTCGCAGGGAAACTGTTACCTGCCAGAAGACAGTGGATGCCAATGTCTGATTGGGCAAGAGAAGACCAACAACCTATGAGAGAGAAAGAAAAGGCTGAAGAAGGCAGAAGAAACCCCCTACACTTTTGCAAAGAAAAATGACACAGTCACGAACAAAAGTGAGCTGGATCCGTATAAACCAATGTGTGTGATCTGTACAAACCACTGCCCAAAGTGAGATGACATACAATGAAGAAACCATGGTTGCAGAATTATATGACAGCATAATCCATTTTTATAAAGGGAAAAAACTTCACCATATATATCATGTACACAAATACACATACATATACATATCTCCAGGCATCAAAAAAATCTATAACATAGCACGTAGATGTCCCTGCAGGTCAGTACTTCCTCACATTCTTCTGGAGTATTTCTGTGTTTTTTTTTTTAGCAGCAGACATATGTATTTTCATAACTGGTGTCCAGGGGAACAATAAAAACAAAGGAGCACACAGAAGGAGCCCCTTTACTTCCACCCAGCTAACCTGGCTTCTTCGCACCCTAGCCGTCCAACAGGATCTTTGTGAGGACTCAAAAACATTCGTTTCAAAGGCTTTAAAGGGTGTGTGCTCAGTCGTGTCTGACTCTTTGCAACCCCATTGACTGTATCCCACCGAACTCCTCTGTCCATGGAATTTTCTAGGCAAGAATACCTGAGTGGGTTGCCATTTCCTCCTACAAGGGATCTTCCCAACCCAAGGATCAAACCCACATCTTCTGCATTGGCAGGCAGATTCTTTACCACTGATCTGCCTGGGAAGCCCCATATTTAAAGGCCTTTTTACCAACACAAGTAGGGAAATTTATATATTATCTCTGGGCCCCCATGAAGCAAAACCTACACTATGTTTAGGCTATTGAATGAAACATAGATGTCTAATAAGTATTTGTTGAATGTGTGAATGAATGAATAAATACACACATATGACCAAGTCTGGTTACATAAGTGTGGACTCATTATTTCCAAAGCCCAGATATCTAAGGCCTAGACCCAGTGACTTTATTCTTTTGGTTTATGTCCAGATTAACTGCCTGATCTTGACACTGACCAAATCTTAGACTTCAAGGATTCATATGTGTCTGTCAGATTTACCTTTTGAGTGCTTGTGTGCAAAATAACATCTACCAAGTGCCGCTGCATATGGAAAAAATGTGCACAGCCATCCACATATTGACTTATTTATTATTCCTGTAGATAAAATGGCTCTTTGGCAAGAATTTCTGTAAGGAACAAGTATAAACATTCAATTCTATGCAGTAAATCAAATTCTAGACATCCTTAGCAGCATTAGTAAATCATGTTTTAAACATTAAAATGTTTTAAAACAGTGAACATGCATACACATTTATATTTATTGGCCCATATCAGTTTGAATAAAATTATATAATGTAAAGCCATTCCATAGCACTGATGAAGGATTATCTTATGATATTTTTTCCCCCAAATAAGATCCCTACTCGAGTTTTCTTCACAATGACAGCTTACGGTGCTGGAGTGAGAATCAGGGATCTGGGGTCTCAGCTTTGGCTCTATTCCTGTATGGTCTCCAGCAGAAGACTTGCCCCTTTGGGGTTCTAGCTTTCTCCCCTGTAGGATGGAGAGGTTGACCTTGGAGTTCCTATCTCAGCTTAAATTCTATTCCCCGAGTCCAAGTAGTAGGTATGAAGCCAATACAGATGGTTCCATTGTCTGTAAAAGGGAATTTTCCCACCAGTCCTGTCAAGAAGGAACTCCAGGGGACCCAGGGTCTCCTCCTAGTGCCCTAGTCAGGACCAGAGCATAGCAAGGAAACAGCCTAGCGAGGCCAAAGCTGGGCGCAGACAGGTGAGCCCATGAGTGCGTGGTATGCGTGTGTGTGGGGGGGGGGGCGTGCGTTCTCCTGCACTGGGATGTACATACACATATGTGTATGTCTGCCTGCCTCCTGAAGCCCAAGGAAATAAAAGCTATTTTCCACTGTTGGAAAACACATTCCCTTAACCCACTGGTCTATATAACACAGGTGTGTTATGAACTACATTGCATTCTCCCCCTCAGTTTCCTTTGCACCCCCTGAACTGCACTTGGGTCACCAGGACCATCAGAAGACGTAGCCCATGAGACTTACTGTATTTGCCAGACAGCTGTTGTCCAGGACTCACTGTTCATTACATTGGTCCCCTTTATGAATCCTCTTGGAGGAAATTTCTGGTTTCAGGATCAGAAATTTACACTTCTGAACATCCGGTTTGCATCTATCTTTTAGACACAGGGCCTCCGACTGTGTCCCTCTTTGCACTGACTGTCAAGATGTCCAGGCTGGGTCTCCACAACCTACATCTGCCAAGGAGACAGACACACTGCATGTGTCTTGTGTGCAACTGGACTTACACCTTTATTTTCTTTTCTTCTCTAACTTTCCTTTTGTCTCATTTTCAACTTACTTGCTTTTTCTTATGGCATGCCTTTTTTATGTGATATTGAGCTATTTTTCAGAACAAAACTATAGCCCTAAATTAAAGCAAACTAGTACCCAGTCTATGCAATACACACACACACACACACACACACACACACACACACACACACACACACACACACACACACACACACAGTGTAACCAGTGACTTTTTCACCTGGCTGGCCAATCTGACCAGACTCCTGTCCCAAACTCCTGCACAGGCTGGGCCCCTGTGCCTCGGCACGCTTTCTTAAAGAGATGAATTAATCGATTGATTTCACTAAGTATTTTTACTTATGTCACTTTCAAGATCTTTATTATAACTTTGGGGTCCAAACAAAATAGAGATTACTTTCTATATTCTACAAATGGGGCAACTGAGGCTTAGACAAATTCAGTGATCTGCCAGAGGCTTCAAAGCAAGCTAGAGAAAGAGTCAGGTCTCTTGATTTCTGGCTTGGGAGCCCCACCTCTCTAGGGCTTCCTTCTCCAGCTCAACTGCCTGAGTACAAAGGAAAAGTCACATTATATGCCCATTTTCGAGCATCTTCTATGCACTGAACTCCATCAGCTTCTAGAGGAGACTACCAGAAGAGTTGCATATCGAACCACGGTGAACACAGGACCAAACAGCAAAATGTATGGGGATGTCTTCCATAACTTCTGGGCATGGAAATGACTAGATGGTTTAAACAGGTATTTGGGTGTGTGTAAACTTGGTAAGCTCTCACATCCAAGCAGGAATTGAGGAAAAGAGAGGTCTGGTTATCTGCCAAAGGAGGTGGTAGGCTGGAGCTGAGGTGTGCACGTGTGTGCTCCTGGGAGCAGGAACGGCTGAGAGATGAGCTTCACTGGAGGAGGTTCAGGCAATCAGCAGATGGGAGTCCGGGGAGGGAGAGGTGAGTAGGCAGCGGAACACCATGCCACACTGGCCAAAGGGGACGCAAGGGAGCCATCTGAGGCTGAGGCAAGAGGACCCGGACCCGCCTTCCAGGTTCCTACAGTGGCTGGTGGGGCTGCAAGCACGCGGCGCCAGCCCCGCTCCCTATTAGGCAACACGCAGCACCATCTGCACAATCCCAGGAGCAAGAGCAGATATTTTATAACTTCCTTTTTTCTTTTTAAGTCTAAATTAAAAATAAATGTTCCTTCAGTTCTCAGATGTATATCTCTGGTGCAACCTGCCCACATTCCCTCACGCTGCCCTTTCCAGAACACGGCAGGGGAAACGAGGAAAGAGATGAATAGAGAGAGGGAGCCAGTCCGCCGGCTTCAATGCCAGTGGATGGCACCTCTTCCAAGACGGAGATGCTTCAGCGTGGCCGCTCAGCGGGTAGAGAGCCCAGAAAGCGGCTGGGACCAGGGAACATAGAGGAGAGCCGACAGCCAGAATTCCCAGCCTGCACCCTATCTTGTCGCAGGACCTGGGCCAAATCGCACATCCTATCTTTGCTCCCATTTATAGTTCATAACACGACTGGGGTCCCCTCCACGGCTCCCGCCCCCGGCAGCTGCCCTCTCTGCACATCTGCCTGCCTTGGCTTCCTCTTCCCTTGGGTGGCCGGCCACAGGCCCTCGTGACCGGTCCTCAGGCTCTGGTGGTGGGAGGAGCTGGACTCCAATTCTGGTGCTCATATGTACTGGCTGTGTGACCACGCACAAGTGACTTGAGGCCTTTGTGCGTCTGTTTTTTCATCTGTTAAATGGGGACGGTCCTGGTACCTCTCTGGATGACCAGGAGAACTAGTGAGGCGTGGCAAGAATTGGGCAGGGTGTCTGGAACGGAGAATGCGCCCCGCTCTCCAGGTGTTAGGTGTTAGTATCGCTCCTCTCCTTCTATCTCATTCTTTTCTAGTCTTTGCTGTTCTCTCAAGTCTCTCACCTTCACAGTCTACATTACACAACTGAGGAACATTTAGTCCACAAAAGGTAGTGAGCTCCTGACGGTAGAGTCGGGGCTTTTCTCTCTGACGTCCCCCAAAGCACTCAGCACAAAGTTGGGCCCACAGCACACACCGGAAGAACACTGCTAACTCATTGTTAAGGACATTAATTGATTCTTGGCCAGGGAAAGGATCCATGATGGATTGTGACAATGACCACCATCGTCCTTCTGCTTCTTACTCCTTCGATTAAAGTCTGATTGCATGAGGCTGTCGGCCTTCGAAGAGGGGAGCAGATTGAGTTTGGTCCTTGCATCACACCCGTGCCAGGGGAGGAATTTGTTTCCAGGCTCTTGGTATTGCTTTAGCCAACGGCACGTGGGAGGAAGTGGCAGCGTGCCAGTTCGAAGCCCAGGCCTCAGAGACCTTATTTATTTATGCCAGCCCTCTGTGCTCCTAACATTGCAGAGAGGTGACATGTCCTGACCAGTGTTCTCATCCAAGGAGGATGAGATGTGAGGAGCAGAGTCCAGTATGGTTGAGTTGACTCCCAGTTGACCCCAGACCTGCAGTGAGAAGCAAAACTACCTCAGTCAAGCCCAGCCTAGACCGGCCAAACTCCCAGGTAACTGCAGATCCCTAAGAATGAATGCTATGGCTGCTGCTGCAATTTTGTGGATGGTTGTTACACAGCACTGGAGTAGCAATAGCTGACTGATACAGGGATTACTTCACATAAAGAGTGAATATGCTGTCCTTCCTGGGCAAAATTCTGTACCACTACTAATGCACCTGTACCACTACTAATGTCTTCCCTGGTGATGCTGGTTCCTGAGCAGCCCAGCTTGTCAACCTACCCCAACTGGTGACCATTGGTCCAGTTCTGGGGCCACCCTGGCTGGTCCAGAAAGAAGGGAAGTTTGTAACTGAGCCTCATCTCAGGACAGAATGAGGAACGGGGCCGACTGTACCCCTATGGTGACTGGCTCACAAGAAAAACCACAACTTCACTTCAGCCCTCCACCTTCAGAGTGTTCTAACCTCTGCAGAGAGATGAGGTCTCAGTGTGGGAGAGAGGCACCAAATATCTCATCTGCTTGGCCAGAAGTGAGACATGAACAACTGAAGACAGGGACAAGGCAGCAAGTCTGCTGGCCACAATTCTGTGTACTATGATATTGGGACTCAGAACTGAGCAACCTCCCATCCCTTGGGTTGGCACTCATATGAAAGTGATTCAAGTGATAAGAAAAAGAAACTTTAAAAGTATAAAAAAAAATTCAAAGAGGAAACAGGGTGTGTGTCTAAACAACTGAGTGGTGAAATTTAAGTCAAGGGAAGACTATAGGGTACAAAATTGTCTTGCTTGGCAGGAAAATGGCAGAAATATTAGTCCTGCCACCCTCCACCCCATCTTCATTTGCGTAATCCCTCCTCATCCTCTGGGTTTCAGGTTAGTTGCAACTTCCTCCAGGAAGCCCCCTCCAGCCCTTAAGATGACGTAGGTCTCCTGTCACATGCTCTCTCAGCACCCTGCCTGCCTTCTTTGCAGTATTTATCTTGGTAGTAAATAAATGTTTAAAATCTGTCTTCCTCGAGAGCTTCCAGATGCTTCAGAGGGATGAGACCACATAACGTTCACTTCTCAAATACCTGGGAGTCCTCGCCGGCAAAGCAACAGTCCTTTAGCATCACACGCTTTTTCTGCACACTGATGCACTCAGTTCTAAAATGTTCCTCTTCATTTTCAAAAGAAAATGAAGCATGGGCTCCAGTACTCAACAATTTGCCTGCTTTTTCCTTCGACTTTGTCTCCATCTTCTGATTTCTATAGCTAATGGTCTGAAAAGTAATACTTGGGCACATTAGGGGTGCTGCTATTTAAAGCAGCCCAACCGTTTCAAGAAAATATCTTTTGTCAAATGAATGTTTGTTCCTGACTGGTCCATTCCAGTTTAACTGAACCCCACCTCTTAGATGGTATAAACTAAGCCAGAGCTGCAGTGAGAAGCAAATCAGATACCAGCCATTTTGGTGTCTGATTACAATGACCAGGAAGAAAATTAGGGTTGGGATTGAAATGTGTGAAAAAGTCGAGTCTGGGATGAAGAGGGTTGGGAGATGTGAGAAAGGCCCTGAGACTCAGCCAGATCCTCACGTAAGCGAACCCTCTGGGGCCCACCCCTCCTCCCCACAGAGAGGATGTGACTTAAACCAGCACCTTTGCAGAAATGGGGTTTCTAAGTCTACAGGACCATCTGCAGCATTAAAATGAGAGGGTTCAGAGTAGATAGGGCTCCTCATGTCGCAAGAAAATCTCAGGTTTGGACGTAACCCGAGACCTCTGAATTCACTGACAGGATGCTCCCGGTCTGCCCTCCTCACTCTCCCAGCTGGATATGAGGGGTTTCAGCCTTGAGTTCTGAGACTCCCAGAATGACAGGAGAGAGGAGGGGAGGACAGCAATGTCAGGGAGCTCAGGGCCGAGAAGGGAGACACAGAGGCCGCCTGGGAGAACCTCAGGCTTGCTGCCCTGAGATGTTATGGGAGCCAAGGGTGCAGGCTGGCAGCTAGAGAAATGCAGAGAGGACAGGATAGGGGCCCACACCCTGGCCCTGCCTCTCCCCAGCCACACGTGCCCAGGAAGGACACGGCTGCGTATCTCTTGAAGGAAACCTGAGAACATAGATGCCAACTGTCAGAAGCTATCACAGTTGGTGGGGGTCTTTCTGGGAAGGTACCTGAAAAAGGGGAGCCATGAACTGCACCCGCCTGGGAACAGCCGTGGTGCACTGGCTTAGCCGCCATGCTTATGTATAAATTGGGATCTCTTTGCCACACATCAAGGGGGGAAAAGTTTCCATCTTCAAATGTTAAGCTTAAAATAAGACACTACATGGGTGCCAGTAGATCTGTGAAATCTGCTGACTAAACTGGCACCAGCTTCTGGGAGAAAACCAGCTCGTTTCTCCTGAGCTCTGGGAGTGAGCAGGATGGGGGCAGGGTTAAGTTACTCTCAGGCAAGGTGGGAGCAGCATGGCGGGGTGGGGTCAAGTCAGGGATGCTCACCCAGGCAGGAGGTAATTTGGATATTACTTCCAGAAGCATCTTAGTCAAGACACCTGCCAGCCTGACTCACCCCTTCCCTTTATCACTCAGGGACCCAGTTCCTAGCACATTCGCTGGCACCCCATTTCTATTTTGGTAAGCATTTTAGTGGTTTCTGCATGTGTATATTCCTTACCCATTCTATCACAGCAGGGGCTTCCCTAAGGCATGGACTGGAACCTTCACTCCCCTTCAGACCACGCCTTTACTGAGATGTTCAGTGCTAGCAGGAGACAGCAGGGTCTTAGAAGAGGTGATGTGGCTGGTGAAAGCCAAGCCTTGGGGTTGAAGTGCCCAGAGAGTCACAGTGCTCCCTCCTTACTGGACAAGGTGGTGGCCCCAGGAAGGGAGTGGGACCAGTGAGTCCTCACATTTCTTATCCACATCGAAGTGCCCAGAAAGAATGCCACAGGTTCTCCACAACCAGTGGCTCCTCCTGGGACCTGGCCTCTGGCCCAGCTGTTCTGAATACTGGAATACAGCTACTTGGGGCTAAGAAGTGAGTCTCACCTAGGGAGGCTAGGTGAGTATTGTCATTTTGCTCCGGCTGCCACTGAGACCATCCCAGGTCGTGTTGCCCATTAATCCCAATCATGTGTTCATACAGGATGTCAGAGGCTGGAATTCCTATTCTCACATCCTACACATTTCTTCGCAGAGGGATGTTTGCTCTGGGCTGGGAGGGACTGGTCCTGGTAGGACATTCACAGTGTCTACTTCAGCAGTAAAGCCCTGAGCAACACGGGAATCGGCACCCACATTCCTACAATGCCTACAAGGCCGTAGTGGCCCTGGAGTGATTGATTTGTCTTAGGAAGAGGAGAGAGAGGAAAACTACAGGGTGTTCTCAATAACACTTGTGAACTAGAGAGAGTGCTGGCATCCCTTGGGTTGGCTAGATTATGCCAGTTGATGGCAGCCATTAATTTTGAAAAGGTCCCGTTGACCTCTTATGAGGAATAAGCCCCAAACTCAACTTCTGTGGTTTGAGAGAGATGATACTGCCAAATGATAGATCTTTTTATTTTTAAGCATTGATGGAATATTTATAAAAATTTATTATGGAAGATCCTTGTTTGACTACCTATAGCTATTCTTCTCTTCTTTCTCACTAATGAATCCCTATAATTGGGGATTGATTATATATACCCAGCTAATTTCTAATGTAATATAAACAAAACTGTTGTGTGACACTCTAAAGAAGACTACTTAAAGGGAAATGACTCATATAAGAGGTACATCCTTTTACTTCTCCCTTCTTTCTCCTCCCTGGGATGTAGATGTGATGACTGGATCTTCAGCAGCCATCCTGGGCTATGAAGTTACTGACACTAGAAGCCAGCACTGAGAATGATGTAGAAGAATGGAACTCTGGATTCACAATGACTGTGGGATCTGCCTATCTCCAAAATTCTTTGATCTGAGAGGGAAATAAATTATTTTGTTTAAACTACTGTTGTTTTGAACTTTTTGTTATATACAAACAGTCCTACTCTTCATATAATCATATACTATGCTACAAAGAAAACCATAATAAATTTCAAATGGCAAAATTGTAGAGGTCATTCTCTCTAAAAATAAGATAAACTACAAATAACAATAAAAGAATATATAATTTTAAAACACAATCACTTGGAATTTAAAATGTATTCTTCTGACAAATTGATTAAAGACGATTCAAAGCTATAATTTCAGATTTATTTAAAAAATAAAAATATAGATCATTGTATGAAAACATATACATAGCCAAGTATCTGATATACTCAGAAGCAAATTCAGAGCCCTAAAGAGTTTCATTAGAAGGAAAGAATGAGAATAAATAAGAATAAATTCAAAGCAATAAGTTTTTTAAAAGTCAGCCACAACAAATTAAAGAGGAAAAGTGGATATTATGAAAAGAAGAAATGAACAAATTAGAAATGAAAACAGAAGAAATGACAAATGCATCTAAGAGTTGATTCCTAGACACAACCCTCAAAAATCCAGCTATTTTAATGAAAGAGATGAAGGTGAGAAGTGGGGACAAGACTCAAAGCTCAATCCAAGGAAAGACCATTATATTTTAAGAATCAATATTTAAAACTTTTCTACCAAAGACACCAGAGAGTAAAGAGAGGATGGCTAGAAGAGATTTGCAATATATACAATTCAAAGGATTAACATCCAAACATAAAAGGAACACTTACAAATTAATTAGAAAAATATAGTCAATATAAGAATGGACAAAAGATATTAATAGCTAATTCATAGAAGAGGAAATGTAAATAGTCAATAAATATATGAAAAAAGTGAGATCTTTTGGTGTTCAGGGAAATGTGCATTGCCTTTTACACAGCAAGCTCAGTTTCTGGAATGGGCCCTTAAGAAATCCTCATACTTGTACCAAAAAAGCTTTATAAGGATTTTCCCACAGCACTGCTATTTCTAATAGAAAGTTATCAGAAATAATCTAAATCCATCACTATGGGAGAGATTGTTACTCAGCAGGAAAAATGAAAGGAAGCGGGAAGGAAGGAAAGAGATCTTTACATAGGCAAAGTGCTAAGTGTAATTAAGCTACTTGTAGATAAATAAGTATACTTTTGTATTTTTAATGGAAAAGATACAAAACAAAACAAAAATTTTAGTGATGATTCATTTTTATGCAAATACCTAGGAAAAAAGCCTGCAAGTTCACACCAGACTTCTCACAGAGGTTACTTCTGGGAGCAGATTTGGAGTTCAGGGTTGTCAGAGGAACTTTAATATTTTTTTGCATTGTTTGAATTCTGAGTTGAGAGAATATATTCATGTATTACTTGTATAACTTTAAAAATATTCTTTAAAAAATTCTTAGTGATATTTTTGAATTCCAAAGAACATATTCATGTATTACTTGTATAATTTTATAAAATATATGGAGAAGTTTTTTTTAATCCTAAGTATATTTCTGCACTCCAAAGATAAAGAGAGAAAATACCAAAAGATCCCAAAGGGAATGGGGGAGGTTTACCTATAAAGAAAAAGAGAATCAGGCCAACTATTGTTCATGTATAAGAGGGGGAAAAAATCATTTCAGATATGCAAGGACTCAGAAAGTATTGCCCACACACTCTTAATATTATTCAAAAAAGTATTCTAGCCAAGCATAGAGAACACACACACATGCAACCTATATACTTGTGAGGTTTAATATAGGTGTCAAGCAAGGGTTCAAAAAACTGGTGAGATTCCAGAATATGTACAAAATCTGGGCAAGTGTATGTGAATGAAGTGGTGGAAAACAGGGTAAGATGGTGTGCTAAAAATCTCTTCCTTTATGAGCAGGATTGGGGAGGTCCTGTTTCCTATTCAGTTATTGATATTGATAAAGTAAATACAATGAAATCGCTCTATAACACATTACAGGTGAATGGTAACTAGAGAGGATTAAGAGGCTCCCCTTCAAAACTACTTAAGAAACAAAAATGACCAATAAAAATTATCAGTCTAGTATAAATCAGGAAAATAAACGGAAACAATAACAAACTTACCACTGGATGGCTGGGAGAAGTGCTCACAACCACCAGTGGCAGAATAAGTATGAATAAGTTCCATTAATTACTGAAGTTAAAGACAGTTTCTCAAAGTGGGTTAAAAAAACGTGGAATTCAGTTCAGTTTTGTCCATGGGAGACATATATACAGAAATATCACTCTAATGAAAATGTGTAGGCAATAATTTACAAGTGGAACAAACAAAAAGGAAATAGAAATATTAACATGAGATGAAGTAGAATTCAAGCAACGATACTCAAAGAAACAGATGTTTCGTGTGTGTGTGTGTGTATGTGTGCATCTGTGAGAGAAAAAGAGAGGTGGGAAGGTGGAGATTATAACCTCTAGAAGATAAAAACGTCATGAACATACCAAACTCCACTGCACTGAAGTATACACAGCAAAAACTATGAGGAATGTAAGGAAATTAAACACACACAATTATGGTGGGAGAAATTTATAATACTTTCTCAGAATATTTCAGAACAATGTAGAAGTTTCAGGGAAATTACAAAAGGATAGAGGTGAGAATGATATTCCTATACATGTTGATACATATTTAAAACACATGCGTAAAATGAAACATTTCAAGTATACAGAGAAGTCTAGAGGATAGTATAATGAACATCCACATACTGCCGAATCTAATTACTTTGTTAAATTTTTGTGAAAATTTTCTTTTTAAAAGATGAAACGTCAAAGATATAAATGAAGCTCCTCCTGTTCTGCTAGATCCCATTGCCTCTCTCTCTCCAGAGGTAAGTAGAATCATGAATCTGTTGCTGACTGTTCCCATGAATGTTTTTATGACTCCATGAAAAATATACCTATAAATATATATTCTTATATATTACATATTATGTTATATATTAATATATATTATATATAATATTGCTTTACATATCAAAACATTATATAAATTACATTAGACAGTATTACTACTCTGCTATTGTTTTTTTCATTCATCATTGTTTTTGAGATTTATCAGTATTGACAAATGCAGCCCTGTTCATTTTTTTCTTTCCTGTGTTAAGTTTTCTGAAGTATGACTAAATCATGACTTATTTTTCCATTCTCTTGTTGATGGACAAGTGGCTTCCTTTATTTTGCTGTTACAAACAGTGTTGCAAGTATTTTCTTTTCATATATAAAGTGTTTTGTGTATGAGGTGAAATCTAACTTTATTTCTTCTCCATATAGATAGTATCATTTGTTAGAAGGTCCATCTTTCTTCTCCACTGAACTGTCAAATATCAAGCTTCCATATGGGTATGGGCACATTTCCAAACTTTCTATTCCTCTCCAATGATCTATTTGCTTATCCTCAAACCCAAACCAAACTCAGTTGGTAAAGAATCTGCCTGCAATGCAGGAGATCCTGGTTCAATTCCTGGGTCGGGAAGATCCACTGGAGAAGGGATAGGTCCCCACTGCAATATTCTGGCCTGGAGAATTCCATGGACTGTATAGTCCATGGGGTTGCAAAGGGCCAGACACGACTGAGTGACTTTCACTTTCACTTTTATACTACTTCCTAGGATGACTCTCCTGTTACCATATTCTTGAAAATTATCTTGGCTGTTCTTGGCCCTTAGCCTGTTCGTTAAATTTTAGTATTTAGTATTAGTATTTAGTAAGTATTTAGTATTTAGTAAGTTCCATGAAAGATCCTGTTATTTTGATTGGAATTACATTGAATATAATTTGAAGAAAATGAGTATCTTCATGATTACAAATACTTCTACCCAAGGCAATATATTTATCCATTTATTTAGTTGAAGGCCTACAATGGCCTTCAATAAAGTGCTATAAGTTTTTCCGTAAAGGTCTTGCACATCCTTTCTTGAATTTATTTTGGGTAACTTATCATTCTAAGTGCTATTTTAAATGTTTTTTTTTAAATCAAAATCTAAATGTTTGCTATAGGCTTATAAGCATACAGCAATGATTTTATATATTTGTCCTACATCCATAAATCTTATAAAAGAGTAGTTCCAATAGTTTGCCTGTTCTCATGAATAAACTTGTGTTTATTCTTTTCCGATCCTGATACTTTTCATGTCTTATTCTACTTGCTAGTCTCTTAGGAAAATGATGGATAGAAGCACTACCGTCAAACATTCTTACTCTGTCCCAGACATTAAGATTTTACCTTTATTTGATTCGTCTTTAAGAATGGTACTTGCAACAAACAATCGAATAATTGGTGGGACTCAAGAGGGAGGGAATGTATGTATACTTATGACTGAGTCACATTGTACAGCAGAAACCAACATAACGCTGTAAAGCAATATCCTCCAATTAAAACAAAATTAGTGGGTGGAAGACTTAAACAGATATTTCTCCAAAGAAGACATACAGATGGCCAACAAACACATGAAAAGTTGCTCAACATTGCTCATTATTACGAAATGCAAATCAAAACTACAGTGAGGTATTACCTCACACCAGTCAGAATGGTCATCATCAAAAAAATCTACAAATAATAAATGCTGGAGAGGATGTGGAAAAAAGGGAAACTTCTTGCTCTGTCGGTGGGAAATATAAATTGATACAGCCACTATGGAAAACTGTATGGAGCCTTAAAAAACTAGGAATAAAACTACCACATGACCCAGCCATCTCACTACTGGGCACACACCCTGAGAAAACAATAATTCAAAAAGACACCCGGGCCCTAATTTTCGTAGCAGCACAATTTATGACAGCTAGGACATGGAGACAACCTGGGTGTCCATCAACAGATGAATGGATAAAGAAGTCGCGGTACATACATACAATAGAATGCAGTCGTTTAGTCGCTAAGTCATGTCCAGCTCTTTTGTGACCCCATGGACCGTGGCCTACCAGGCTCCTCTGTCCATGGGATTCTCCAGGCAAGAATACTGGAGAGGGTTGCCATTTCCTTCTCCAGGGGATCTTCCCAACCCAGGGATTGAACCCACATTTCCTGCATTGGCAGGTAGATTCCCTACCACTGAGCCACCAGGGGAAGTTTCACAATGGAATATCACTCGGTCATCAAACAGAATGAATTTGAGTCAGTTAAAGTGAGGTGGATGAACCTACTGCCTGTTATACAGAGTGAAGTAAGTTTGAAAGAGAAAAACAAATATTGTATATTAGTGAATATATGCGGAATCCAGAAAAATGGTATTGATGAACCTATTTCCAGGCAGGAGTAGAGACACAGACATAAGGCATGAGCTTGTGGACCCAGTGGGGAAGGAGATGAACTGAGACAGCAGCACTGACATATATACACTACCATGCGTAAAACGGAGCGCTTGCGGGAAGCAGCTGCAGTGCTCAGGGGACTCGGCTCAGCGCTGGGAGGACCTGGAGAGGTGGGACGGGGGTAGGGTGGGCGGGAAGCTCGGGAGGGAGGGGATATACGTATACTTAAAGCTGACTCACAGTGTACACCAGAAACCAACACAGCATAGCAAGCAATTATCCTCCACATAAAAAAATGTTTTAAAGAATAGTACTTGCTATGGGGTTTGGTTGTTTTTCTCTTTTTTGACAGATATTAAGTTAATGAACCTCCCTTCTAGATCTAAATAATCTTTTTTTTAAAATTATAAATGGAGTTATATTGTATCAAATGATTTTTCTGTATCTACTAAGTTATCATTTCTCCTTCAATTTGTTAATGTGATGAACTACATTAATACCTTCTCTAAAGTTACCATTTTTGGTAAATATTGTACGATATATTTTAATACATTGCTGGATTCAACTTGTTATTATTTCATTTAGACTATTTATGTATAATTTCATAAGTGATATTGGCCTAAATTTTTTCTTTCTTATATCTGCTTATTTGGTATCGGTCTCAAAGTGCCTCATAAATGAACTGGGGAACATTTCCTCCTTTTTATTCTCTTTAAAGAGTTTTGTAAAGATGGAATTTGGCTATTCCTTCGAGTGTATTCACCTGAAAGATCATAGGAGCCTAGTGGTAAGTTCTGGTTTGTTTGTTACTTCTTTGGCGCATATATTTTAAGCAACTGATCTAATTTCTTTCTCTTTACAGGTCTTTTCAAATCCTATATTTCATCTTGTTACGCAGTTTTTGGTAATCTATACTTTTTTAGAAATGTATCCATTTTTTCTAAGTCTTCAAATTTACTGCCTCAGGTTGCTCAATGCATTCTGACCTTTTAAACTTCTATTATAGCTTTAACTATTCTATCTTTTAGTCCTAGTATTGTTCATTTGTATCTTCTTTTTTTTTCTTGCTCAGCATTGCCAGAAATGACTATTTAATTACTCCTTACAGAAAAGCTACGAATTTACCCTTAATATATATTTCCAACAATATCAAAACACATATGTACAGAGTATCTATTCTTGCATTATTCATATTGGCAAAATAATGGAAACAATCTAAATGTCCATATGTAGGAAAATACTGGAGTGGGTAGCCATTCCCTTCTGCAGGGGATTTCCCGACCCAGGGATCGAATCCGGGGTCTCCCACAGTGCAGGCAGATTCTTTATTGTCTGAGCCACCATGAAAGCCACGTAAGAAAATAGTTGAATAAATTGTGGTACTTCCACGTAGTATATTGTTATGCAGCTATTTTTAAAAAAAAAAAGAATGAGGAAGATCTCTATAAACTGATATACTGTGATTTCCAAGGTATGTCATTAAGTGAAAAAAATTAGACCAAAGGGTTATCTGGTATGCTACCTTTTATAAAAAAGAAAGGAAAATATATTTATTTGCTAATTTTTACAAAAAGAAATGGGAGCATAAGATTATTTACTTAGAGAGGATGAGTGGGAAGGACTGACCATGAAGGGTTAGAGAGGGAAATGGACTTGTATTATGCCTTTTTAATATAGCTAGGTATGCAGGAGGCAAAAGAGACACAGGTCAGGTTCAATCCCTGGATAGGGAAGATGCTCTAGAGAAGGAAATGACAACCCACTCCAGTATTCTTGCCTAGAGAATCCTATGGACCGAGGAGCTGGTGGGTCACAAAAGTTGGACACGACTGAAATGACTTAGCACACAGCACACAATATAGCTTTGACTTTTGAATTATGTTGATATTTTATCTAGTTTCAAAATAAATCAGTAAGAATGGGGAAACAGATGAAATTCACTGGCAACAGAAACAAATAAACCTAACTGTATCTCAAATAAATAACATATACACACAGAAGACAATAATTCAAATAACTTTTGAACACGGTCCTCTAACTATATGCTCTATAGGTAGGATCTATTCAATGGACAAAAAGAACTTCAAAGAAATCTTAAGATTTATTTAATACATTTTGGTGGATTGATATATGTTTGAGTGGCATTAATGTAGAAATTCTGAAGTTCTTTTATTTGTACATACAAGATTTTGTAACTGAATAAATGCATCGTTGTATTCTCATTCAGGGAGAAGAAAGATTGTAAATATGGAATGGAAGGAGGGGAATGACTCTGAGATATTGGATTGGAATTAGACGTATTAGTCTGAAGTTATGATTTTTAAAAAGTTGTATGTCCTAGATCTGTCTGCTAAGAGGGCCTAGAAACAACAACATCCCAGTGACAATGAGCACAGTGAGCATACCTGGATAGCTAGATTTTGGTTTCTAAAATACCATTCCCCTCTGAAGGGAATCAGGCTCTTTGGAGAAATGGATGAGCTGGGTCTAGAGCAGAGAAACTACAAGATGAGTTTGGAGTATCCATACATTGTGCCAGCAAGTACTGAAGCACATATTCTAAGAACAAAAAAACACGTCATGTCAAAGGGACAGAAAAATTGCTTTAAGGGTCTCTACTGGTCAAATTTGGCACAATTTTTATATAAAAATGAATAATGACAAAAGTAAATTATTATCCATGGAACATAGAAAATATACAAGACCATACTGATAATTTTAAAAACATGAAAGTGGGAGGCAGAAGGGAAGACCCTTATTTACAGGAGGCTATAAATTAATAAATATAGAATGATATTTATGAAATAAATAGGAAATTTTACACTAGGTAAATATCCTGTTCCCAATCGTTTTTCACTTAGTGGTTTTAACATCTGTTGGCCATCTTGGCCATCAGTTTAGGCTAATATGAAAAAAAGTTACTATAAACATTTATGTATAGATTTTGTACAGACATGTGTATTCACTTCTCTTAAAGTAAATACCTAAATATAGGATTGCTGACTCACATTGTAAGCATATGTTTAATTTTACAAGAAACTGCAATATCATTTTACACACACACCTGCCCTGAACCCAGTCCTGATTCTAGGATCACATATTGCGCTTAGTTGTTATCTCTTTGGCCTCCTAGGTAAAATGTAAGAGAAATGAGGATGTGTAGTGGAATATTATGCAGCAATGAACTAGAACAAGTTAATACTACATATAGCAATAAGACTCATAAACAGCTGAATGAAAGAAGCCAAGCCCCCCAAAAAGTAACTTTATATAAGTGATTCCATTTATATAAAGTTTGATAACAGGCAAAATGAGAATACAATGAAGGAAATCAGAAAAGTGGTTCCCTGTGAGGATAGTGACTGAGAGGGGTTCATGTGAGCTTTCTGAGATGCTCATAATGCTCTATATGTTTATCTAAGTGATGTTCACTTTGTTGAGCTCACTTGGTGAAAATTTATCAAGCTGTACATTTGTGACAAATGCAACCTTTCTGTACATTTGTTTTACTCCAATATAAAAAAAAAATTGAATAAACTTAATCTCGATTTCAAAACTGAACAAAAATAATGCTGAGTTCTTCAGCTTTCAGAAGGCATTCTTACTTTCTGACTTCCCAAGATCCCTGGAAAAACTTCCCTGTAATCAAACCAGCAAGTCCTAATTACTGAGAATACTCGGAATGGGAAATATGCAGAGATGAAGGCTCTTCGAGGCCCTGTAGGATGTATACTGGCACACCTTCTATGGGAAGAGGTTTGATAACACACATCAAGAGAATTAAAAAGAAATACATGATGCTTTCTATAATAATTCCCCTCCAGGAATTTATTCTAAATCAGCAACTCACTCAAATATTTGTGAATGGTGATGTAAAGCTATACATTAAAAAATATTTTAGAAAAGAAAACCCTTTGAAGGTAATACTCACAATTGGCGTCCCAAAAGGAATGTAACCTGTGAGAGGACAGAGAAGAGTCAAGCTGTATAATCCTCTGCCCCACCTGCCTTTCAACCGAGATGCCAGGAAACTTCTGACCTTGATCTTAGTAGGAAAGGGCTCGGGTCAGTTAAGCAGGAGGCATCTCCAGCCCCGGACCTCCTCCCAGCTCAGCCCTCCCCAGGACGAGGGCTCCCCTGTGTCCCCCAGCCTTTTTGCCTCTGATCCCCTCAGTTCTCATTCTGCTCCAAAACAGGGCCCCCCCACCTGAAGGGGGCCGCCCACGGCTGAGGCACTGGCACTCCGCACTTGGCGGTCCTCCCGTGACTTCCTCCATGAGGCACCACGCCCCTGCCCACACTCACCACAGTGTCTCTGAAGGCCCTGGGATGTCCTCCATCTCCCCTCATCTTGTCTTTCTAAAACATACCCTTACTTTCTTGGCATTATGACCATTACTGGAAAGGGCATCCCCTTCCCACCTGAGATGTGTGGGTAGGGAGATGCCAGAGAGACTTCGTGCCAGAGCTCTTTGAAACTCTCGGGCCCTGGCTGGACATCCTTGATAGATCAGGAAAGGGCTTGCGTGCAGTGCAGCTGGACCCTGGACACCATCTCATCGCTGCTCACAGCCCCCGGACTATGACAAGCCCCCTCCTTCACCCTCGCTGCTGTAGGTGGGCATGCTCCTGTCCCAGCCTCTAGCTGCCAGCTGCCAGCAGCCAGTCAGCTGCTGGCCGAGCAACAGGGAAGCACACTTGTATGGGTTACTTCTAGAGCAAACGTTGGTCTCCTACACATGCATACACATGAGCCACCACTCCTACCCACACCCTCTGCGGAGAGACCCAAAGACTAATGAGAGAATTGCAGGATAAGTTTGTCTCAAGGGCAGAGCCTGCCCTGGCCCCATGTAGGTCCTGGGGGGCACCTATAGCCACGGCTACAAGAATCTTTGAGCCTTTTAATTCCTCACGGCCAAGCCAGGGTCACCGGGCACTAACTGCCCTGGTTTACACAACGACATCGCATGGCTGGCTATATTCTCCCCCCCTCACGAGGCCAGGCCCTCTGAGGGTGGGGATACTGGCTCACCTCCTGGACTGAGAACATCCTCTGGTGGGGCTTCCCAAGGCAGCAGTCAGCCCCCCGCCACCCACCCTGCAAGTCAGGGGTGGGGGCACACTCAGTCACACCGGGATAGGCGTGGAGGAGGCGTCAGCACACTGGTGTGAAACTGGCCTCTGCTTTGCGAGTCTGGACAAGGACCTTAGCCTCTCAGAAACTGGAGGCAGGGTAACCACACCGCCCCCAGCCAGTGTACAGGCAAGGGCTCTCCAGGCCACCAAGCTGCACATAAGCTGCGCATTGCTCAGCTGGTAAACAATCTGCCTGCAATGCAGGAGACCCTGCTTCAATTCCTGGGTCAGGAAGATCCCCTGGAGAAGGGAATGGCTACCCACTCCAGTATTCTTGGGCTTCCCTAGGTACCCTCAGCTGGTACCTAGGTTTGATCCCTGGGTTGGGAAGATCCCCGGAGAAAGGGAAAGGCTCCTCACTGCAGTTTTCTGGCCTGGAGAATTCCATGGACTGTATAGTCCATGGGGTCGCAAAGAGTTGGACATGACCCAGCAACTTTCACTTTCACTTTCAAGCTGTACATAGAGCTGTCCCTCGAGTGGCCACAGGGTGGGGACTTCCTGGGGACACATTCTCCCATTGCCCCCTCTGCCCTCTGCTCTCCGTGGCATGGGAATCTGCCTCCCTGTGTGTGCAGTGGTGCAAACTCAAGTGTGTACATGCAGAGGGCAGCTTAAAAGTAGGATCAGAGACGAGGGAGTTAGACTGGGGATTAACTGCATGAAAGGGCTGAGCAGGGAGCAGGGCTTGGAAGGAAGGCACACTGCGTGCACAGGTGAGACAAGAGTGACTCAGGGAAGGCAGGGCCCACCCTAACAAATGTCACCCCGAAGCTGCCGCTGAGCCGGGTATCACCCTGGGGTGGGGGCACCAGACTTACCTGTGGATGCCTCGACTCCATCCCAATTGCTCAGGCAGAAAAGACAGACAGACACATTTCACAAGCTCCATAGACTGACCAGTCTTGAACAGTTGAGCCAAAATGACCATGCAGGTGCAGGTGTGGCCATGTGTATAACAGGTTTTGTATGCCCCTCATCTGGATGTCCTTGGAGCTGTGACCCTCACAAATGGTCCAAATGGAGAAGAAACAGAGGGTCCCAAGGGCTTACCTGACATTCTAAAAGGCATGAAGATCTTCTCATTGGTGTCCGGGTGTAGAATAGCCTGGCAAGAGCAGGGAGCAGAGCATAGGGTGAGAGCTGAGGAGGGAGAAGGGACATGGGGGGAGGGAGGGGAAGGAGGTGAGGGGGGGCCCCCCAGGGGAGACTCCAGTGGCCTGTAGCTATATCCCACCTTGCCTGGTGGCTGGTCAGTCCTCCCTACCATTTGGGGCAAGAAGAAACCCAACATGGGCCACAGGCGGAGCTTCCCCTCCTGTCAGATGCTCAAACCGAACGCAGGCACAGCAGACCATGTCTGCCTTGCAGGCCCTCTGTCCCCCATGCCATGCGCACAAGAAACACAAGGATTCAGGAGAAGAACCCACTGGGAAGGAGCCTAAGTGTCCGGGAAAGGCAGGCTGACCTGAGCTCTAGTCTTCAGAGATTCAGGCCTGGGTGCAGAGGAAGAAGGAAGCGGGTGGAGAGGAGTGGGGTGGGGTGGGGGCAGGGCAGGGTTTCAGAGGTCAGTAGAAGGGAGCAAAGAAAGGAATCCCAAATGGACTTACCTGCTTGATTTTCTGTGCACTCCACAGCTGGAAAGGAGGAAGGGAGAAAAAGAAAGGGAAAGAAAAGAAAGAACGAAGATTAAAAGCACATATTAGTTTAAGGTCTCAAAGCCCCATTTTCTAACCAGGGGCTCCATCTCAAAGGGCTTTAGAGGCTCAGGCTGTTTAGAGGCAACTAACTGCCCCGGATGCCCCAGTTTCCCTGGACTGGGGGTGGGTGGCATCACCAGGAAGGAAGGCCAGGGATCCCAGAAGAGCAGAGCTGGGGGGACTTACCCAGACTATTTAAACCAAGGGATCTCAACTCTGACTGTGCTGTAGAATTACTTGAAGAATTCTTCCAGCATGTTCCTAAAACTCCCTAGTTCATTTTAAGGTATAGATAAAAAGGTAAGAAGCCCTGATTTAAATGAAGATACTTTTCATTTAAATACTTCATTTCGTTTCATTAGGTAGATACTTCAGCTGTCTCCTAGAATCATAAGAGACCACACAGCATAATTTTTCAGAGCTAGACAGACTGCCTGGATCCCTGGATTTGCCACTTCTACCTCTGAGCCTCAATTTTCTCGTCTGTAAAATGGGGATAATAGCTGGGCTCTAACATTGTTGAAGAGGCATACGAAAAGTGCCCAGAGCAGTGCTGGACACAGAGTAGGTGTTTTACAAGTGCTCAGTGTCATGGATATTATTCTTCTTATTTTTGTTACTGTTATAAGAAGGTTGTGCACTTTCATATGAATGAGGAGCTTGTCTCCTCCAGCACGGTGTGGGGGCAGGCTACAGGAACAGAACAATTGGTCAATTTCTTCAAATGATAAAAACTACTGTATTTCATTGATTCTAAGACATCATTTATCCTAAGATATACTAATTGTGCCACCAAGAAAGAAAACTATGGCATAATACCATGATGTCCCTCAGTTAAAAGTTCACCCCATTTAAGAGATGATAATATGTGATAAAATAACCTTTTGGAATCGAGAAAATATGACAAGTAAAAATGAAAGGCCATTGCATCTTTAGTGGATCAAGAAGGGTAAGACGTAAGAGGGACAACTGCATAAGCATTGATGTTTAAAGTTACATAATGGAAGAGCTATGCTTCATTTATATGGCAATGTCATCTGGGATATAAATTAAGCTACAGAATGCTACTAGGTAGCAATAATAGAGTTATAAAATTGTCATACAGATTGTCTGTTACTTACAATGAGGTTATGTGCCAATAAACCCATCGTAAGTTGAAATTATCATTGTCAAAAATGCATTTAATATTAATACATCAAATCTGCAGAACCATCATAGCTTAGCTTGGCCCATCTTAAAAGGGCACAGAACCCTTACACTAGCCTACAGTTGGGCAAAATCATCTAACACAGAGGCTATTTTATAAAATAGTACTGAATATCTCACGTAATGCATTGCATACTGTACTGAAAGTGTGGGTACAGAACGGTTCTAAGTACACTGGTGGTTCCCCCTTGATCGCATGGCTGACGGGGAACTGTGGCTCACTGCCTGTCCAGCATCACAAGAGGGTCCCAGACCACGCACTGCTAGCTAGGAAAAGATCAATATTCACAATTCAAAGTACAGTTTCTACTGAATGCATACCATTTTCATACCATCAAGTCCGTAAACCGTGTGTTGAGCCATCGAGAGTCAAGGACCATCTGCATTAAAGTTTATGCTTTTACTAACAGTCGAGTCCTTAAGTCTAATTCACAGTCTAATCACTCTGATTTTAGATACATTTCAAACATATTTGATTGTCTGCTATTCCATATCCAGAAAGATTAGAGGCAGTAGATTTTTTTTTTAAATTATAATTGAGGAACAGAGGGGACTAAAGAAAGAAAAACCAAATGTAGAAGCACTGTTAGCCAAAGACAGTATGTGAGAGCATAACAGTAGAGAAGTAAAAAAATGATAAAAGGTTGATCTTTCATTGCTCAAAGAGTATCTTGCTGAAGTGCAACCCACCAAGTCCCAGCACCATCCGAGGTGTGACCCCAGGCCCTGGGCACAAACTCCGGACACCCCAGGCTCTCCACCCCAAGTCAGAATCTCCTACGTCCGTGTCCCCTCACCCTGTGGGGTCATAGCACAGATCCTTGGAGCAGGGTCCTGCCTCTGAGTGCCGGCCACAGCATCTCCCAGAGCCGTGCACACAGCAAACCTAAGACTATTTGTTTTAAAAAAAAAAAACAAAAAAACTAAGGTGTCTTCATACAATTCTTATAAATAAAGAAAAACATCCCCCACCTGATGAATAGCCTGGGCTGAAAGCACTGATCTAAGGCATTAAAGGACAGTGTAAAGAGCAGGCATTAGAACCAGCAGTCTACATTCCTATCCCGTACTGGATGTGTGACCCTGGGCAAATTACTTTGCCTCCATGCTTCAGTTTCTCCATCAATACCATAGGTTGTTGTAAGGACTATGCTTGATGCTCCCAGCAGCTGGCGTTTCCCTTTGGGTACACAGCTGAGTCTATGCTTTCCAGCCTAGACGGTCAGGTGGGCTCACATGACTGGGTGCCAGCTGATGGGCTGTGGGTAGAAATGGAGTTCACCGTTTCCAGGCTTGCCCCCAAAGCCTCCCACAGGGGACAGTGAGGCCCTAGAAGACAGGAAAGCCACAAGGGGAAAGGAGCCTGGCTCCCGGACAATGGCACGTGCTGAGGCCCTGGGTGGCACTGGACTCTGACCTGAGTAAGAAACAGACCTTACTGTCTAAGGCCCCCAAATCCAGGGGGGCTTGTTACAGCGCTTGGCTTACACTGACCAACACGGAAGTTCGCTGAGACACGTGTGTGCACCTGGATACTTGGCCCATAGGTCATGCTCCCTATATGCCTAACGTAAAGGGGGAGTCAGTCAGATGACTTTCAAAGAACTTAACTATTTCTCAAAATAAATTCATCTCTGCTGTTTCATTCCTACAACATGCCTGTGTGGTGAGTAGACTACTTTCACACAAAGCAACTCATCACAGAGAGTAAGTGACTCAGCCGCGGTTCCAGAGGCCTGGTGGCAGGACGAAGATGTGCGCCCAGGCCTCCTGGCCTCCAGACTCGTGTGCCCCTGTTCTCTGGGGCAGACTGGCGCCTGGTCTGGCCAGGGTGACAGCCAGACCTGAGTCACGAGAAGAGGAAGAGGCTCGGCGGACTCCACCTGAGGTCCCAGAACCTCCCTTCGCCGCTGGGCCGCAGATGCGCTTCCCCGGCACCTGCTCCTTCTCCCCTTCCCCGGGAACACTAGCCAAGGAACACTGGCAACCCATGGCTGCATCTGTGTCCCTCAAGTTCAAGGCTGCCTCCTTCACCCCCACCCACTAATGGGAGACTCAGGCGGGCGCTGGCTCGGCAGCAAAGGCAGAAGTTCAGCAGGGATGTCAGCAGGTAAGGCCAGGAGCCCAGAGCTCACAGACATATTCCCTCCCCACAATGACACCCATACACACGGTGTGGGCAGGCTAGTGCCACAGATAAGAGGCAATGGCCCTGTTAACTATTTGAGTCTCACACTCAGAAAACTGTTTCCATAAGAAAGATGAGAAGAGCAAAGCTTGGCCACACCCAAGTTCTCACAGGTGGAGCCAGAACTTCAGGTTTTGATCTGTGACTTGGATTCATTCATTCATCTTCATTCATCCATTCACATATAGTGAACAGGTGCTATGTGTCAAACATATTTCTGAGGGCTTTATATATATTAACTTATTAATCTTCTCAACAACCCTATGCAGCAGGGAGTAGTCTATCTCCCATTTTATAGATGTGGAAACTGAGGCACTGAGAGGTTCAGTAATTTGCCCAAAGCCCCATAGTAGCACTGGGATTTGAACCCAAGCCGTCTGGTTGCTTGATCCCCACCTAAATCCCTATGCATGCATTTCTAGATGCTGGCACACCAGTTCACACTGTTCTGTCCCTTAAGGCATCTAGTATAATCTGGAGATCTTTCCACATCAGAGCATGGAGAGCAGTCTTATTCTTCCTAGCAGAAACATTGAATGAACATATAAACTTCACCCTATTCAGTTCAGTTCAGTTCAGTCACTCAGTCATGTTTGACTCTTTGCAACCCAATGGACTGCAGCATGTCAGGCCTCCCTGTCCATCACCAACTCCCAGAGCTTGCTGAAACTCATGTCCATTGAGTCAATGATGCCATCCAACCATATCATCCTCTGTCGTCCCCTTCTCCTCCTGCCTTCAATCTTTTCCAGCAGCAGGGTCTTTTCCAATGAGTCAGTTCTTTGCATCAGGTGGCCAAAGTATTGGAGCTTCAGCTTCAGCATCAGTCCTTCCAATGAATATTCAGGGCTGATTTCCTTTAGGACTGACTGGTTTGATCTCCTTGCAGTCCAAAGGACTTTCCAGAGTCTTCTCCAACAGCACAGTTCAAAAACATCAATTCTCTGTGCTCAGCTTTCTTTATGGTCCAACTCTCACATTCATACATGACTACTGGAAAAACCATAGTTTGACGATATGGACTTTTGTCAGCAAAGTAATGTCTCTGCTTTTTAATATGCTGTCTAGGTTGGTCATAGCTTTTCTTCCAAGGAGCAAGCAAGCGTCTTTTAATTTCATGGCTGCAATCACTGTCTGCAGTGATTTTGGAGCCCAAGAAAATAAAGTCTGTCACTGTTTCCATTTTTGCCCATCTATTTGCCATGAAGTGACGGGACCGGATGCCATGATCTTAGTTTTTTGAAAGCTGAATTTTAAGCCAGCTTTTTCACTCTCCTCTTTCACTTTCATCAAAGGTTCTTCAGTTCCTCTTCACTTTCTGCCATAACGTTGGTGTCATCTGTATATCTGAGTTATTGGTATTTCTCCCAGCAATCTTGATTCCAGCTTGTGCTTCATCCAGCTCAGCATTTCGCATGATGTATTCTGCACATAAGTTAAATAAGAAAGGTGACAATATACAGCCTTGATGTACTCCTTTCCCAATTTTGAACTAGTCCGTTGTTCCATGTCTGGTTCTAGCTGTTGCTTCTTGACCTGCATACTGGACTTTTAAACTATTTCCAATCTTTTATTGTGGTAAAATATAAATAATAAAATGTACTATTTAACCATTTTTAAGTGGAAGTTCAGTGGCATTAAGTTCATTCACATTGTTTTACAGCCATCACCACCATCCATCTCCAGAATTTTTTCACCTTACTCAACTGAAACTCTGTACCCAGTAAGTACTAACTCCCAAATCCTCCTCCCCTCAGGTCCAGCTTGTTTCTTTGAATTTAACCACTCTAGATACTTCATTCAAGTAGAATCATATAACTAACACTTGTCTTTTTGTGACTGTCTCATCTTTTGCTACTCCAGTGAATGCCCCTGGAGTTACCACTATTATACCAATAACATTTAAAGGAAAAGGATGAATGTATGCAGATATATCTGGCAGGATACAGAAGAAACTGATCCTTACTCTAGGGAGAAGTGGGAAATTGGCAGACAGGGAAAGGGAAACATTGTATATTCTATTTTCTTTTGATACCTTTAGTATTCAGTATATTGTTCAGGTGTTGGTGGTTTAGTCACTAAGTTGTAGTCAACTTTTGCGACCCCATGAACTCTTGTGACCCCATGAACTGCAGCCTGCCAGGCTCCTCTCTGTCCATGGGATTCTCTGGGCAAGAATACTGGGGTGGGTTGCCATTTCCTCCTTCAAGGGACCTTCCCAACCCAGGGATCAAATCTAGGTCTCCTGCATTGCAGGAAGATTCTTTATTGATTGAGCTCTCAGGGAAGCCCTTGTTCATGTGTTGCTGATGCTAAGTTGCTTCAGTCGTGTCCAACTCTGTGCAACCCCATAAACGGCAGCCCACCAGGCTCTGCCGTCCCTGGGATTCTGCAGGCAAGAACACTGGAGTGGGTTGCCATTTCCTTCTCCAATGCATGAAAGTGAATGTGTTACCTACCCAGAAATAATTCTTAAAAATTTAAGAGTAACCGTTAGAAAAATAGAAATAGCCTGCACTTTTCAGCTCCTTATAGTCCTCTATGGCATAGACTGTTAATGGTCCAACAAATCCTATGTCCTTTTCTACCATAGTAATAGAAAGGTAGCGGGCAGGTGACTGACCTGCTGTACTACATTTCCCAGCCTCCTTTGCAGGGCAGGTGACTGACCTGCTGTACTACATTTCCCAACCTCCTTTGCAGAGCAGGTGGTTGCCCTGCTGTACTACATTTCCCAGCCTCCTTTGCAGGGCAGGTGGTTGGCCTGCTGTACTACATTTCCCAGCCTCCTTTGCAATTAGGCTTATCCATGTGACTGAGTCCCTCAGTGGCATCTGAAGAGAGGTGAAATGTGCAGTTCCCTAGCTAGTTCCTCCCAACCTATACTTTCTATCACCTGCCTGTGAGCCAGAACAACAATGTGGCTTCAGATCAGCCTGAGCCAGGCAGAGGGAAGAACCCAAGGAGATGGTGGAGAAACATGATGGAAGGAGCCTGGGTTCCTGACTGACCCTGTGGAGCAGAGCCACCTGCCCACCTGGAGCTTGAACTATGACATGAACTATGAACTATGACAAGAGATAAACATCTATCTTATTTGAGCTGGTGTGTTTTGAGGTCATTCCATTACAGCAGTTAGTATAACCTTAACCAAAGTAACCCAAGTGGGGTTTGGGGAAAGTGCTTCCCACGATGTCAGGGAAGCCTCTCCACAGGAGAGAGGAAGGAATGAGCACTAAGTCAATGTTGAGGGTCTTCTCATGGCATCTGGAAGTGCTCCCACCTCAGGAGGTTTGGGGGTGAGAAGGGAGGGACAGCTCCATCTTAAACTAAACTTGCTAGTCATGACCTGACCTCATTTGGGTTCATCCCATCTCCAGGCTGCACCAATAACAGTCAGGGTCACAGATTTGGGGCCTGGCTCAGCCACCAACTTGCCTGGTCTTCCTGTGCAAGTCACCTCAGTCCTTGGAATTACATTGTTTTATTTTTTTAATTAATGAGTCAGGAGATGGAAGCTAGTCTCTCCAAGGTCCCTTCCCATCTGATGATGCCAATTCTGGCTTTCAGAGAGCCCAGGACAAGGACTCGGGCCTGATTTCTTGAGTCTGGGTTTTTCCCTGGGACACACTGGACCCATGAGTTGAATGCTGAATGCAGAAATGGAAGCAGATATCACACACAAGCCAAGAGCTGATTGCTAATTTGAAGTTTAATGAGCCAACTCTGCAAACAGGTCACAAGCAAGGATCACCCTGGAATGTAAAGCATTTGATGGAGGCCGAGGAGACATGGTGGACAGTCCACCCACACTGACAGGGAGCCCCCTGCGTCTTGTCGGCCCACCACAGCAGCTCCACTTTTAAACTACAATTACTCAGTGTGACCTGGTCTCCTCTGGCTCAGTCATCTCCCTCTGTGCTTCTGGCTGAACATTAAAATGCACGGCCCTGATTCCTTGGAACTTACTGGTGCAGCAACCACCAGTGTGGATGTGAGACTTTTGACCTTTCTTGATTTCTCAGCTTGGAAAATGAGGACACAGAGGACGTGGGGAAACAGCCTGGGAGAAAGGTTGCTGGAAAAATCCAAACGTTGGCTGATTTCAGAAATGGCCTAAGTCTCAGCTGAGTTGCCATTTGAACCTATTAGGAACCCAGTGCGGAAGCCAGGGGAGGGGCAGAGGGTGGGCCCCAAACAAACTTCAGGGGAGAAGTCCCTCCTTCTCAGGGCAGAGACCTCCTGCGCTCAGACTTCAGATGGAGGAGTCACTCCCAGGCCTTGACCCCAGTCTGACTCCTTCCCATTCCCCTCTCCTCTTCCCAAGCTGCTTATCAAAACCTCTGAAGCAGCAACAACAGAGACTATTTAAAACAACCACTAGAAGGTAATTAAACAGAGCCTGAAGGGGATCCTTCTGTAAGGCAGAGGATGCCTTCATGAAACAATAAGAAATCTTAATTCATCATTTGAGTCAATCCTATTATTTCTCACCATTAATTTTGTTGCCATGGTTACTCCCAGGTAATATGTACAAATGCAAATCTGCGTGGGGCAAAAGATGGGCCAATTCTAGAGATGAAAGGAGACAAATATCCCCCCTCACTCTGCTACACGACCCACATGCGCAGTCATGACTTCTATGTACACACGGCTTCTCTCCATTAAGAGGCTAGAGCCTCTAGTCAAACCCTCTTTTGTGAATTGGAATTACAGATCTCCCACTTGCTAGCCATGTGACTTGGGGCAATTTACTTGGAGACGTGGGTTCAAGCCCTGGGTCAGGAAGATCCCCTGGAAAAGGAAATGGCAATCCACTCCAATATTCTTGCCTGGGAAATCCCATAAACAGAGGAGCCTGGTGCGCTACAGTCCATGGAGTCGCAAAAGAGTTGGACACAACTTAGCGACTAAACAAAAACAACTTAATTTTCTGAGCCTCCATTTCCTCATTTGTAATATAGGAATATTTACTTTCAAGCTAATTGTGATAATTAAAAACAATTCATTTAGCCAACAAATATTTATTGAGCACATATTATGTGCCGGGCACCGCTCTAGGCACTAAGAGTATATCAGTTAAAAAAAAAAACAACACTAAATCTCTGGTTTTGTGGCGCTACAAAAAAGTAATAAAAAGTAAATTTGCTCATATGTGAGAAGGATGAGTGCTTCAAGAAACACGAGAAAGTAGAACAGAGTAAAGATAGGGAGAGTGTGCTGGCAGCAAGGACGGATTTTTTTAAAATTTATTGTAGTGGGGTCCTCACGAAAGAGGGGGTGAAGGATGGGGAACATTCAGGAACCTGATAACATGACCAGGGTCACAGCTTCTGTCACAGGGGAGACAGAAAAGAAAAGGTTAGGCTGGAGTTGGGCTGGAAGAGGGCAGGGAGAGACACTGAGGCTGCACCCTCCACCCCTAGAAGTACCTCTAGTCCTCAGATCCCTTCACTGTCCGTGGTTCCCTAAAATTCCATCTCTTGTCCTGCCTCTGATTCTAGTGGCTCCTTCTTTTGCTCCCCCAACTTTCCTTTCCCTGGACAGATTCTCAAGTAGGATGATGTTTAGTAAGGTGGACAGGGTAGCTCTCATTGAGATGGCTTTGGAGAAAATACCTGAAGGAGGGAGTGAGCCATGCAGATACCTGGTAGGAGATTTTTCTGTCCAGCAGAACAGCCAGTGCAAAGGCCCTGAGGCAGAGTGGGCCTCCCCAGCCTATCTGAGGGACTGTGTGACTGAAGTGGGCTGAATGAGGGAAAGAGCAGTAGGAAATAAGATCAGAGAGGAACTGGGGCTTTGCAGTTTGTGCTGAGGACTGTGGCTTTTACTCTGAGCTTTTACTATAGAGTGGTCCTTAACAGGAGGGCAGTTTTCCACCCAGGGGCCATTTGGAAATGTCTGGTCATCATGAACTGGGGAGGGGTGCCATTAGCACCCAGTGGGTAGATCAGGGGTGTTGCTAAACATCCTACAGTGCACAGGACAGCCCCCACAACAAAGAAAACACCCAAATGCCAATCGTGCTGAGTCTAAGAAACCCTGGGGCAGAGGAACAAACCCTGGAGCAGTTTCACAGATCACTCTGAGTGCTATACTGGGAATGGGCAGAGGGAGCCCAGGTAGAACAGGAAGACCACCCAGGAGGCCACTGCAAGACCCAGCCTGGAGATGCTATACCCACCCAGTATCACTTCCGGCACATCATACAAATGCTTCAGCTAATACTGATCACTTGCCTATTTTGTGCTAATAATAAGGGTCAGCCTGTAGCTGCCCCAGAGGTGCTGGGTGCTGATCAGGATCCCAGAGGCCAGGGGTCAGGGCAAGTGGTGGGGGGGAATGTCAGTCAAGCTTCTGATAGACGACCCTGCTGATGCTTGGAGAAGATTCAGGGTGCAAGTGTTTTTAACTCTCTGGTATCTTCTCTGCTATTTTCAGCAAAACCCAAACACAGCTGACCCCATTTCTGCTCTGCCAGAGGAGGAGACTGGCAGGATCTCTCACATCTCAGCTGCCCTTTCTCCTTGGCAGGTTGCAGGCAGAACCCATCCTTCACGGGACCCCTGGGCAACCAATACACTATGCTAGGTGCTGAGCAGGCACCCAGGAAAGTGGGCTGGTTCCCAGCCTCTGGGGATGTGGAATGACGGACCAGAACCGCCACTCAGAAGCCGACAGTGGCTCCCTGCCCCCTCACTTCCGACCACCCAAGTCACTCCCAAGGTGGTTTCCCTTCAGCGTTTATCCCTCCCCATATACCTGGTACAGAAGGATCCAACCACAGTTCCACTGTCCTGCTCCCCCCTTGCTCCAGTACAACACAACCAGCATCTCTTCTGGGTTCCAGAAACATTCACAATCTGGCCTGAAACTTCCCGGCTTCCTCTCTAACTTCCTCTCTCATCATGCACTTTCTCTCCCTCTCTCTCCACTCTACTTCTCAGCCTTCGTCTGCGACTTACAGGGACATCCTTCTCATCCTTGGGTCTCTCTACATTCTACATCCAACCACTTGTGTCCTCCACAAAGCCTTTCCTCAGCACCTGTGTTCTCAGGCGTCTTTCACCGCTGAATTCCTACTGCTGCTGCTGCTAAGTCACTTCAGTCGTGTCCGACTCTATGCGACCCCATAGGCTGCAGCCCACCAGGCTCCTCCGTCCATGGGATTTTCCAGGCAAGAGTACTGGAGTGGGGTGCCATTGCCTTCTCCATGAATTCCTACTACCGCAGCCTAACCTGCCTCCAGCCACCCCCTTACGTGTGCACCTGCGTGGGAGCTGGCTACGTGAGGGCAGGAACCTCCCAGTGTCCACCTGCCACTGCACCTTTCATGCACCAGGTGCCCCACAGATGCCCCCGGCCTGGCCTGACAGCCTTAACCGCCCAGTGTGACTGGGGCTCTGGGACCTGCACACATGCCAAGCCCCTCTGATGGACTTCTACCCCACCCGCTCACTCTGCCTGCCTGTTAGCACACACATTCCACTCCAGAGTGTCACCTTCCCTTCCAAATCTATCTGCAGACAGTGAGTGAACAATGGGCATTGGATCTTCCAGGTCCAGTGTCCCTGTCTCACCACACATTAGTTATGTAACCTGAGATAAGTTTTGTAATATCTCTGAGCCTCAGTTTTCTTGCCTGTAAAATGGGATCAATATGGGCATCAACCAAACAAGGCTTCTGTGAAGATTAATTGAGAGAATACATATAAAGTGCAAATATTTAGCATAGATCCTGGCCCTTGGTGAGCTCACAGTGAGTGGCGACTCATTGCCATGGGGGAGTCTTCCATGTTGAACCCCACCCATCTTCACCCATGCCAAACCATCCCAGCAAAGCCCCGGCATATAAAAAGCACACAGCACAGCAAACACTCAGAAGCTTAGCTGCCAGGGCTTACGCTTTTGCTCTCATCTATGTCTTTGTTGTTTAACTGATAGTTGCAGTCTTTATTAGGGTTCCTAGCACATCAAAAAGATACCTGTCAAGCCCCAAGAGTAAATCGTACTTATTTTTATTTTATCCTTAGGACTAACTTTTCACTGGTACAGCAACCTTTCAACAAGTTAACAGCCTCTGGAGGAGATATCAGCCACCCACTAACCAAGGTCATCAGGTGTGAACAAACTCTCAATCCGCTGTAGCCCCCTGGTGGGGTAGTGTGACTGGAGGGCAGATTAGGTAACAACAAATCAGTGCCTAAGATACCCAGCCGGCCTGGACATAGCGTCAGGCCCACAGGCGGCAGCACACAGCCACAGGCTTCTGACTCACACGCCTGCACAAGGACGTCAGGGCAGGCACAGAGCCCAAGGCACACAGGCTGCCGTCCAGACCGAGGTCAGGAACCATCCTCAGCCTCTTCAGGCAGCACCGGCATGACCCTTGAGCAGGGCCAGCCTGAACCAGGGATGGGGACTCTGTGTATTTCTGATCCCTGAAGCTCCCCAGATCCCGAGCTGGTACGTCACCACCCACCCCCTCTTGCTGTGGCCGTGGAGGCTGGTGGGGGCCAGGGCTCTGTAGACAAGGTCCAGGAGGTCCTGGGAGAGCTGCAGCAGAGCCCAGTCCTGCTGGCTGGGGAGCCGGGAGGGTGACGGGAGGGGGGCTGGGCCTCGGACTCACACCTAGAGCACCGTGCTGCCAGCCTCCAGAGGGCCGCTGCAGGCACCACCAACTGGAGCCAGAACAGGGAGGAGTGGCTGGTGCAGGACCCCCAACCTCCCCTGCTAGTGCAGGGTCCCCCATCCTCCCCAGCTAGTGCAGGGTCCCCCACCCTCCCCCAGCTAGTGCAGGACCCCCACCCTCCCCTGCTAGTGCAGGGTCCCCCATCCTCCCCTGCTAGTGCAGGACCCCCACCCTCCCCCAGCTAGTGCAGGGTCCCCCACCCTCCCCCAGCTAGTGCAGGGTCCCCCACTCTCCCCCAGTTAATGCAGTGTCCCCCCACACCCTCCCGGCCTCCCAGCTGCCTGGAGGCACATGGGAGCTTTCAGGATAGAAAACAAAGGGGGCTCAGAAAACAGGACAGGCAGCTTTAAGCTTCCGAAGGGAACAAAGAGAGGAAACATGGCCTCATTTCCCAACTCTTGAAAACTGGAAAGAGTCCCAAGGGGAAAAGCCAGGCTGGAGGGGAGCTTGGGCTGGGAGCAGACTCGGGACCAGGAAGGGCCTGGAGGCTGGACTCCTCTGACTGGTCCATGAGGAGCTGCCAGGGTCCGAGGACCGCCCCCCATCCCCCACCCCTGACCGTAGAGAGGAGCATGTCAGGTCACAGCAGCGGGCTCCTCGGTGCCACAGCCAGAGGGCAGCACTTCGGTCAGGAATAAGGAGATGCGGCCCTGCCCTGTCTGCTGATGGCTGCTCCCAACGAACTCCGCAGGCAGCACAGACTCCTGAAGACAGACCTAGCCTAGCCAGCACTGCAACATCTTGTGTCACTTCAGGGCCCCGCACAAGGACATCTGGCCAAGGGGCTGCCTCTCTGAACACCTCTGCCCCCTCTCCTTGTGGCGGGCTGCTGTCCAGCACATCGGCCTGTCCCTTCCTCTAGGGGCCATCCTCTGTGCTCAGGATGTTCTTCCTCCGCCCCTTCCCAGCGCCCCCTCCTCACCAATCCTTGCTCACCCCTCAGTCTCAGGTGAGAAACCTCTTCCAGACTCCCCGCTTCTGGTCAGGTGACTCCTCCCTCTGCTCTCCCACAGCATCACGTATTTTCACTGTCCTGGCCTGGATTCTGGGGAGTCCTGGGGGCAGGACCCTCCTCCAACCTCTCCCCTGCAGTCCCCCAGGTCCTAGCACCAACACTGACCTGGAGATGCTCCATAAATGCAAAGCGAAACAAACCGGACTGGGGAGGGCTGCTGGCTTAGCACCCACCCCGGGAACACCCAGCCGGGCCCAGTGTGTCTGTGGACTTCGAGCCTAAAGGCGTGAGAGGCAGGCGGTGCCTCAGAGTCACCAAGAGAACAGAAGAGACAGCGCGTTTCTGGGTGGAAAACGAGCAGTTTTAGGAATTGATCCAGCAGAGAGGAGGAAGTCATACCTCAATGCCCGCAGAAGGCACACCTGAGAAGCCAGGCCATCACCCTCAGGATGCCAGCGAAGCTCAGGACTTGGAGGGCCCAGGCACCCCAGGAACAAAGGTTAATCAAAGGGCTAAACACAGGGACTTGGCTGAAAACTTGAATTCAAAGCAGTAGAACCCCTCGGCCTTCCCCACACAGCAAGATGGCTGTCACCACCCTCACCTGTATCCCCCAAACACCAGAGGTTTATCAACCTTCTGGAGAAACTGAATCCAAGTGAGTCCAGACTTGGGAACACTAGCCCAGTGGAAAGAGGGAGCAGGTGAGGCTAAAAGCAGAGAAATCAATGAAACTCTGCAAAGTGAATATTGGGGCTTCAGCCTTGCTCCTCTACTTGGCTTCCAGAATGCAGAGGTGAGAAGATACTGTATTTACAAAACAGGAAGACGATCCTGTTAAAAGGAATAAAGAAAAGAAACAACCAAATAGCTCTTAGAAATTAAAATTTGTACTAGCTGAAGTTAAAAATCTGATAGACATGTTGAAAATAAACTCAAGGAAATTTCCTGTAAAGCCAGACAGAAGGAAAAAGTGAAAGAATAGAAGAGAAAAAAAGGATAAGAAAATATGAGTATCAGTCTAAGATGTTGAATATTTGACTAATAGGAATTCCAGAATGAGAAGAAATTACCAAAGAAATAGTATAAGAAAAATTGCCAGAACTGAGAGACAGGAGTCTTCAGGTTGAAAGAGGTCACCAGAAACCCAAAATAATAAGTTTTAAAAGGCATGGCATTGTGGAATTTCAGAAATAAACCATATACATAAAGAGGAGATCTTAAACATTCCCAAAGAGAGAAAACAGGTCACTTGCAAAAAATCAGGAATAAAACAGCATTGGATTTTTCAAAAGTTAGACTAGAAGCCAGAAGAGCAATGTCTTCAAAATTCTAAAGGAAAAATGTTGTCAACCTAAAAATTGGAATTTTCTCCTCAGCCAAACTGTCAGTTAAAGCTGAGTACAGAATTACAATTACAAATTACATTTTTTTCAGATATAAAAGGACTCCAAATTTTCTTTCCATTTACCCTTTTTCAGGGAGCTACCAGGAGAGGACTTCCACTAAAATGAAGGTGTATACCACGAGGAGCTGGAGGGAACTGGGCCCCAGAAAATTTCAGGGAAAAATACGGAAGTGAAAATGGATTCCCTTGTAGCTCAGCTGGTAAAGAATCTGTCTGCCATGCAGGAGACCAATTCCTGGGTTGGGAGATCCCCTGGAGAAGGAAATGGCAATCCACTCCAATATTCTTGCCTGGGAAACCCCATGGACAGAGGAGCCTGGCTGGCTACAGTCCATGGGGTCACAGAGTTGGATATGACTGAGCGATTAAACCACCAGCACCATTAAAAATATCGAAAAGCTGCTAGAAGATACCGTAAGAATTAGAGATGGTACAAAGACAACACTGTCAGTGAGGAAAATGAGACAATTATTAAATCCAGATAAAACATAAAGTCAAAAAGGAGAGAAAACATAATAATATACAACAAAGTTGTAATATTATTCATATAATTGTCATAAAGTGAATATCGAATATCCACAGACCCCAAATCTATGATAACTATTTTGGGCGGGTGATGAGGGTGATGAAGGTGATGAGGTGATCCAACCAGTCCATCCTAAAGGAGATCAGTCCTGGGTGCTCATTGGAAGGACTGATGTTGAAGCTGAAACTCCAATACTTTGGCCACCTGATGCGAAGAGCTGACTCATTGGAAAAGACCCTGATGCTGGGAAAGATTGAGGGCAGGAGGAGAACGGGACGACAGAGGATGAGATGGTTGGATGGCATCACTGACATAATGGACATGGGTTTGGGTACACTCTGGGAGTTGGTGATGGACAGGGAGGCCTGGCGTGCTGCAGTTCATGGGTCACAAAGAGTCAGACACGACTGAGCGACTGAACTGAACTGATGAGGACAGGGGAGAGAAATGTGTTTATGGAGGTAAATAATAAGAGAGATGGATCCTCAACTACCACAGAAAAGAACTAGTTGAGAAACAGTAGCATAGATAAGCTTAGTTTGAAATACAGGTTTCTATCTGAAGAAACAGCTAACAGCATTTGCTTCTGGGGAATAGAAATGGGAATTGGGGAGGGATGGGGCAATACACCATTTTTCCTTACAAGTGTTTTCGTACTATTTGACTTTTTGAACTTTGTACATAAATTACTTTGAAAAAAAGTGTGAGATTAATTTTTAATAGCTTTTAAAATAAAGCTTTATGAACAAAAAGAAAAACTTCAGCACATTAGCCATCTGTCTCTACAATCACCAGAGCTGCCCTATACTACATCTCCCTACCTTTCCCCCAAACCAAACCACCAACTTTTCAATTAGCTCTAGTTCAAGTTTCTACATGATATTAACAAAACAGAAATTACAGTGTCTTAGCCTAATTCCACACTGTCTCCTCCATCTTTCTCATCCTCTGTCTAAATTTCTGGATAGTGGTATGCTTGTGAATATTTTTGAGAAAAAAAGTCCTGATTTATAGTATCTGCCAATTTCCATGGTGTAAATTCTCACATTGTGGCTGATTTCAAGTCATCACTGTGATGTCACTGAATGCGGAACTGGGAAAAGATGCACATGTCAGCTCCACTAAACTATTGCCTTAGGTTTCTCTAGTCTTAGCAGCCTCCATACTTCCCACCAGACCAGCTTACAGGAGAGCCCTGAGTATCCCCTCCAAAATCCAGAAGTCCAAGGAGATGGAGCAGCAGTAGAAGTGGATTCGGAGGGAAAGAGAAGTGGCTATGGCTGCAGGGGAGGGATAGTGAATTTGCCACCGTCCTTCCCCACCACCACTCCCCACCCCACCGCCAGCAGAGTTACCTGCTCATTGGTAACCCCCGGGCGCAGGGTCCCACGCTTATAGTCTTCCAGCAGTTGTACAGCCTCTCTGAGACGTCTCTGCAGGCAAAGAAAAGGGACACTGAGGGGCAGAGGTCCAGGGTTCCAACAACACTCCCTTGCAGGGGTGCATCAGTATTGGCCAAGCACTGACAAACTTCACAGTGGGCAAGACCTGCCCTTCAGTTTATGGTACACACGCAAAACAATAAAGAAGGCTATCACCTAAACGTCCTTTCACAGGGAAGTAGATAAATGGATAAATGTTTGCCGTTTATCCAGTGTAATAATACTGTGCACGTTATTTGGTGGTTTGCAAAGTAAAGTAGATGTCCATGGCCATATCTCCAAGGTATTTTTTTAAGTGTGAAAGCAAAGTACAGAGCCATATGATGCCAATCGTTGTACCAAACAAACAGCACACATGCACACAAAGAAAACAGTATTTCCTATGAGAATATTTATGTGAGTAAATGTATCAAAAAGCTCTAAGAAGGAGACCCACCAAACTAGTGACAGAGGTTACCTTGAGGTAGGAGGAAAGAGTTCAGATTTGGCAAGTGGTGTTGGAAGAAGTTTTAGTCTTAATTGTAATATTGAAAGTTTTTATAAAGAGAACATATTTATGTAATACTTATATAATTTCTTCTCAACATTTAAAAAACACTAGCAGAGATTTACATACTAAAATACATATGGCTGCAGTAACTGATGGGGAAAAAAGAAAAGAGAATAGAATTGTATGATTTTTAAAATCTTAAAAACTAAAGACAGCAACACTGAGAGAAGGCAGTCTTTGTCTCCTGAAAGACTTGTATAAGGATATTCATAGTGGCACTCTTCAAATAGGCCCAAACTGCAAACAACTCAAATGTCAGTTAACAGACTGGGTAAGTACATACACACAATGAAATATTACACAGCATTTAAAACGCAAACTACAAATATGTTACAATCGGATGAATCTTCTCAAGAATGGCACCCTAATATCTCTCACCCCATGCTCATCTAGAACTTTCCCACATCCCCCATCCAGAGGTAGAGTTTACGTCCCTGCGCTTGATCCTGGGCAGGCTTTTGTGACTGCCTTAACAACAGAGTGTTGCCAAGGTGAGGCTATGTGACCTCTGAGGCTAGGTCATGAAAATGCCTTGCATTTCCACCTGGCTTTCTTGGGATGGTTGCTTTCTTGAAACTTAGCCATCACATTGTAAGGAAGCCCAAGTAGCCTATGAAGAGACCCATGTGGATAAGAACTGAGGGCCTGGCCCACAGCTCCAGCTAAGTCACCAGCTAATGGTCAGCAACAATTGGCCCACTATGGAAGTGAACCATCTTGAAACGGACCTTCCCTCGGTCAAGCTGCCCTAGCCGAGCCTGCAAGACAAACCATCCTTTCTAAGTCCTGTCAATCAGTGAGCGAAAGAATTGCCTGTTGTTATTTCAAGTCACTAAATTTTGGGGTGATTTGTTACATGATAATAGAAGACCAATTCACATAATGATGAGCAAAAGAAGGCAGATGCAAAAAGTATATGTAAAATTAAAAAACAGGTCAAACACACCTATGGTGGTAGATGTCATTATGGTATTACCTTTGTGGAGGTGGGTGGGGGTGTTGACTTGGAGATGGCATGAGGGAACTCTCTGGAATAATGGAAATGCTCAATGTCTTGATCTGACTGGTAGTTACACAGTATAAACTTGTGTCAAAATCCATTAGGCCATACACTTCAGATTTATGTATTTTGCTGTATGTATGGTATATAATTTTAAAAAAATCAATAATAAACAGACAACAGTGAGAGAAGGCAGCCTATGTCCAGGTCAGATGAGGAGCGGTCATCAGGGATGCTCACGATGAGGGAAGAAACCCAGGGAAGCCACCCTGATCCGCTTTGACCAAGGGACAAAGTTGGCTAAGGATGGGGGTGCAGAGAGACCGCAACAGAAGCCCCTGGTCCAAAGGCAGGATGCAGCTCCAGGGCGGGCTGCCCCATGGGGCATCTTCTGAGCAGGCTGACAGCGGTTACATGGGATGGGAAAGGAACAGCCACCTTCCACACTAAAACGGCAGGACTAACTGCCAGCCCAGACAAGTCAATCGGGCTGTCAGGAGGCCAGGAGAACTTCTCAATTGGGAGCAGCCTGACTGCTGTAAAGTACTGCCTCTTCCCTTTCAAATACATGTCTATCAATTTCTGAATCCCAGAGTCCTTCCCCAGAATCTGTTCACTTTCAAAGTAGAGACAACTTTGCGTTTGTGTTTTTTCCAGGTATAATCCACTCTGTTTAGAAAAAATGTCAGAAAAATTGAAAGCACACACAAAAAAGTTGTAATCACCTGTAAACATACCACAGAGATAACCACTGCAAAAGTCATTATTTTCCTTCTAGACTTAATACATTTGCTTTTCATGTTGGTTGATTGTTTTAACTTGCCTAAGTTCAACAGAAAGTGAGCAGTTTAGTATTTGAGGCCAGAGTTTAGTTAGACCCTTGCTGTCTCTGCAACCGCCCCCCAATTCCTCCTGGTGATACAGCTCCAAGGCTGCTTCCTGCCAGCCTCAGCCTTGGCCCCACAATAAGTGCTCTACTTTCAACCCTGAATGGTGAATGGCCCCGCGTTCTCATTATGTTCCCACTCCAGGGATTCAGTTCCTCTAACAACCTGGCCAGATTCCATCTCATTCCACACAGTCATCAAAGGGAGGCCTCTTGCCACAGGATTAAGTTCCAAAGAGCCCTGATCTTGGCACTCATTGAGAAAGAACCAAATCCAAAGCTTCCCGAGATAGGCCTGTTAATGCAGGACTGGGACAAGCGAGCGTGCGCTTGTCTGCTTCTGGGCCTTGCTTAGCCTCAGCTTGGCCCCCTGGCTCAGAGACTGAGGGAGAGGGCTCCCAGTGCCTCTGTGGGACAGGCAAGGCCTCAGGCCTTGTCTTGAGAGGTCCCTGAGGGCTGGCTCTTCTGGGAGCTGGACTTCTCACAGCAGAGAAGGGAGCCATTTTCAGGGAGCCTTGAGGGATATGAGGAGGGTCTCTTTGCTTGAAGTTCTCCTCTCACCCTGATGCATTGACACGCTTGACAGAAAAGCCCTGGGCGCTCAAAGAATGGGGAAAGCAGGAGGTCAGTGGCAGGGTGAACTGTGCAGGAAGTCTTTTCAGTCAGGAACAAACAGGCACATAGGCCCTGAATACTAAGATGGTGAGGGGCCCAGATGGCCTGGAGACAAGGCTGCAGGCCCTTTTCCAGAGCCCTGGGCTTGGGGAGGGACAGCCCAGGTTGCTGCTTCCCAGACTCCATCACCTGCCTGCCAGAAACTGTCACAGCAACTTTCTTCTTGTATCTGATGGGGCATCGTCTCCACAAAGTCTCTCTGGAGACAGGTACCTGGGAGGTATGCTCCAGGGCAGAGAATTTGAACAGACATCTCGCCCCAAGGCCCTGAGGGGAAGAAGGAAGCCAAAGGGCAGTCCTGTAGTGTTAGCATGGTGGCAGAGAGGGCAGGAGACCCTGACAGACAGGAACGGGGATGTTGGAACACAGGATGGAAAGGCACAAAATAGGAAGATGAGAAAAGTCATCAAAAGCAAAGCTAATCATTTTGGAGGGAAGGGGTATACCTTAGCCCACCCCCAAACTAAATGCAGGCACTATAATCCATGCTTGGCTAGGGAGTATGTCTAAATGATTTGAATATTTTATTTATTATAATGTTTAATATGTTAAAATATATGATGGGAGTGACAGCACCAGGTCAGGAGGTGAGGATTACCCAAAAACATTTCACCCCCACTTGTGATAAAGGCCACCCACTTTACCAGCAGGTCCTCACCCCTGATCTTTCCTATACCACCCCACCACCTTGGGGGAAGAGGAGGACATCCTACCTCCCCAGCTGTCTGTCCCCAACCCTGTCCATCCTTCAAGGCTCAGGGCCATCTTCAGGAATCTTCCAGAAATGTTCCCTCTGCCCTCTGAACAGTCAGAGAGCATTTGGTTTGCCCCTCTTTGAAGTCCGTGATCACTTACCACCACAAGCCCATGGTACCTGCCAGAGACTGCACGGTGCAGAGAGCAGGAGACTGGTTGTAGGTTCTGTTGGCTGAAACGCAGGGCACACCTACCCCAGTCCGTCACCAACACAGGGCCACACATAATAAGCATTTGATAAAAATGAGGGGCTGAGGCTGCTGGGAGGAGAGGTGAAGGGTATAATCAGGGTTAGGGACCAGGTTCCAAAGCAGCAGGCCAGAGGCCCTTGACAGCGATGCTGGTTTTACGGAATCCTGGGATACCAAGAGACCATGCCCTGTTTACACAGGATGTGGATGGCAGTACCCCTCTGTGAATGTCTGCTGAACCACATGGGCACTCCTTTCTCTGAGACAGCCGGGGTCCAAGCAGGAAGGGCGTTTCGGTACCCAGGGTCACAGAGCAGGTGGGTGCCATCTAGGAATCCCAAGTCCCCTCACTCCCAGCTCTGGGACATTTCCATGAGACATGAGCATGGAAGAGCCTCCTGTCCTCAGGATGGTCAGTCATTGAAAGAGGAGTGGTCTCCCAGGGAAACCATAGCAATGCTTGCATCCTGAAAAGCCGAAGTCAACAGGGGCCAGATACCCCACATAGGAAAGGGAAGGGCCTTCTTTATTCTCATTCAAAGGCAAGCCTGGTTGACACAGAGAAAATTGCAGAGCATGTTTAGCAAAAGTGGGTACAACTGAAACATGGGCATTTCAGGCAATCAAAATTTGGGAGTCCCACTTAAAATGGGGGGGGGGAGAAGGGAGGGAGGGAAGGAGAGGAGAAAGAGAGGAAGAGGGAGAAAGAAAGGAAGGAAAAGAAAGAGAAAGGAAAAAGAAGTGTCAGTGATGGGGGAAAATGAGTGTGGGGAGTGGGGTTGGAGTGCATGAGGGAACGGAACTGGTGGTAGGGGCAGGGGGCAGGGCCTGCTTTGATCGCTCAGTATCTGATTGCTCTCACCTGGGCCAGTCCTGAATCGGCCAAGGGCAGCGCTGTGCATTCTTACCTTGTCTGTAACGTCTTCAATCATTCCTTTCTGGCTCCCAGATGGTGGGATTTTGGGGGCCAAAGCTTTGTGCAGGCAGAGTCTCAAGCCCTTCTCTCATCCTCCCTTGGCCTTCCTAAGCCCTTCTTGTTCCTTCCTAGCAATCCTGGGACACAGAGTCATCTGCGCTGAAATTGTTTCCTAGCTCAACCACAAGCTACCTCTGGGAGGCCCAAGAGAAGGGGAAACCAGACACACACGTTTCCCTGTGGCCAACCGCTGGTCACCTTCAGGACACGCAATATGAGTTAATTCTGGCAGCATCTCAGGTGGTATAGCCCTTTAGAAAGTACATCTGTCCAGCTACGCCTAAGAACTATAAAAACAATCATGGTCTATATCCTGGACACCTTACTTTTGGGAACTTTTTCCTAAAAAATAAATTTGTCAGAAATGAAAAATAATTTGCCTAAGACTATTTTTGGCAGGAAACAAAAAGGTAGGAAACAACCTATCTGTTAGGCCTAAAAGCCTAACAGAGATGGATATTTATACTAAAAGACTTGACTTCCTAAAATTATAAAAAAGGAAATATATGAAAAAGCAAATAAAAAGTCTATGTTCAATGTAATAAGTATGCCAAAAATGTATACAGATGGGCAAAAACCTGAAATTTGGAAAGTTTTAAATTTAAAATTAGACTACCTGATGCTGTCTAGAATGCATTTAAATGGATATTCTTACTACTATTGAGAGCATAAACTGATAGTCCTGGTACAGGTTGGTACAATTTGCAGGGCAATTTGGCCATATATATCAAAAGCCTTAAAATGCCTTTCATTCAGAAATTCCACTTCTAGGAGTTTACCCCAAGGAAATAAAGAGAAATATGGGGAGATATATATACAAGGATATTTATCGCCATATTATTTATAATGGAAAAGACTTGAAACTACCCAAATGGTCAATAGAGAAGATGATTAAGTTTTAGAATAATCACCTGATGGATTACTATGTAGTTATTAAACACACTTTGAAACAACATTTAATGACAAGAAAAAATGCTCAAGATATGCTACATGGAAAAAACAATATATATCATGTATACATATGCTACATATGATTTTAAATATATATTTACATATATATCTATATATATGTACATATAGATATAGATATATATCTGTATGTATTGTGAGAGAGACATTACATACAGAGAGAGATTTTCCTTGACTTATGATGGGGTTCATCCCATCATAAAATTTCACTGTAAGTGAAAATACCACATCTTAAGTTGAAAATACATTTAACACACCTAACCTACCGAATATCACGGCTTAGCCTGGCCTTCCTTACACGTGCTCAGAACACTAACATTAGCCTACAGTTGGGCAAAATCGTCTAATGCAGAGGCTATTTCATAATAAAATGTTGACTATCTCACGTAATTTGTTGAATGCTATACTGAAAGTGAAAAACCGAATAGTTGTGTGGGTGTAGAATGGTTCTAAGTGTATCAGTGATTCCCACGAGTGATCACGTGGCTGACTGAGACCTGTGACTGTCATGGCCCAGCATCACAAGAGAGTATTGTACTGTATATCACTAGCCCAGGACATAGCCAAAATTCACAATTGGAACCATGATTTCTACTGAATGCATACTGCTTTCACACCATCATAAAGACCACAAATTGTAGACTGAAGTCAGGGGCCACCGATAAAGACAGAGAGTGAGATATACATACATACATATATGTACACATTATATAAACCATCCTAATTTTGTACAGATATATACACTAGAATGATAATTGTGATTATTTCTTGCAGGAGAGATAATGAGCAGTTTTTATTTTCTTTTTTAGACTCTCATATGTTCCAGTATTTAGAGATTACTACCAGAATCACATCACATCAAGAGGCACATAATGTCAATTGTTTTCATTGGTCACCTGGTTAAAGGAGTGTTCTCCAAGCTCACCACTGTAAAAGTACCTTTTTCCCTTAGTAATTGCTAAGCAATGTTTGGAGGCGATACTTACCTGAAAGACTAAGAATATCCTGTTTTACACCAACATTTTATTCTATGAAAATAGCATCTATTAATGATCCTGGTTGAAATCAGTTATTTCACTGAGGACTACGTAATGTTTATTTCCTTCAACGTTTATTAGCTGACATTCTTCTGAGAATAAGAGCTTCCCTCTCTCATATTTTTAGTTTTACTATGGACTCATGGATTCTTTTTATTATTCAATGTATTAAAATCCATTTTTTTTCTTTTTCTTAATGTTCAAATTGTCCCAAATGTGGCTAGTGGGACTCAGCCACTTCCTGTTCCTGTCTCCATCATCATTCTAGAAACATTTTCTTATTTTCTGTAGCAATGCTCATTGCCTCAGGTGTGGATTTGGCAAACTTTCCAAGAAGCCCTGGGTGCTTTTAGTAAGTAATGGCATTTAGAAACAAAGATCTGAGTGCTAAGTGTGTCCATTGTTACTGGGGTGTCATTGCTTCTAGGCCCTTTCAGTGAGCAGTCAGAAAACTGAGAAATATAAATGTAAGTATATGAATGTATATGTGCATAAATCATGAGTTCACATTGATTCTGCCAATTCAAATACAACATAACGTAGTTTTTATCTTTTTCCCTACTTCATATTTGCATCTCCCTAGTCCTGCGGTGAGAACCCTGGTTCCCAATATCAGTGTAATGATTTATTCTGTCTTACAATACACCCAAAACAGTTTCAGATTACTTCACAAATACTAGTAATGAGTTTGTGGTATCTGTACTGCTTCAGTGGGTTTTCCACATCCTTCAGAATGACAATCTGCCAAACATTCATTCTCTTAAATAATTATTGAATTCAGAATAGCAAACCCCTTTCATATTCAGTTCATGATTTAAAGTAACTTAGATGTCAGCTGGTACAGCCTTTTCCTTAGAGATCTAGATCTAATTCCATGACCTACATGAAAGGATGAAGCTAGGGCTTCTGCCAAGTCCGGTGACTTCCTTCCTCAGGCCCAACTGTGCACATACAGCACCAGGAGTAGACTCCCGGCCCCGCAAGACCCCTTTAAAGAATGAACTCTTGCAGAGACCTCAGGAACCAGGCAGATTTTACGACAGTATGATAGGAATGATGAGGGAAGGGACAGCAACTTTCACAGCATGCATGAGAGCCCCCAGACACAGGCCTTTCCGTTCATCATGGTTACTTGCTCTCCTTCCCACTGTTTTCCCCTCATGTTCCTTCTCTCGCCTCCCTCTTAGGAGGATCAGAAAAGCACAGTTATTCCTCTTCTGTCAAGCAGGCAACCTCCTTCCTCTCTGAAGCCTTGCTCAAGACATTCTTAGAACAAAGACAGCCTTCTTCCTAACAGAAATTATGGTGAATAAAATTTGCTCCACCTCATTACACACACAAGGGCTGGAATCTTTTTAAAGCTTGGCCAGTTATAAATTACAAACAATAGCTGCAAAACTCTCTCAAGATGAGTCTATCTGTTGACTCAGCTACTGCCCCTCAGAACTGGGTCACCAGAAGGCTCCAGCGGCACAGCATCTTTCCACCTCAGGAAACTCTGGCTTCCAGAGCCACCTCTCATGTCCTCCACTCTCCTCTCACACTGAACCGGCCTGTCCAGATCACCTCCACCTGGGCAGCCATCACCCCATGCTCCCTCCCAGGACACTCTGGGAGAGAGACAGTGCTTTGTGGGCATAAGCCATGGTCTTGGGCTGAGCCCAGCAGCGGGGGAAACCTGGCCCTCCTGATAGCACCACAGTTGTCGGGGAGGGGCTCAGGTAAGAGATTCTTTCCTCTTGCTGCTCCTAATTTCCATCACTTCCAGGCAGATGGCCTTGCCAAGCTACCTGCCTGGATTGGAACCGGGGAGGGACGGAAGGGCCCACTCATGGCCCCTTCGGATTTTTTAGGGCCTAGAAGATCTTCTATGGGCAGAAAATTTCCAAAAGGCAAGTAGTACTGGAAACAGTCCCCAACTGGGATGCAGTAGGAAAATGTGTACATCTTTCCAGGAAGCCTATCGGCACCCTTGACGAGAAGAAGAAACAGAAATTTGAAAAATATTTTTAACTGATTGTTGCATTGATTATTTTCTGGTCATTAAATAGTTAAGAGTCTTTGACATTTCAATTAATAGTAAAAAAAAAAAAGTATGAGACTTTTAAATTACTCATAGGGAAATAGGCAAAAGATGGCTTAGTAATGTACAAAGATGCTGGGGTCTTTCAAAATGCAAGAGTAGAAGAAAAAATGTGGTACAGGGAGACAGCAGTAACACGAAATGGTCTGGGATGAGAGGAGTGTGGACTGGAGAGGAGGAGTTGTGAGCCCCCAGCATAAGTGGCATGCTGCCCAGTTGCCCCCAAAGACCCTGCCTGCTCATGGTAATTGGGGGGGGGGGGGCATCGATATACATCCAGACGGCCCAAGACTCCCTCCACCATCTCTCAATGTGCTGTCTTCAAGGCCACCATTAGCACCTCCATCTTTTGAAATAAGCATTCGTCTCTGCTGCCTCCTCGATCAAGCAGGAGGCATTTATGTTGGGATTTTTTTCATAATTCTATCTAGTTGGGCACCATTCCAGAGCTTTCAAGAAAGACACATTACCTAGGCTAGGTAAGTAGTTTCTCTAGTTTGGTGCCCCTCCAAATTTTTATGTAATCCCATTGATTACTCCTTAGGAGAGTCCTGACAGGGCCCGGAAATACAATAGCCTTGCCCTTCAGAGGCACTACACCCAGAAATAAGGTCAGCCAGTTAAATACTAGAGTCCTTCATCCTTCCTGAGCTGCAAGAGGAAATCACGTATCAGGGTAATCCCCACATTTCCCATAACCGGGCTGCTCTCCCAGGCACAAGGGGGATGGAGAGATGGAGATGGCTCTAGGGCCAGGCGCCTAGCAGGCCTTGTGCTTCTTTTTCTTCCCAGAGCTGAAGCAAGCCAATGCTCAGCACAAAAGTGAGCAGAGAAGGGCTGCCTGCTCAGGGGGCTGACTCAGAGGCCCGATGACTTCTGTCAGGGTATGTCGGGACCCAGGGGTGGGGAGTTCAGGCCTTCTTCCAGCTTGGGAGAGCTCCCTAAACTTGAGTTCCCTGAACAGGAATGCAAAGTGGCCAAAAATAAGTATTCTGGAGACAAGCTTACCTGGGTTCATACCCTGGCTCCATCACTGGCCGGCACCATGTGCCTGAGACTTAACTTCTGTCTGTCTGTTTCCTCATCTGGAAAATGGAACTTAAAATAGAATCTACCTCAAAGGGTTGTTTTGAGTTAATCCGACAAGATTATACATGTAAAATGTTTATGACACTGCTTTGCTCACAGAAAGTGCTTAATAAATATTCACTACATTATATGTGCATGCATTCCTATAAACGTTTGTAAATACAATACAAAGGATATAAAGACACACTTCTTGTAATGGCTCGAAGAAATCTGACAGTACATTTAAATTAGACAATATCAAGGACTAGTTAGCATGTGGAGGGACTGGAACACTGTGGATGAGAATGTAAAATGGATGGTAAGCCTTAAACAACAGTTCGGCAGTTTCCTATGAAGTTAAACATATACTTACCATATGAGCCAGCAACCCCAGTCCTAGTTATTCATTCAAGAGAAATGAAAGCATACGTCCACACAAAGAATGCTCAGAGCAATTTTATTCATAATAATCAGAAAATGGAAACAGCCCATGTGTTCATCAACAAGTGGATAGAAACAAGTTCTGGAACATCCTTTCAATGGAATGCTGCTCAGCAGTAAGAAGGGATGAAGTACTGATACGTGCAACAACATAGATGGACCTCAAAAGCACCATGTTAAGGGAAGGAAAGCAGACACACAAGGCTACGTACTGTAGGACTTCACTTATATGACATTATAGAAAGAGCAAAGCAACAAGAACAGAAAAGAGATGAATGGTTGCCAGGGGCTCAGCAGGGGCTTGGGGAGATGGATTATAAGTGGTCACGAGGAGCACTGTAGAATGACAGAAATGTTCTCCGTCTTCATTATGAATACTTCATTGTGGACACTTGATAGGTCTGCCAAAACTCATAGGGTTGTTCACATATAAAATGTAAAGTACACCTTAATCGCAATCTTACCTATCAGAGCAGGGAACTGAGAGGGAGAGAGCATGAGGATCCTTTTTATTCTGTACCATTTGAAATTTTGTAATGAGCACATAATCCATGTACTTGGTAGTCATTTTATTGAAGTTTGAGAGAATAATAATGACATATCTACCTTGAAGGGATGTCTTGAGATCCAGATGAAATGAGATAATGATGACCTGCGGCTCTTCCAAAGTCACAAGGTATAAAGGCCAAGGGGCCTCCATTGAGAGTGACGGCCATGACTCACCTCAGTGACAAAGAGTGTGCGAGGGTCGATGATGTCCAAGAAGTGCCTGAAGCGACCACAGAAGGATGTCTGGAGAAGGGGTGGGAGAGGAGAGTGGGTCAGTCGCTGTACCCCTTTCTCTGGACAGCGGGGAACCCACCCACGGCTCAGCCTGTGTGAGGGTCCCACAGCCACCAGGACTGCTCACACGGGTGACGAACGCTAGCGAGGTCTCTCGCTTCTCGGCGACCTGACGGCAGTTCTCCCAGGTCTATCCAGCGCTTTCTAAGGTCAACTCAGAACGACCATTAAGACATGTCTGACCCAGAGTCTCTTCCATGTGCCTCCCATTTTCCTCCCTCTTCTCCCAGTGCCCTGAGATCAACTCCAAGCCTTTCAGCAGCTCCGAGAACCACAAAGCTTGAAGGCTAGAGGGGAGGTCTGGTGCCCAGGCCTCTCCCAGTCTGCCCTGCCCGCCGCGGCCTTTCTGCTTTACTTAGGACTCTCGGAGAGGGGGTCTCTTCCCAAAGTCCAGCACAGGCTCTGCCACCGGAGGAAACTCCCCACAGCAGAGCTCAAGTATGGCTGCCCAACTTGCAGCCCTCAGGCCTTCCTTCACCCACAGCCCCAGGACAGAGGGCCAGCTTCCGGCCTTACCCCTGAGCAGGGGCCTTGGAAAAGGAGGGCATTGTGCTAAACAGGCCACAGGCATTAGAGCAGTGAAAGGAAACCAAGCAACGCCGCTGCTGGGCGTCTGCCCTCAGGACAGAGCCAGTTTGGCAAAGTCAAGCTCCACCCAGCGAGGGGACAAAGAGGAAGTCTGCAAACACTGGGGGTTCATGCCTCACTATTCTCAGGCTCCCCCCAAATCCTCCCTGGAGCCCCACAGCTCTCCGAACCCAGCCTCCACTCGGGGGAGGAGACAGAACACTCCCACTCTTTTCCCTTCTCACTAGGATGTCAGACCCTGCAGCCAATTTCTGCTCCTTCCCCTCCTCAGAAAAGACCGAAAATAGACCTGGGTCACCACAAGGTCTCCTGACACACCATGGCACCCTCTCTGCCTGGAGCACCCTCTCCACCCCACTTTCAGCCCCACCCTTTCACAGATCTATCAAGCTTCCACACCATTGCTAACTAAAACAGTTGTTCTCTGACTTCTTATACATCAAAGGCCTAAACCATCCCCCAACTTACACACAATGCTCAATCAGAGATGTTCAGAAGTGTGGGCAGAGGCACGTGCTGAGAACACTCACTGCTTCATTATTTATAAAGGTGAATTGTTAAAATGACAATCCATTTACATGATAGAACATGGCACATCATGTTTCAGACAATGTTTATGACACGCAAAAAGCTTGTGATTCGTGAAATGCATGTAAAATGCATGACTCCAACTTAATAGGAGATAAACAGAGAGAGATGGATACTAAATGGGTAGCAAAGAGACAGGATGACACCCACTAAAACAAACCAGGGTTCCTTAGAGCAGCAGATCCCAACTTTTTTGGTACCAGGGACCTGGTTTCTTGTGGAAGAAATTTTTTCACAGACTAGGGGCGGCGGAGGGGGGAGGGTTTGGGATGATTCAAGCATGTTACCTTTATTGGGCACTTTATTTCTATTATTATGACATCAGATCATCAGGCGTTAGATCCCAGAGGTTGGGGACCCCTGACTTAGAGAAGTGGCTGATTCCAAGGCTGAGGTAGGGAAAGAATATGATGTGACTGGCACATTCTGTTGTGCTAGAAAGAAACGAAGCGCCCCTCCCCAAAATGATGGGGGCACGTCAGAAGGACCAGTAAGGTGCAAATGGACTCTGTGTGCCTCTGAGAAGTTCCCAATAGGGTTCACGGGGTGTTCTGAAGGGACTGAGTCTAACCACGCAGAAACATCAGACAAACCCAAACTGAGGAGCATTCTGTAAAATAAATGGCCTTGTTCACCAAATATGCCAATGCTGTAAAGACAAAGAAAGACTGAAAAACTGCCCCACATTAAAGGAACCTGAAGAGATAAGGCAACTGAACATAACGCGTGACTCTTGACTGAATCCTGGATAGAGGGGGAGATGCGTTCAAGGACCTTCCTGGGACAAAGCATAAAATAGGAACAGGTTCACAGATTAATAAGAGGGTTGTATCCACGCTGAATTTCCTGAATAACCACACTCTGGTTACTGCTACAGACTGAATATTAGTGTCCCCTCAAAACCCATGTGTTAAATCCTAAACCCCTAGGTGATGATATTTGGAGGTGAGGCCTTTGAGAGCTGATCATATGAGGGCAGAGCACTCATGAATGGCATTAACAATCTTATAGAGAGGCCAGAGAAACCCCTCGCCCTGTTCCACCATGTAAGAACACAGGGAGCTGTCTATGACTGGGAATCAGACCCTCCCCAGACACTGTATCTACCAGTGCCTTAGTCCTGGACTTCCCAGACTTCAGAACTGGGAGAAATTAATTTCTGTTGTTTATAAAGCACCCCATCTATGCTATTTTTATTATAACAGCCCAAACAGACTAAGACAGAGATATAAGAGAATGTCCTTGTTGTTAAGGTTACAATGTAGTATTAAGGGATAGCTGAATATAATCTACTCTCAAAAGGTTGAGAAAAAAATGATGTGTGGATATACAGGGCAGCAATAAAACCTGGAAATGCAGGTACTATTATTCTATTTACAGATTGAAGATGTTCTTAGTATCATGTGCGTTTGCTATCTTTCCTGGTTTTATGACCACCTGTAGACAAAGAGCATAATAAAGGAAATGTGACAAAATGTTAAAAGCTGGTGGATCTAAGCAAAGGGTATATGGAATTGGATTTTTCTTGCAACTTTTCTGTAAGACTGAAACTGTTTCAAAATTACACTATTTAAAAAGCTACATGAAAATAGTGTTAAGAGAGAGAGCCTCTGAGTAATAAGAATATGGTAGATTTTTATTTCCATATCTTTTACATTGCTTTTTAAATGAAAAAAATCAATATTATATTATGTATAATATAAAGAAGTAATATTCTATTTTTAAAATATGTATTTAAATTAAAATACAGACTGATATATTACTCGATTATAAACTGCTGAAGGATGTGGGCTATTGGATGTTCTTTCTGTATGTGCCTTGGCTCCCAGTCGCGTGTCACACACCTAGAAGTTCCATAAATACATCAGCCACAACATGAATGAGTGGGCTGGTGAGCAGTCAATGCCCTGGAGGCTTCCTGGAGTGATGCAGCCTGGGCTGGACCTTGAAGGGAGGGCTGGATGTGAAAGGGACAAGAGTATTAGCAGTTAGCAGCCCAAGGAGGGAAGAGGATCAGCAGAGGGGAGGGAGGCCTAAGGGAATGGCCTAAGGGAAGCAGCTTCTTGCCAATGATCCAGGAAAACATCCAGCCTCTGACTTGCCCTGTGGTCCATCACTGTTTTCATTCTGTCCCAGCCTGCTGACCCTGCGGTATCACTCTCCACGACTGCCACTGCATAGATGCCTACCAACCCCTACTGGACTAGCTGAGGGAACGCTGCAGCGAACAAGCCCACAAGGAGCTGAGACCATCAAGAGAGACAAACAAGTAAAGAGAGAACTATAAAACTAAGTGAGGCATCATAACGGGCCCTGGGCACACAGCTTATTTCTCCCTAGTGAGTCAGGAGGCTTCCCAGAAGAGCTGGGATGGGCGGATGGATGAATTTACCGAAGAGAGAAGGGTATCAGCAAGAGCTCAAAGGCATGCAGGTTCAGGTCAGAAACTGCACCTGGCTCCTGCAGTTTATTCAGTCATTCACCTGAAAGCTACTGAAGACCTACTGTGTGCCCACGGCTGTGCTAGGTCCTGAGAACAGAGCAAAGTTGACTGGCTGGGGGAAGGAGGCCCAGATTTCTAGCCAGACACTAATGCTTACTAACCAGGATGAGGAAAGCAAGAAGCACATTGATTCAGTGGATAGGAAGATAACAGTTCTGGATTGGTCATGTACACTTGGGACACTTAAGAGCCTTCCAGATGTAACTTTTCAATAAACACTTACACATAAAGGTCTGAGATTCCCTTTATGTGCACACATGACAATGTCCTAACCCAATCAGCCAAAGAACCTCCCCCCAACTCACCAGGGATAGACAAAGTTAGCTTTCCTGACTCACTGCAATGATGGAGGCCACAAAAGAGGAACCATAAGGCATTTTGTCAAACAGGGGAGAAAAACTGAGTTAGTGCAGAATCCTGGGGAAAGGTAGAGCAAAATCTAAACGAAACAGTACATTATCAGGCTCAAGGCAAAGCAGGGCTGTGGGGAAGAGGGCTACACAGGTCTGGACTGAGAAGTAAGCAGAGAGTTTTGTTTCTTGAAAACTATAAAATTCAGTTAACCATGGCATGGGATCCAGAAACTCCTTATTTGAAGCCCTGCCCTTGTATTGATTCTCTGAGTCAAAGTACCAAAGACCCACCAATCAAAAGCGGGATGTTTCATTCCTATTGCCAAGGAGAGAAGGTTCTATTAATAGAAGGACTGAGCCATTAGCCACTGCAGCTGCTGACTTTCAACACACTGAAAGGAGTTCAGGGCAGAGCCCTCTGTGCTCTGGGAACACTGGTAGAACAGCCCTGCAGAGAGTTAAGTATTTTTTTCAGGAGAAACTTTTTATGAACCTGGATTCTTACATCTTCCCATACTTAGAAAAGCACTAAACCCATTAATTAAGATATCTGTTCCTCACATATAGCAGCAACCTTCTGAAATATGTGCTTGATTACACGTAACCCCTCTGCCAAAATCACACACATGCTGACCTCCCCACTAACCTCTTCAGAGCTCTCTGAGAGGCTGCCTCCCAGACTGTAGTCCTCAATAGACGCTAAATAAACTCAACTCGCAGTTCTTACAGTCTGCGTTTTTGTGTGTGTTTGTTTTCCTCAATGTTGACCCTACTGATATAAACACCACGTGAGTGAGTGACAGTCACTCAGATGTGTCCAAGTCTTTGCAATCCCAGGGGCTGCAGCCTGAGAGGCTCCTCTGCCCACGGAATTCTCCAGGCAAGAGTACTGGAGTGGGGTGCCATTTTCTTCTCCATTTAAGCAGCAAAGTTCCTGGCAATCCACAGCCTTGGAGAATGTGATTTCTCAGTGAGTACAAAAGAATGGCTACTCAGTGAAGGCGGCGGCGGGGGCACCTCAGAGCTGAGTAGGCCTAGAGAGAAACACTCTTCTTTGTAGCTGCCATTATGTGTCTGTCCTCCCAGCCTGATGCATGACATGGCAACCTGATCAGTTTTTATTTTCTCAACAGTTTAGTATACAGGGTTGTTTTTTTTTTTTTTTTTTTTTTTTTTTTGCCCTCCAAAATCCACTTTTTACCCCATCAGATAATCAGGGGACTTTTTTTTCCTTCCCTTTTTCTTCACCAGAAGAGTGAGTCAGTCAAGTAATTTCTTCCCTGTCCCCTCACAAGAAAGGTGAGTCAGCTACTTCTCAGCAGGGGCTCGCGGCCTGCTGCTTCCAAACTCCCAGGCCTGGCCCAGGAGAGCAGAGCCAGAGAGCTGCCTCGGGAGCAGCAGTGCAGGGCAAAGGCCTGAGAGAAACTGACAGCGGGCCTGTACCCAGACCTCTACATGACTGCTCAGGATGAGGAATAAACACTCACTGTATTTATAAATACTCACTCACTCGCTGTAGCCCAACAGCAGAAAGGCTGGACCAGCTCCGTAGTCCTCAGCCGGTGGCACAGTGAGTCCCCTGGGTTTTCTGAAATCCAGGCTGCACACCCAGGGATTCGAATTCCATTGGCCTGGGGTGGGTGCCAGGCGTGAGAGTCCATTTAAAAGCCTGCCCAGTTGATTACTGTGCAGCGGGGATGAGAACCACTGAACTGGAAGATGCTGACTGCCTCCAAGGCACAAACCAGCCCTGGGACCAGCCCTGCGAAACAGTCACTCTAGCCTCTCGGACGTCAATGATCTAAAAACATAACAGTGCAAGGCACTGTCGCTTCAGAACTTATTTCAGCAAACCAAAAGAGAGACTTCCCCATTGCCTCCTGACTCTCAGCCCGCACAGACCTCTCCTCCCTGAAGTGAAGAGTGCATTTCTGGGCCCACAAGCTGCCCAGACCCCAGAGGGAGCCCTCCACAAGCCACCTGCTCTGTTCCCACAGGCCTTGGTGGATTTGGGGCCCAGCACACACATAGAACACCCATACCCCCAGTCATCTTAGCAGATAAGTGAGATTTCTGAAGGAACAAGGAAGTTTAATAAGAAGAAGAAGAAAGCAAACATTTCTGGATAGATTAAATCACAAATGGAAAGAATCATGTATGTTTTCTGCCTATCCTGGGGCCCCAACTTGCCAAAAATGGTGTCAGCCCTAAAGGAAGAAAAGAGTGGGTTCAGGAAAGGAAATGAGTAGAAAAGAAGTAAAGAGAGTGGTCAGAGCACAGAGCTCCCCATGCACTCTGGCGATCTCACCAGGTAACATGGGGCCACGGTTAAAAGCATGGACTTGAAGTTTACACAAACAGCAGGGGACAGAGGAGCATCTTAACTAATACCACAGAGAAGCCTTCAGCCACATGCAGAATAGGAAAATTGTACAGGACAAACAACCCAGTTTCTCCAACAAATATTGGGTTGGCCAAAAGTTTTGCTTGAAAAACTTTAACGAACATTTTGGCCAACCCAATAGAAAGAAAGAGGGATGAACCAATAGATTAACATATCAGTCAAATATAATGTGTGGGCTTTGTGGGAGTCTGATTGAAACAAACCAATTATTTTTAAAACACAGTAAGGGAAATGTGAATAGTGCAATGGACTGAACGCCTGTCCCCACACCCCCAAAGTCAAGTTGAAATCCTAACGCCCCCACCACCACCTCAAGGTGATTGTTTTAGGAAGTGGTGCCTTTGGGGAAGTATTAATGTCCTTATAAAAGAAACCCCAGAAAGATTCCTCCTCCCTTCTGCCATGGGAGGTTTCAGCTAGAAGATGCTATCTATGAACAAGAAAGTGTCTCATCAGACAATGAATCTGCTGGTGCCTTGATCTTGGACTTCCAGCTTTGAAAACTGTGAAAAATAAATTTCTGTTATTTATAAGCTACCTAATCTACAGTATTTTGTTACTGCAGTCCAAACAGACTAAGACAAATAACGACTGGTTTGATGATATTAAGAAGTAATTATTTTAGGTATGTTAATGGTATAGTGGTTATGTTAAAACTAATTTAAAAATCCTCTGATATCATATGAAAAAGAAGGCACTTCACCTCTGTCATATTCTCTCCCTAAAACCCATAACTGTCTAACCATGAGAAAACCACTAGACAAACCCAAACTGAGGGACCTTCTAGAAAATACTTGACCGGTATTCTCAAAACTGTCAAGGTCATCGAATAGAATGTAAGACTGAAAAACTGTCATAAAACAGAGGGCAGACATGACAACTAAATGCACTGTGGGATCCTAGCACAGAAGAATAACATTAGTGCAAAAAATAGTAAAATCTAACTGTCTGGAGTATAGTTAATAGTAATGCTGGTTTTGTATTCCAACAAATGTACCATGGTAATCAGAGATGATGACTTTAGGGGAAACCAGGTGAGGGTTATACAGGAATCCTGCTACTAGAATTCTGCACACATAAAATGATTTCCCAATTTAAAAAGTGTATTTAGAAAAGCTAATTTAAAAAGCCTTTCTTTTTTAGAGTTACCTATAGCAGGTAGCAGAGAAGGCAATGGCACCCCACTCTAGTACTCTTGCCTGGAACATTCCATGGACAGAGGAGCCTGGTAGGCTGCAGTTCATGGAGTTGCGAAGAGTCAGACACGACTGAGTGACTTCACTTTCACTTTTCACTTTTGTGCATTGGAGAAGGAAATGGCAACCCACTCCAGTGTTCTTGCCTGGAGAATCCCAGGGACGGGGGAGCCTGGTGGGCTGCCGCCTATGGGGTCGCACAGAGTCGGACACGACTGAAGTGACTTAGCAGCAGCAGCAGCAGCATAGCAGGTAGAGTGAACTAATGGGCTGTGCATTAAAATATTTCACTGATCGGGGGTGGGAGGCATAGAAATGATGCTGGCCTAACCCTGGTAATTGCTGAAGCTGAGTGATGGGTACACAGGAGTTCACTGACAATTATCCTCAATTTTGTATGTTTGAAAATCTCCATAATAAAAAAGTAGACGATAAACAGGAAAACATAGACTCTGGAGCCAGACTGCCTACTGAATCTGTTTCTTTGTGTGCCAGTTTTATCACCTAGAATATATAGGATAATTGTCTCAACTTGTCTCACATGGTTGTCATGAAAATTAAATTGGTCAATACATGAAAAGGTTAGAACAATGCTTGGCTAGCATCATCATCTTATGGGGAGAAAGATGTTCACAGACCAAAGCCCACCAAAGCAAGCTTTCTCCACCCTCTGACACTGCTCAGAGCTCCTCCTTCCCCTGCCCCCTGCACAGAGAGATCCTTGAGAAATGAAAGGAAGGAGGGTTCTGGGGGACTCTAGGGAGTAAGGAAAGACTGTCCAGTCTTGCAGAAAGTGGTGTTATTGGTTAGTGGATTGAGAGCAGTGTCCCTGGTGTGGGCTCTGGGACTGAACCCTAGATTATGAACCACTCAGGGTTCAAGGGGCTGAACGCAGCCAGTGTGGTTGGAAGCAGGAGTCCAGGGAATGGATGGGGGTTTGACTGGAGGGCAGCAGGGTGGGCCATGCAGGCCTTTGGGGTCTTCAAAATAGAGGTCTTTACCTCAGAAGCAGGGGAAGCCATTGGAAGGTGTTTAAGAACATGTGTGTTGGGGGAGGGTGCAGCATCGCCTGATCAGACCTGCACTGCTGGGGCTCTGCCATGCGAAGAGGAAGGGATTGGAAGGGGGCCAGAGTGCAAGCAGGGAGACTTGGCAGGAAGCATCTGCAGTGGCTCAAGAGATCAGTGAATGGGAGCTCAGTCTAGGATTGCAGCAGTGGAGACAAGTGGATGTAAGAGCTATATGAGCTGAAAACCCTGTTTGTATTTAGAGGGTGAAGGAGAGGAAGGCAAGTACACAGGGGACTCCGGGTTTCCTGCAGTCAACTTGCTGGCAGTCTGGGCTGCTTGCACAACCAGGGAGTCGGGGGTGGGGGGGGGGGGTGGGCAGAACTGGAGGAAAGACAGGTTCCTCAACATGAATGAATATCACATGCACTGTGCTTTACACAGGTCACTAGGCTGGAGGAGAGCTGCTTCAAAAGCAAATACAGCAAACACTTGCTGCCCTTGGGAGTGGTGCCAAAAAGAGGTACCAGCAATGGCTGCCTCGACAGAGTAGCCTCAAGTATGCGTTCACGTCTCCAGCAGTGGTAACAGCGATGGGCTCCGTCATCTGGAGCCACTAGGAGGTTCTCAAATATCTGTGTGTGACTGTCCCAGGACAGTTTCTGGGCAAAAATGAACCCATAAATTAATTCAGCACATTACTATGTGCTGAGCCCCAGCTCAGGGTAGGATGGAGACAAGCGGAACTGCAAGAGCGGCCCCTCCTCCCAGAGTGTGTTCACCAGTGTTGAGGGGGCCCAGTAATCACACAGATATTAGAGTGGGGATATTAGAGGACCACAGGGCAGACTGCAGTAAAGGCTGACTTATGAGGATCCCAGTGGGGTAGCCAAAGAGCTGGGCAGGAGGGGTCCCATCAGGAGATAAGGGAAAGAAGGGAGGAAGTGTTTAAAAGGAGGTGGGCCTGAGTCTTGAAGAACTAGTAGAATGTGGGGTTGGGGAGTGGGGAAGGGGTCAGCTAATGAAGGGTCACTCAAGTCCAAGCACAAGCACCCCGACAGGCTATTCCAGGCAGCACCTTGCACTGGCAGGATGACATCAGTCTCGCCTTAGATACTTGCATGTTGAGATGGTTTATTTTTTAAAGGAATTAAAGTCTTGTTTAAAAACAGTGAGGATATTTTCTCAGAAGGCTCAAAAGCGCAGCTCCTTAATTAGCAAAGCTCAGTGCATCGCTTTGCTGGAACCAGTCCCTCTCCCACCAACATGATAATAACCAACCAATCAACCATCGCACCGACATTAGTACAACTTTCTTTCTTCCTGAAAACTTCTTTCCATCCACCTCCGTGGCGCTCCCCCCGCCCCCCAACCCCAGGCAAGCCTGATTCACTTTAGCCAAGTCTCTTTGCCCCTTTTCTTAACAAAGTCCATTTCCTCAGCGCTGGAGGCAGCAGAGACCCGGGTATGCGGTGTAGCAAAGGTCCCTCCCAGGCTCTTGCCCCGGCAATAAGGCTGAACTGCGGACTCTCTCCTGGGCCGAGGGACAGGAAGAGAGACACTGTCGGGCGGACAGGAGGGTCCGAAGGAAAAGGACGGCTGTCGCCGTGCTCCGAAGAGCCATATAGGGTCGGACAGAGACGAGCGCTTCGTGGAGGTCGCAGCGGGTTAGGGGGCTGGGGTAAGCTCCCGGGGACGCGGACCCTCCGAGCTCCGGGGATGACACAGCGTTTCCTCTGCACCCCGGCTCTCCCCGCACATCCTCACTCCATCCCCGACAGGGCACCTGCCGGCCGACTCGCTGCATCAGCGGAGAGGACAGGGGTCGCCAGGCGGCGGGCACCCCTCGGCAGGCGGTCCTAACCCGTCCCCACCGCGGACCTAGCTTGGGGTGGAGAGCTGGGAGCTGGGCAGCTCGGAAAGAATGTGGGTCACCAACCGGGGTAAAAGTTAGAAGGCATCTCGACCACGCCAACTTTTCACCCAGGGCCGGATTCGAACTTTCCGCCTGCAGTGGGCGGCTGCACTGCCCAAGCGACCCTGAAGAAGCAGCTTGGATCCCGGGGCTAGGATCCCCGGCCGCGGCGGGCAGTGTCCAATCACAGAGCGCCTCTGGCAGGAAGAGCTGGAGGGCGCGGGCGGCTAGGGAATGACGGCGTCGATGGCCAATAGGGAGCCAAGATATCAGCCCCCGCCCACCCCACTGACCAATGGGAAAAAGGTGACTGTGGCCGAGGTCCACCAGGCAGTAGCTGCAGGCTCCCTGGTGGCCGCGGGTCGGAGACCCTAGGGCTAAAGAAGCTTTTGGAGAGGAGTTTGCTCGCCCTGCCTGTGCCACCCACCGACCCTCAAGTCACAGCCCGGTCCTCACCTGCTGGAAGCGGGGTTTGCCCAGCTGGAAAGGCGGTGCATCGGTCGAGGCATTAGCGGCACTAGCCGCCGCCGCCGATGCTGTAGTCGCTGTATCCGCCATGGCCACTGACGCCTGCAATCTCCGGCCCTTTTAAAATGTCCCTCCTCGGCCCCCGCCACAGCTGCCTGTCCGGATTGGCCATAAGCTACCGCAGCAAGCCGAAGGCGCAAAGGGTTGTGGGGAGTGTAGTTTTTCTTGTCTCGGAGCTTGACAACCCTAGACTGCGGAGAGTTCCAATGACTCAGACTGAGTCTGGGTTCCCGCCGCTAATTTTGCAGGCGTCGGCAGTCCAAGAAGAGGGCGCGTGTACGTCTCTTAAGGTCTCAATAGGGGTCAGTCGGGCGACCCCTCGCTCGTACTGCCCCTAGAATTTTGAGGTGAAGCAGTGGGCGTCGCCCCTGGAGCTGCAACCCAGAGGACACGACTGATATGGGTCCGACCCTTGGACCAGATGGGCAAGGACTCCAGACGTAGTAGGGAAATCTTGGAAAGTTTTTACAAAGAATCGCACTGCAGAATCTTCATGCAGGTCCTTCTGTCGCCACGCTGTCCCTTGGCTCTTGCTCTCCAGTCACCCTGATTCAGCTCCTGGAGCATTCTGGGCGCTCGTCACCATTGACGCAAAAGATATTAACTTTTGGCCTTCGCCTAACACAGGCTCTTTCTGACTTCAGCCTAAATATTGCGTTTCCCGATCCTCAACCTGCTTGGGCAAAATCTTACATGTCCCTATCAGCCGGCACTTTCCTTTCGCAGCCCTTGCATTTATAATTATTTATGGTTTGGGGCATCTGCCTTTTCTTCTGTGAGGTCCACAGGGCAGGAGTTGTGACTTTGGGACTCATTGCTAAGTCCTCAGTGCTGAGAGGGCTCAAGCAGAGACTCAAATATCCTGTTGTTGTAAAAACAGCAGGGGCTTAAGAGCCTGGCGGCCTTCTCTTCCTCATTCCAGGGAAGGAAGAGAACTGGGATGGGGAAGGGGAGTTTCAGAAATGCTTAACAACCATCAGGTACAAGGACTTTCCCTTAAGCAAGAGTACCACCAACTGTAGAGCAAGGCACCAGTGGGGATAATAAACACACTCGTGCAGAACAGACTAGCAGATTCCCAGCTGAATTATCTGGTCAGTGAGCCAGACCAGGGGAGGACTATGGGAAGGACAGAGGGAGAGCTGCCTGCTTTGCCCAAGAGGGCAGTAGAAATGTTTGGTTTTGACCTTGGGAACTTCCCTCCCCGCTGACCAACTTTGAGTCTCCTCAGGCTTATGGTGAAGTGCAGGGTTGGCTCATGCCTTCTGGACACTGCATGATCTGTAGCAGTCAGTTCCTCATCCATGTTAAACCACAAGAAACAGACTTTTCCTAGCTGTGGAGAGTCTAGCTGGCCATGAAGAACCATTTGTATCTTGGATCTGTATCTCACCCTTCCTTACTAGACTAAGTGGCTTGAGAGTAGGAATCAAGTCTTGAAATCCCTCTGTATTTCCCACATTACTCAACAAGTATGGGTAACCTGGGGATGAGAAAATCCCCATCCAGCCCACTGGGCAACACTGTGCTGCTGCCCCTGAGGTCAGGGGCAGTATCATCTGAGAACCCCATCATCTTGATTAAAGGCTGCTTTCTTCCTGAAGAAGCCTCTTCGTATGCCTATCAACAGTAACACAACAGAGCCACCTACAGTATGTTAATTTTTTATTCATCATAAAGTGCTCAAAACATGAAGAACAAGCTCTTTATAAACAGGCGTTACAACTAGGAAGACAAACAGCTAAAGCAGTACTGTGCCTGCTCCCTGCCCACTTCACCTGCAGCTCTCCTCCAAGTTGCGCCAAGGAGCAGAAACAGCCACAAGAACCCTGGGCTTCAACACAAAACTCTTTTAAAGAGACCTCTGCCCTGGGCATTTTGGAAGCCCACAACCAAGGCTGAGTGGAAGACCAGGGTCAGGACTGGGACTGAACAGAGCCCAGAGGAACATCGAGTGGAAAAGTAATCCCCCTCCTCCTGACGTGACACCATCAATGACCCCTAAACATGATCAAAATCTTGAGCACCCATGGACACGCCTCATGTGTGTGATTCTTAAGGTCGATGACATGACAGGGGCTTTGGCGAGTGATTCTTAAGGTAGATGACATGACAGGGGCTTTACCCCGTGTGTGGGGAGCCTCTGCTTCATCCTAGCGGAAGGAAGACATCGCCCAGACAGCACAGCCCTTCCCGTGGCTTTCCAAGGGACCCCACAGGCTGTCTCATGAAGAGGTGGCCACAGAGGAGTGCTCACATTTTCAGTGGGCCAGAAGCATCCCCCTTCAGCACCGTCTCACCCCACAGTGTTTGCTACGGCAGAGTGCCCCCAGCCACCAAAGATTTCCCTGCAGATGCCATGGGGAAGTCTGTCATGTCTTCTGCAAGCAAACCAGAGGCTGTGTCAACGGGTAGACACTTTGTTTCAAAGTGCACTGCAGTGAAGCCAGGCAAGGACATGGGGCAGAAGGGACAGGCTGGTCAGCAGCTAGTGGATGAATGGGAGGGCAGGAAAGGCTTTCTCCTAAGTATAGGCAGGGTGGGACCTCCCACTTCCAGAATGTGGTTTTTATCCTAAGACCCTCCTCAACTGGGGAGGTGGAGGAGATGGCAAGGGGGTTGAGGGAGCAGCAGCAGCTTGGCCAGACCCTAAGCTGGAATTAATTCTATGGTAAGGGGCAGAGCATGCAGCAGCACTGCCCTACCCTCCTTTCCCACTCCCAGGCTCCCAAGAGATCCAACCCCATGTGCTCAACAGGAGGAAAGGGGAACACTAATTAGGGGGAGAGGTCTACATCCAGAGGCTTTTGACCCTACCCACAAAAGGCACATTTTAATTGGTTTCCAAAAGTTCAAACCCTGCACTAGCAGGGTTTTGGTAACAAGACAGGCAACGAGAACAGAGCTGGAGGCTTGATCCCCAAACATAAGCAACCCAAAGCCCGGAGGTGAGTGAGAAGGCTCTTTCCCAACTCTGGCCCCAGCTCTCCACACATTCACACGTGACACTCACTCGATGCAAAAGTCAGAAGGGAAGGGCGGGGAGTGGCCTCCGTCTTCTCCCTCCATCCATGCTGCACTCGCTCATGAAACAAGCAGACTCGGACATGGCAGAGAAAGACTAGACCATGAGGTGCTCCCTGCTCCCTGGGGATTGGATGTGAGGCTGTAGAGTAGGTACCCTGGTTGCCCACAACTCACAGACAACTGGGCAGCTTGGTCCCTGCCACAGCCCCAATAATACTAGGAGCCCTCCATAGGCTGGAGGGAGGTGGAGGACAAGGGTTTAGCTGTGAAAGAAATGGGGGTAATAAAGCATGTCCCAGGTACCACATCAAAGTGGAGCTCACCCTGGTTTCATCTTGAGGCTAAATTCTTTGCTGATTCCCTGGAGCCCCCATAGCTAAGGGGTATGAAAACAGGCAGGTGGGAAAGACCCAGAGCTACCAAAGACACACAGGTTGTCCACAGTACTTGACGGTGCCAATGGGAGTCCACATGGCCCCCTTTCCAGCAGCCCCAGCTGAGGGAGGAGACGGGGGGAACAGGGTGGGACTTAGTTCAGCGGGAGGGAGGGAGGGAGTAGCCCTGTGGGACTGCAGGTCTGTGCCAACCCTCCGGGAATGGGGGTGAAGGGGCTACTTGGGGGGGGCGGGGGGGATCTGCAGCAGCGTGGGCGAGCTCTCCATGATCCGCACCAGCAGCCGGTCGATGTAGCTCTCCAGCTCCTGCACATGCTCGTCCCGCTGGCTCAGCTCCCGCTCCCGCTGCAGGAGCAGGCCGATGAGCTCGTCGTGGGTCAGGTGGTAGTATTTGGCCGACTGGTCCAGCACACCCGAGTCCTGAGGCCAGACGGAGGGAGTGTGGGCAGAACAGCCTCGGGGCCACCCGCCTCCCCACCCACAGCCCCGTTTCCCAACCCTGGCCCTCGGAGCTGCCTCTGTCCCCAACGCCAGGGACAGCCTAACTGGCTTCAAGACTCTGGCCAAGTGTGGCCAGGGGCCAGGCCTGCTTCTTGCTCCAGCCTGCCTGGCACGCCTCCCCTACCCCCAAACCTCGAGACGCCTGGCATCTCTTCAGAGCACCCACCACACGTCTGGTCTGAAACCCCAGGCACCCTGCTGGACCTCACCTTCAGCCTCTTGGCGTCCGCAGTCTGGCCAACCTGGGGGGCTGGCGCCACAGGCTGAACGCTGCCGGAGGTGACCGTCTTGAGCTTCTCCAGCCCACTGCTCAGGGCCGTGCTCAGACTGGAGCGGGACTGCTTCCGGTCAGGGCTCCCCTCTGCGGGGGCAGTGCTGAGGGGCTTCACGGGGTGGGGGCTGTGAAGACAGGTGGGAGACGCGTTACGGGGAGCACGCGAGGCACAAGGAAGAAGGGGCCACCTCCCCTGTGGGGCCCGCAGGGCTCACCACAGGCGGCCCTTGCCCGCACTGCTCTCCGCCTCCCACCCCCGCCCCTCCCCACCCCCTCCCTCAGACCCTTCCCTCGTCACAGAGACAGCCCAGGCGGGCCTACAGACTTCAGCGGGGACCTAATCCCAGTCTTTAATCCCAGAACCCCCACCCACCCAACTCCCTCGATCCTTCCTCTTCTCTACTGTAACTTTCCCAGGAAGGGGGATTCCCAACATGTAGCTTTTAGTGCTAGAACCGGAAAGGCCAGGCAAACCTGTGGTGCCGGGTCACTGGCCTACCTCACTCCACCAGTTGCTCGCTACCAGCACTTCCACAGGCCTGAGAAACACCCCCTCGAGCTTGTCTGAGCTTGTCTTGTCTAGCCATCCCCCTCAGTCATCTCCACCTCCTCTTCCTTCTCACCGGCCTCTCCAGAGCATGCGGACTGCATTCTCTCTGTAAGTTCCCACCTTTCGTCAACTCCTCAACCCGTGAGGACAGCGGCCCCCACTGGCCTGTCACAAGCGTCCCTGCTGAGGCCGCCGAGCCCTCGGCTCTCACTCACTGACCTCTCTGTGGCCCTCCCCTCACACCGCTCACTTACTCTTCCTTTGGGCTGCTCCTTCTCCCTGGCTGGAAACCCAAAACCTCTGTCTGGTTCCCAGACAGCTGACACCTCTGCAGTCTCAGCTGAGGGTCTGCCTCTCGGCTCTGTCCCCGCTCTCCATCTCCAGCCCAGACTTCAGCCCTGAGCTCTAGACCTCTGTAGACACTGCAGACTGGCTCCTTCAGGGTCGACACTCGCCTCCAGCCTGGCTGCCCTTCCCTGTGCTCCCCGGCAGAGAGTGTCAGGCACCATTAGCTTCTTATGGCTCCAATCAGAAACCTAGGAAGCCCTCTGAACGCCCTCCTTCCGCTTCAGCCTTGACAAACACCAGGCTCTGCTGCCTTCTCCCACACTATCCCCTCCCCTCCAAGCCAGCACTGGGTAAGCCTTTTTCCAGCCACACCCAAGTGCCCACCTCCAACTGCTCCCCCATCCGCTGTGGATGACGGTCTCCCCTCCCCAGCAGCTCCCTATCAAAGTGTGGGTGTGCCAAGTCACTTCAGTCTGATTCTTTGTGACCCCATGGACTGTAGCCCACCAGGCTCCCGTGTCCACGAAATTCTCTGGGCAAGAACACTGGAGTGGGTTCCCATGGCCTTCTCCAGGGGATCTTCCCAACCCAGGGATTGAACCCTGGTCTCCTGCAGTCCTGCACTGCAGGCCGATTCTTTACCACTGAGCCACCAGGGAAGCCCCTATCAATGTAAGAAAACACACTGTCCACCACAAACGGGCCCCAGGTGTCCTCCTGCCCCTGCTCGCCCTGTCACTCCAGCCAGAGGAAAACAAGCTCTCCGTCCCCTTCAGGTTCTTAGAAAAGCTGTTCCTCTGTCTGGAACACTGTCCCTCTGCCTGATGGCCTGCTAACGCCTATTCATGTTTCAAGGCTGTGCAAGTCCATTTCTTCCAGGAAACCTTCCTGATCCCCTCCATGCTTACTGGGGTGACCCTCCTCGGAGATCCCCCAGCTCCCGGTACCTGTTGCAGGTACCCAAACTGCAGGCACTAGCCTCCAAATCGACTCACCTGCCTCTATAGCATCTCTCAAACCTTTCACTTACTTCACAGAGGATTTGGACTATTCAGTGGGAGGAAGCAAAATGGCTTAGTCCAAGGCCCTGACTACACTGAAGGGAGGCCCACCCAGCCCCAGAGAAGCCAACTCTGGCACTCAGGACAGGGTTGCGAATTCAGCGTCAACCCAGGAGGAGAGGCAGAGAGCCCAGGCGGGGGCAGACAGTAGGGAAAAGAACACATCCAGCCCGTCCTGCCCATGTAGGCGTTAACATGAGGAGGAGGATGTAAAGGCAGCCCTCAGGCCAGCGAGGGGCTGTGCCAAGGGAGGGGAGGAATACAGCGGGGCAGAGAAACACCCTGAATGGGGGCTTGGGAGTCCTGAGCCCTCGGTCTGCTTGTCCACTACGTCTGAGCAACCCTGACCCCGCAGCTCTCACAGACTTCATTTCCTAATCTGAGAAATGGGACAGTTTTACTTGGCCCATCCACATCATGATGTAAGGAACATGCCAAGTACAGACATGATGCCAACTCTGAAGAGAATAAAACTTCCAGAAAGTGGTGAGTATAATTAGAAGTGGTACTGGAATGTGGCAGCGCCAGCTGAGGATGCTGTCATCAGAGCAAGGAAGCTGTAATCACCTCCTCTCTCCCACCTCTGGGACCAGCATCACCACCTCTCACCGGAACACAGTCGGGAGCAGCCCAGACTCCTTCCCACCCACCCCTCAGAAGTCGGCACTGGCCCTCTGGGGCCTCCCCTCCGTGGCTCACTTCTGCCTTCGGTCTGGACTGGGAACTCCTGGGGAATACAGCAGGAGTAGTGTCTCTCATCTCTGTTCAGTGGCGGACACTCAGTGAATGTGGATGACCAAAGGTATGAGCTGGTGGGCTGGGGGCCTCCCAGAGGCCAGTGCTGGAGCCTGTGCCCCTGCTGCCCACCCCTGCCTCTTCACTCGGCTCTCCCAGAGCCCTAGACTCCCTCTGAGCTTCGCTGCACCATTCCCCACAGTGACCTATCTCTGCAGGACTCAGCTCTGGTCACCCCTCTGCAGGCACCCAGACAGACCAATGCCACAGTGACCGCAGCCTCACAGGCATCCACCGCCTCTCAGCACAGTGCTAAGCACACTGGGACCACCCCGTGACAGGCACAAATGCAAACCAATGAGGCACCTGGGAAGTCCGAAAAAAGCAAACCTTTTTTCTGGGGTCATACACAGGGAGCATCTCAGATCTTCTTTTGTCCTCTAAAGGTATTGTGGCTCTCCTGTCTGACCCCAGCACCAGCCCCTCCCCTCTAGTCTGCCTTCACAACCTACTCCCCCAGGCCTGCCCTGGAGGGCACAGCCCCCATCTGACAAGCTGAACTGCCCCAGCTTCCCTTGGGCTGAGAACCTAAGCTCTCATCTCGGCTCCCCTGCTGGCCCGTATCATTCTCCCCATTCCATGCCTCCCCTCTTCACCTTATCGTCATCATCCCCCAACTCCTGACCTATGGGGGGCACCTGCTGGCCCAAGGTGCCAAGAGGAAGCAGCCTCCGAGCCAGCACCATGGAAGGCTCGTGCCTCCAGAGCTCTGGGGTGAAGGAGTCCCTCACCTAGCCCCGAAGGGGCCGAGGCGGGAATGTGAACGCCTCAGTCCTTGGGCCGCTCTGCCCTACCCCACCCCTGCCCCTGTCCTCCTGGAGAGTGTTTTCCGGTGGCTGCTCACCTGGCACTGGGCTGTGGCTCCTCAGCTGGTCGTGTCTCCTCAGCTGGTCGTGTCTCCAAGGGCAGAAGCGCAAGCGGGGAGGCTGGGGTGCCTGCAGCGTGGTCCTCCCCAAGTGGGGTGGGGGAGCTCCCAGTGGGGGAGGCTGGCTCCCCAGGGGGTAGGGAGGAAGAGGTCAAGGTCCAGGCTCCAGGCAGGGGAGAACACGGAGGGCTGGGGCCCCCGTGGCGGTGGCTGGCCCCGGGCGGGAGAGGGGGTGGTGGGAAGGCAGGTTCTGGGGGGGTGGGCAGCTCTTCTGGACCAGAGCGGATGGAAGATTCCCTGGACCCTGGAGGGGATGTGGATGGGAGGCTGGGGGGATTCTGGCTCCCCTGAGACGTGAAGGGGTTCAAGGCATCCTCCTCTGAGAGCCGTAAGTCAGCCTGTCGGCGGCTGCCTGACGGAAGCTCAGGCCCCTCTCCTACTGGATCCTGGCTCTGGGCCTCAGGGTCTTCTCTCTTTGGAGTCCCCCACATCTGCTGACTCTGAAGAGCCAAGCTCTCTGAGTAATGGGGTGTGGGGGCAGGGCCCTGAGGGCAGCTGGCGGGCACAGAGAGGCAGGACGCGGACACCACGGGAGGGCTGGCATCCTCTGCTAGATCTTCCGGGCCTTGCCCACCCTGTGCGGCTCCAGAGGAATGGCTGTCAGACTCCAGCTCGGGCTTCTGGGCCTCCTCCCCCTGCTCGGCCTCCTGGGGACCAGCGATGGGTGCACTTGGGATGACATCTTCTTCTCCCGTCTCTGACCCCCTGCGACTCAGCCCCCCTACCGCCTCCTCCTCCTCCTCCTCCACCGCCTCTGCCTTCTTCTCTTCCTCCGCTGCCGCCACCTCCTTCTCCTGGGAATCTGAGGGGGTGAAGAGACGCGGTGGCTTGGGAGGCGGTGTCTGGGGCTGCAGCCCCTGGTCTAACTCCCACTCGGGCTTGGGCTCTGAGTCTGGCTCCAGGGGGGGCAGCCCCCCGCTCCTCGGGGGGCTCACAGGTTCTCGTGACCGTGGCTGCATCTGGGGAGGAGGAGGCAGCTCATCAGACGACCCTCCCTGCAGGACCGGTGAGGTAGTCTCCGCCGCAGGAGAAATGGTGACCACATCCCATGGCCAGGAATCGTCCACTGTATCGAGCTCGTGGAAGGGCTGGCTTCCACCTCGGCAGGTCTCCTCGTCCTGGTGGGCCTCAGGGGTGCCTTCTGGGCCAGGCAGCCTCTCCCACACGCTGATCACTTCTGGGGAGCTAAAGAGAGATGTCGCGCTGTCTGCTGGACTCTGCCCTGCTTCCCCTCCTGGGGCCGGCAACTCCCTGTCTGCTCCAGAGGCTGAGGCTCCCGGGTGCAGTTGGGCTGACGCGGGGGGCAGACAGGCCCCTTCTGACCCGAGGGGCCCTGGGTCAGCCACACTCGTGCTTGGACAGTCCAGTCCCAAGTCCAGAGGAACTCTGGGCTCCGGCCACATGCTGCTCCCACCTCTTTCTCCTCCCCGAGGGTCCCCCTGGGGCTCAGCTGCCTTCATTGTCATGGCCCTTGGGCCTGGGTCTTGCAGCCCAATCGCCTCCAGCCCCACTCCTGGTGGGGCCAGGATCTCACTCCTGGCCTCTGGACGCAGCCTGCTGGCAGCAAAGATGTTGAAGGTGTCGTCCCACTCAGGCGGGGCTTTCCCAGGGGAGGCCAGAGGGGTGGGGTTGGCCCTCGAGGCACTGGGGAGAGAGGGAGCAGGTGAAGGAGAGTTTAGTGCTATGTCGGCTATGAGTTCCTCGAAGAAAGGGTTGCTCTGCAGGGAGGTGAGGAACGGGTTGGTGAGACCCGAGAGTCCAGACGGGGTGGCCTCAGGGGTGGCGGCGGCAGCAGCGGCAGCGGCAGCGGCAGGGGAGGCGGCTGTACAAAGGTTAGTGCTTAGCAGGGGGGCAGTGGGGGGGGCCGGAGCACAGGGGGAGCAGGGGTGGTGGTGAGGAAGAGCAGCCAGGTCAGATTCTACCTGAGGAGACACGTCCAGGCTGTGGAGGGAGACAAAACCGTGAGCCTCCTGGTTAATGCCAAGACTGCAGAGGCCCCTACTGAGCCCCACGGCCTGCCCCCCACCTGCCTGGGGACGAGGGGCCACAGTGCTACACGGGCTGGGCTCGGGGACGTGGGCCCGGGGACAGAGGGAAGCCCCCGGCACGTACATGATGAGGCAGCCCCCCAGGATGAAGATGCTGGACAGAGCTCCTCTGATCCTCACAGCAACCCTGAGGAGCGGTACGCCCATTTTACAGGTGGGATCCCAGCTACGAGCCCACGCTGACAACTACTCAATGCCAGACTGCCATCTGAAGAACCAACTAGAGAGCACTTTACATCTCTTTATGGACTGAGGAAAGAAAACACTGGCTGGTTGGGACAGGATAGACAGACCAGAGAAAACCCAGGCGCAGGTACGTGGCTGGATGAAGTCGGGACTAACAGCACCTAGCTGGTGCCTGACCTTCTGCCCCTGAAACAGCCTGGGTCCTCCTGAGCCCTGGCGGAAATGGAAGGTGACGATGGGGCTGTTATCAGACGCGACACGGTATCAACCAGACAGAACCTTCTGCTGTGGCCTTCTCGCTTCTGGGAGGGGTACCATAACCAGCCAAAAAGGATGAGACACTGCTGAGGATGTCTGCTGCCAGGCATCCACCTGGCCCAGCACTCGGCAGGCAGCCTCTCACCAAGGACACTGGCGGGCCAGACTTGGAAGTGACCCCACAGGGGAGACCAAGGCTGGGAGGTGGCAGCAACAGCAACCATAGATGTCACCAGGGGCCTCCTGGGGTCCCCCACACAGACCCCTGGCTCCCCTGGGAAATCCACTCCCTGATGATACACTTACAATAACCAAGACACTTGCTGGCCTTCAGGTGCCCCCTCCGGGGTCTCCTTGGGGGGAGCACTTATGCCTTATCTACGGCATGCAGCTGACTTGAGGTGAATGGGAAGGGACAGACTCTAAAATGAGAGCTCTTGGCTTCTCCAAGACACAGACAGGCCAGAACAACAGTACAGGGAAAGGGGGCCTGACACCCCCATTTTCAGCAGTCTGACAATGCCTTGCAGCTCAGCCCACCTGTCAGACCCAAACCTCAGTGGCCTTGCCTGCTATTTTGAGCGCCATCTTCCATCCCCCCAAGCCCTAACGCCCATTCCACGATCCCTGCCAGCCCAGATGGAAACATCCTGAAGAACTCCTATATATCCGTCTTCTCCATTCAAGCAGCTCCTTCCCATGGGGAAATGCTGGGGGCAAACTCCGAGGTCGCAGAGGCCAGGCCTCAACAGTCAGGCCATGAGGAAGGAGGACGGGGATAGGAGAGGCACCTACAGAAAGAGGCCCAGAAGTCTGGAGCCAGGACTCTTCCGGGGAGCCAGGGCCCGGGAGGCAGTCTCGTGGAACTGGGCAGAGGCCGGGCCAGCTCGTCTGCAGACACAGGGGCAGGTGATAGGAAGGAGGCCAGTTCAGCCAGCAGCACAGGCTGGAGTCTATCAGCCAAGTCTCAAAGGTAGGACACAGTCAGACCCCAACCCCTGGGCTTCTCTTAAGAATCCAGCTTCCAGAGACCCTCCTGAGCCTGTTTTTGCCTTGTAATAACTCCCAGCAGGCGGGGAGGAAAGGGTTGGGTGTGGCGTAAAAAGTCCTGTCTTCTCCCACCCCACCTGGGCTTTCCAGAACAGCTCTGCCTCTACGGTCAAGACATGGTAAAGACACTGAAAGAGGGAGGATCCTGGGCCCAGAGTTCCCCTCTCCCTTCCTCCAGAAATGTCTACCTTAGGGGCCAACAGAGCAAAGCACCACCACCACGTGGTCAAGACCCTGCCCTCAGTCCACCCCCACCATCCCTGCTGCGGTACTCGGCCCCCAGGAACAGGGCTGAGGGAAGCTGAGCCATCTCTTACCAGTGCCCTTGATGACAAGTGGACAGAGGGGTCTGACAGGAGCAGCTCCATCAAACATTAAACGCCCCAAGCGTCACTCCACACCCCTCGGCCCCAGCCTGGCCGCACTCACCCGTGCAGTCTTGCAGCAATCTGGCACACTGTCAGAACCACAGGGCAGGAGAGGGCAGGGGAGGAGCTGGGAGCCCCAGGCTCGGCTGGAAACCCTCCCTCCACTGGCTCCCCAGGGGGGCACACGAGCCCGTTGGTATGGAACCCGCAAACGGCTCTCCCTAGAGGAAGGAGCTCCAGGTACAACACCGAGCTAGCAGCCTCCCCAGAGCCAGCACTTCACCAGTTCATCCCTCTCACCCAGTCACACGTCCTCCCTGCCCCCATGCCTCCCCCTGCTTCACACCAGGTGCACATTCTGAAAGCTCTCGCTCTAAAAAGTCCCGTCCCCGGAATTCCTTTGTGGTCCAGTGGCTGGGACTCCACGCTTTCGCTGCGGAGGGCCCAGGTTCAATGTCTAGTCAGGGAACTAAGATCCCCCAAGTTGTGCAGCCTGGTCAAAAACAAAAACAACGCCCCTCCCTACCACTGTACCTGACACAGATCAGACACGTTGCCGTGTGGGGCTGTGGTTGCAGGGTATGCTCTGGGGACAGGGCCCACTGTGCCAGCCCCGCACACTGCTGCCCTGCTCCTCCCAACCCCACCAAGCACCGAGGCGTCAACATATCCTGACTCATCCTCTTCAGGACCAAAAGCTGGGGAAAGAAATCAGATGTCCAAGGGTCTCTGCCCCTCCAGCCTGAGAGAATAAAACTTCAGGGCCTTAGTGTTGCTTCAGGAACCTTACAGCAATTGGATGAACCCGCCACTTAACACAGCAATTGTCTGCTCACTCTGACAGGCCCCCTCTTCTTACACAGCCGCCGCTGGGTGACTCCCTACAGCGTGAGTAGGACACCTCTGCAACTGGGGCCAGGCTGCACCGGTGGACAGCTCTCCCTCAGACTGAGACGAGCTGTGTGTCCTTGTTATTTCCATGCACTGGTCCCAGGGGGCATGGATCCACAAAGGCTCTCACCCAGACACTCCCGGAAAAGGCCAAAGCCAGCCTTTCAGGCATTCCCATCCCAGCCAACATGCCTTCAGCCAGCGCCCCCAGGACCCATCTCCTGGCATCTGTCTAATAGGTACCCTGATGTCCAGGAGACGTGACAAGACACCCTCTCCTTTCATCTGGGCAGTGAGGTGACCTGGTGTGGGGGGGGCGGTGCGGGGGGGGGGGGGGCCTGTATGCTGCAAGCAGGGAGACCATAAGAGTTATCTTCCGAACCAGAATATTTTTAACACAGTAAAGGGGCGATGCCAGGAAAACAGGCACAAACAGGACTTAGGCCACACTGCCTCTAGGTCACTGGCACATACCACAGTCACGTGTTTACGCCACTGAGAATGCCCGAGACCCCAGGTTCTCTCAGCAGCCAGCTCACACTCCAGGTTCATCGAGACCTCGCTGTTCACATCTGGTGCGGGGCTGGGGGTGATGCAGAGACTGCTAAAGACCACCACAATGCATATGCCTCTAGGCTGGACCATGAGTACCCGCAGTTTAAAAAAAAATGTTTTTATATAACACCTGATCTGCCACTGTGCACAAAGATCCACGGTTAGTGTGAAGGGAGGGGCCGGGAGCCTGAGGTGCCCTAAGAGGTCACCCTAAGAGGATCAGGGACAGAGAACGGGACAGACACAGAAACCACTTGTTTTGGCACTGGTGGGTTTCACACACACACACACGGTCATGACGGTCCTAAACACACACTAAAGTAGCCTGTGCTGCAGCCCAGGGTGAAAGGCCCATAGCAGGGCTGGTGAGTAGGGCCTAGTCCAGTGGCCCATATCTCAACCACCCACTCCCCCCGACACACGCACGCACACACACACATGCAAGTGGGGGCTGTGTGACAGTCACGGGACCTGGCAGATGAGGGGCAGGGCAGGGGGGCGGGAGGACCACCTTCCTGGCCTCTCATACTCTGGCCCCTTCTCCAACAGCTTTTCTCTGGACACCCAGCACAGCGCATCCAGCCTCCGGCCTCTCCGGGGGCTCAGTGCCAAGTGGGAGCACTAGAGGGCGCCGCTGCCCTGCCTGGCGAGGAACACCCCGCACTCCTCAGTGGTCACCCGGGGCAGAGGCACCCCAACCTCTAGGTCTGCAGACAGGCTCTCCTGGGGGTCTCACGGCCACACTCAGTCACTCCAGTTCTAGGTGACCAACTTATGGCTTCCTGCCACCAGTTCTTCCTGCTCACCTCTTATTCTCTCCTCAATAGCGCCAAGCCCTCTGAGCAGACACCAAAGGTGGTTTCTCCCAGGCCAGCCCCCCTCCTGCGAGGCACACTGGGCCAGGGACGCTGACAAGGCTCAAAGTCCAAGTTACGCCCGTCCCACCCAGCCTGGACCCACGGCCGCAGAGCCGGCTCTGCAGCCACTGTCAGCACTCGGGCCCCAGGGAGGGCAGGAAGCCCCATCCACCCGCCAGCCTGCAGAGGATGAGCTTGGAATTCAAGCCCAGGAGAACAAAAACCTCAGCTTCCTTATGTTCATCAGTCATCCAACTTCTCTTGCCTCTGAAAGGCCATCAGAAGACACGGAGGAACTGAGGGAAAACAGTAAGCAGCAGCAAGGACCACCCCACATCACTCAGTCACGGCTTGCAGAGCCCAATGCCCGGCACTTGCCTAAAAACTGCCTTACAGACAAATGTCCCCTCATCCACCCTGCCCTGGAAAAGGCCCAGAGACATCCCGTGGGCAGCAGCACTGGCCCGTGGTCTGCGCCCCTCCCTCCACCATACCACCTACAATCTCTTAGTGGTCACAGGCCACTGGCTCAGCCTGGGCATCTGAGAAAGGCCCACCCGCTCCTTCCCCTAGGCAGCAGGCAGCCAGCAGTTCCCCAGGCTCCGGTGAGTAGGGCTGCTCCTATGTAGGGAAAACATCACCCAGAGACTGATGCCCCCACATACTCATCTCTGAGGCTGTACAGAGAGCTGCGAGACGGTCAGAGCTCAAAGCTAAAAGGCCCTGCATCTCTCTCCCTGCTCCCCTGAGAACACTCAGCATCTCACAGGGAAAGAGAAGATCTGGGACTTCAGGAGTCCACGCCTCCCTGCTGGGGAAGAGGCTGACGGTCCTCCCTCCACCCTTTTTAGCCCTTTACCACTGTGCCCAATCCTCCCCCTCCACCTCTGGCCCACATACCCACTGATAGGGACAGGCGGGCTTGCTGAGAGAACAGTAACAGCTGCCCTGCCACACTGGGTAAGGCTGTCACAGAGGCACCTGTCCAGGGCTGACCCCCAGCCCTTGGGAGGGCGGGACACCTGCTCCTGGTCGAAGCCCAGAGCCCCTCCCTGAGCCCCGCTGGACAACGCGGCAACCTCCACCGGCTCCAACTTAGGAGGAAGCCAAAGGACTAAGGTGGGGCTAGGGGCTCTGTCCCAGGCCTAGGCTGAAGAACTGCATTCTTCTCCTGGGTGGGACTCAGCATATTCAAAATAGAGCAGCTACCATCAGCACGTGCCCTACCCCAAGACCAAGAGACACCAGAGGGGGCCAGGGCCCCAAGAGTCTCCAAAGACATGGAATAGGTCACAGGTTTCAGGGGAGCTGCCCACAGCCTCTGGCCAAGCCCTGGGAGCAACCAGGGGTGAGTATATGGGGGAGGACTGGGCACATCATTACTCAACTCCCATCCCTCAGAGAGAAGAGAGCAGAGAGCCAGCTGGGACAGCTGGTGGGAAGTCATCTAGCTTCAGACAGGGTGGGGAAGCCTCAAGTGAGTCCTCAGTCCCTGCCTCTCTACCTGGCAAAGCTTCATGACCTTGAGGCCAGCAGGCAAGAGGTAGAGGTTGGGAAGCAAACAGTTCCTACAAATGGCCTTCCCTGCTTCTGTCCTCTTCCTCCCCCTCCTCAGGGGATAGATGTGCCAACTCAGGAAGAGAGGCCGGCGGGGCCCCCAGAGCGCCATGCCCTTCAACTCACCTGTGTCCATGTGCAGACAACAAGCCTTGGCTTAGGGAGACAGGGTTCCCCTGCTTAACCATGCAAAGCCAGAGCCCAGCAGCCTGCCCCCGGGCCCCATCTGCGCCATCCTCCCTGCCCCGGGGTTCAGTGCAGACACCCCAGCATCTTTCCCGGGGACCAAAGCTGGTCTTGCCAAGGACGTACCTGGGTTTCTGGGATGGTTCCTTGGCTTCTCTCAAGCCAAACCAGCTACTTTTGGCCTTTTCCTCCCCACTGGATGAGTGGTGGGGGGAGGCTCCCAGAGTGGGGCCCCCCTTCTCCCCCAGAGAGCCTCGACGCCCCATCTCACTCCGACTCAGCCCCTGGTGGTGATGGTGGAAAAGGCCCATCCGGGGCTTCCGCTCCTCCTTCCGAGCTCCCTCCTTCTCCACCGCAGCCTCAGAGGAGGCCACCATGGGGGTAGCGACCTGCACCGGCCTCCCCTCTGAGGGCCGGGCCCCCTCCTCCTCTCCAGAGCGGCGGGCCCCCACGGCCAACACTCTGGCCTGTGAGCTCAGCTCCTCCTGTCCAGGCGCTGCCTCAGAGCTGCTGGGGCGGCGGCTGCCTCGGGCCCAGGAGTCGTCCGCAGACCGCGGCCCCTCCTCGGAGGGCCGGGAAGAGCCAGCATGCTGGGAGCTGGAGGGTGGAAACGGGCCCGAGATGGAACTGCGGTGCCGTGGGGGCGCCGGGGGCTCCTCGTTGTATATGTGGCTCCCGTTGACACAGAGAGAGGAGCGAGAGGCCCCGTCGAGTTGGCCCTGAAGGTCAAGAAGAGCCCGGGGAGGCGCCGCCCGCATCTGGCTGGCCTCGTCACTGTAGGTCCGTTTGTGAGTGAGCAACTTGGGGGACTGTGCAGAGTCCCGGCCTGGAAAGGAAGCACATGTGGAGTGAGACGCCTGCTCCCCCCAGCCTCCCCTACAGCCGAGGGGCCAGCCCGCCCCCCGCTCCCCTCGCTCACCCCCTTCTGAGGACAGCCAGCTGCTGCGGCTGGGCGAGCGGGTGAGCAGCTCGGCGCCGGGGCCCTGGTAGGCCAGGCTCCCGCTGGCCGAGGACAGAGTGCTGTCTGAGCCCAGCGAGGTGTTGGACTGGGTCAGCGAGGACTTGCGCAGCTTGCTACGGAGGAAGAAGCCTTTGGCTTTGCCCATCTTGCCCAGGCTGCCCAGCTCGGGGTCCTCCAGGGCGCTGCTGGGGAGGATGGCAGAGGCGGACTCCAGGTCATACTTCTTCTTGCCTTTCATCTTGTCCTTGATCTTACTGAAGGGGGACCGCGGCTTGTCCTTCACAGAGAGGTCGAACATGCTGGCGCTGAGGTTGTTGCGCGTGAACTGGATGGTCACCTGGATCTCCCCGCGCTCCTTCTCCTTCTTGCCCGCCTTCGAGTGCAGCTTGTACCACCTGTGAGAACGAAGGGGGTGTCGGGGTTCCGGTCACAGGGACCTCCCAGAGCCCCTCCCTGCCCTGGGGGTCATGACAGCCACCCCCACAGGCTCCCACAGGCCTGGGAGGAACCCTTACAACTCCAGGCCCCAGGTACAGACACAACTACCCGCATTTTCCCGTCTACATCATCTCCTCTGACTGGTCACAGCCTAAGCTCTGCTCTGAGCCACGAGTGAGTCCTGGAAAGAACAGCTCTCCCGAAGCCCAGGGCCAGGAAGGCTAGTGCATAAACACACACACACACACCTCTCACTCCCTCACTGACTCACCCAAATCCCTGCCAGGTACACCTCTGCAGTTTGGAGAAGCGGACAAGACGGCATAAAGAGGCCTTAAGCAAGAGGCCCAGGGAAGGAAAGAGCACTCACTCATCTGGAGGCACCGACCACGCCTTACAAAGGGATGCGGAGGGTGGTGGTTCTCATCTCCCCTCCACGCCCAGCTCACAACAGCCCTGGGATTTTACAGATCAGGAGGTCAAAGCTCCGTGGTGAGGTAACTCAGCCAAGAACAAGCAGCCAGGAAGGAGACTGTAATTAATAATAATGTTCTGCTACTGGCTCACCAATCATACATGTACCATGCTAATGTTAATACAGATGTTAATGACAGGATACTACAGCAGGAGCGGGGGTGGGGGTATATACAGGAGCTCTGTGTACTCTCCTAAAACCACTCTAAAAATAAACTCCTTTAATTAAAAAAAGCAGACACAGCGAGCACAGCGAGAACGTGAGCAAGAAGCCATGAAAGAAATAATGCAAGGAAGTTCTCCCGAAGGCCAAGCGCGCCAGCACAGACGTGCCCACCAGCACTCAGGACAGTGAACAGAGAAAGACCTAGTGATGGGGAGCACTGCGGTTTCAGAGCCCCAGGCATAGAAAGGAGACCAGTGGCTTCCAGAGGGGACACAGGTGCATATAACACACCCAGAAACTAGAGCGGCGTCAGGTCCTCACTAGCAACACTGCACACCACGTGGAGTCAGGCCTTTGAAATTCTGAGGGAAAAACTCCCCGGAATTCCAGACCCAGCCAGTCAAGTTTTATTCCATAGTGAAGTCCAGTGGAGGTGGTCACATTGGTTACTGCAGGGCTCAAAGACCCTCAGAGTATACACGCACCACACACACACACACACATGTACCACACACACACTACACACGTACCGCACCACACACACTACACATGTACCGCACCACACACACACACTACACACGTACCGCACCACACACACTGCACATGTGCCGCACCACACACACACATGTACCACACCACATACACACTACACATGTACCACACACACACACTACACATGTACCACACCACACACACACTACACATGTACCACACACACACTACACATGTACCACACCACACACACACTGCACATGTACCACACCACACACACACACATGTACCACACCACATACACACTACACATGTACCACACACACACACTACACATGTACCACACCACACACACACTGCACATGTACCACACACACACACTACACATGTACCACACCACACACACACTACACATGTACCACACACACACACTACACATGTACCACACCACACACACACTGCACATGTACCACACCACACACACACACATGTACCACACACACTACACATGTACCACACCACACACACATGTACCACACCACACACACACACTACACATGTACCACACCACACACACTGCACATGTACCACACCACACACACACACTATATATGTACCGCACCACACACACACTGCACATGTACCGCACCACACATACACACTGCACACGTACCACACACACACACGTACCACACCACACACACACACGTACCACACACACTACACACATACCACACCACACACACACACTGCACATGTACCGCACCACACACACACGTACCACACCACACACACACTACACATGTACCGCACCACACACACACACCGCACATGTACCGCACCACACACACACACCGCACATGTACTGCACCACACACACACACACATGTACCGCACCACACACACACACACACACATGTACTGCACCACACACACACACATGTACTGCACCACACACACACACTGCACATGTACCACACCACACACACACACACACGTACCGCACCACACACACACATACACACACGTACCGCACCACACACACACTGCACATGTACCACACCACACACACACACACACACGTACCGCACCACACACACACATACACACACGTACCGCACCACACACACACTGCACATGTGCCGCACCACACACACACTACACATGTATCACACCACACACACACACACGTACCACACCACACACACACTACACATGTGCCGCACCACACACACACACTGCACATGTACCGCACCACACACACTACACATGTACCACACCACACACACACACACATACACACACGTACTGCACCACACACACACACTACACATGTACCGCACCACACACACACTACACATGTATCACACCACAGACACACACGTACCACACCACACACACACTACACATGTACCACACCACAGACACACAGACACATTTACTGCACCATACATGCCTCAGTCCCTGACAGCTGCTCACCCCACAGCACTAGCTCCCTGATCTGCTTGTGGACACAAAGGGGTGGGAGATCTTCTGTATGAAAGTTCCTATATATTCAAATGTCCAGAGTTAAGTCACTGCAAGGAATTGATGTTGGTGGGTTTAAACCTTGTAACTTAAAAAAAAAAAAAAGTCTTGCTGGGGCATTTCCAGTTGGCTCCCTTTGGAAGCATCCATCATGACTAACTTCTTGGTGCCCATCATGGGCTATGCAGCTGGCCTTTTCCTGGCGACCACTTGGGTAACCTACGTAAAGTGAGCCCTGGCTATTGGTTTCCCTCCCAAACCTGAAAGGCCTCCCCCTGGGAAGCTGGGTCAGGACATAGGGTAGCACAAGCAAGGAGGGCGGAGGGCCGTGCCCAGAGGGTGTGTGTGTGTTTCTGTGCTCTCAAGATGAGCAGGGAAGAAAGGTGGGGGAGGAAAGGCGAGGAGCAGAGAAGAGAGCTGAGAGACAGACTGATGGGGTGTGCGTGAGGAGGTGTCTGGGGGCACGAGGAGGTGTCTGGGGACACGAGGAGGTGTCAGGGGACACGAGGAGACATTTACTAGAAAGACAAACCAGCAAGCATCAATATCCTCACCCCCGCGCCTTCTTTACCCAACATTCACCCTGGACCTGACCCTTTAAGTCATCCAAGGGCAAGTCAACTTGCTGAAAGCTGGGCTAGGTCTCATTTAGTACATAAGATCCTGGGAGGTGGGGCAATGAAAACTACTAATACATGGACTCCAGCCACAAAGCCACCAAGCCCTGAGTGACGGGAATCAGCAAGCACAGACATCCGTCACTGGGGCTGAGGTCAGGGGCCCTGAGCCCGAGCCGGTCATGCTCCACATACCATGGCATTAATAGTGGCTATCTCTGGGGGTGAGGCTGCAGGGAACTATCACTTCCTACTGTCTATTTTTGTCCTGTGTGAATTTTTTATAAGGGCCATATATTACCATCGTAATAAGAAAGAGATGAAAGAAAATCCCCATTCCTTTCTTACCCCCTCAGTTGCCTGAGACAGAATGGGCTCCTCGCCTCTCCCTCCATCCCCTCGATGAAAGAGGATGCGCTACTAGCCCAGCCTGAGGCACGAAGGATCCTTGTCCCCTGCCTTTCCCAACCTCCACCCCTATAAGGTCACTTTTGCTGCTCCTGCTCTTCCCGAGGGACTCTGGGGTTCTTCCTCTGTACCTGCTTTTCAGGGAGACAGCAGGGAAAAGAAGGCTTTCCTTGCTATTTTCCGGCTGTCACCCTCCCCATCCGGTGCAGAGTGAGAACGGCTGGGACCCGCCTCTGGAAGCTCAGTCACTGTCGCCACCTGTCTCCCTACAGGTCCCGGGCAGGACTGGTCGGACCCTGGCAGGTACTTGGAGCAGGTCTTCTCCTGGGAGTGTGACCCACACAGGCTAAGAACAACGGCAAGGCCACACAGCCAACTGCTCTGGGACGAAGCCCTGTCACTCTCCACGGTTGAGACCTGGCCAAAACCAATCAGGATTTGACCATGGCCAGAGCACGTATCCAGATGTTGGCTCACAAGACAGATTTTATCTTCAGAGTTCTGCTGCTGCAGTATCCTAACCTGCATATATCAGTGTGGGCTTTCTCTATACATACTCATACCAAGATACAACCTAAAACCTACTAAATTCATAGGACCAGGCCTAGAAAATATTCCCCATTGGCTCAGTGGGTAAAGAATCTGCCTGCAATGCAGGAGACATGAGTTCAATCCCTGAGTCAGGAAGATAACCCTGGGAATGGCAGCCCACTTCAGTATTCTTGCCTGAAAAACCCAATGGACAGAGGAGCCTGGCAGGCTACAGTTCATGGGGCCACAAAGAGTCCGACACGATTGAGCGACTAAGGAGCAGCAGGCAGCGACAGGCCTAGAAAATCTATGATTTAAGGGGGAGGGGAGTCCGTCCTTGGGTGACTGAATTCACCAGACCCAGTGTGAGAACCACAGCAGGCTGGTCCGCTGCCTACTCTACGCGTTTCACAGATCAGAGACCAACTCTCCCTCCACCTGGGTGCCTCATCAATGACACTCAACTGGGGGACTTCCCTGGTGGTCCACTGGCTAAGACTACTACTCCCAACACAGGGGGCCCAGGGTCAATCCCCCTGGTCAGGACACCAGATCCACATGCCACAACTAAAGACCCCAAGCACTGCAACTAAGACCCGGTGCAACCAAATAAATACATAAATAAATAATTTTTTTAAAAAGGAACACTCAACTGATACCCAGAAGAAACCCACATCTCTCCCCTGCCCAGCCAAGGCTTCCCTTCCAAAGTCCGATGAACCTGCTTCTTCTGCGAGAACTGACCCTAGACATGCTCCCTCCCCCACCTCCCCCTCACTGGAGACAAGTTAGGGAAGGAATACAGACATGGGGGAGGGGCAGGCATCATTAAGTGCTTTCTGTGAATAAAGACTTCCAAAATGAACAAGGCCTCTGTTCCACACAGCGACTTCTAAAATGGGATTCACCAGTTCAGGAGGAAGGACAGTGATTCTGACCCAGTACAATTTCCCTGACACCCGCTCAGCTCTCAAAGCCTGGATTCCTCGGCCCCTGCGGCACGTAAAACACTGGTCTGCACATCCTTCACTGCAGGAACCTAACTGTTCCACCTACGTGACACCCACCTCAACTCTTGCACCGTCCGAGCACCTGAACTTTCCAAAGCCTGGACAGCAAGTGCTCAGGAAACACGGGTTTTGACCATGATCATTATCTGGGACTTCTGGGTATGACTGCAGCCAAGACATGCTCCATCAGGAAAGAAGTAGGAAGAGAAAAGTCCTTGCATGTAAGAGGTATGGGACTTCCCTGGTGGCTCAGACACTAAAGAATGCACCTGCAATGCAGGAGACCCAGGTTTGATTCCTGGAGCGGGAAGCCCCTGGAGAAGGAAATGACTACCTACTGCAGTATTCTTGCCTGGAGAATATCATGGACAGAGGAGCCTGGTGGGCTACAGACCATGGGTTGCAAAGAGTCGGACACGACTGAGCGACTGTCACTTTCACTTCACTTTCAAGAGGTGTGCACCGCTACAGACGCTGCTCTTCAGGAGTGACATGCAACAGAGCTTCTCAAGCATTAACACACAAGGATCACTGAGTCTAGTTAAAATGCAGATTCTGATGCGATGCGTGAATGGACCTGAGAGGCTCCACCTCTTCCCAGCTGCCAGGGGATGTCAATGCTGCTGGCCTGTGGACCACACCTGAGAGGCAGGACAAGTGACTGGTGCTAAGGACTCAGCAGAGCTAGACTCACTGTGTGCTCAGGTGTGCCGGACTCTGCATCTCCTTTATTGCCCACACAGTCCAGGAGACGAGAGCCATCATCCCTATTCTGTGGATGAGGAAACCAAGTCCCAGGAAAGGTGTGTGACTTGTCCAAGATCAAACAGCTAGTAAGTGATTCAGTCAGTCCTTGAACATGAAGCTGCCTAACTCCCAGTCCACATTCTTAACCTTCCAGGAACAGCTCTTCTCATTAAGCTGGACATCCTGAGAGGACAGAAGCTGGAAAAGGTCTGGAGTTCACCACAGAGGCCCAAAGAGGCACGGAGGTGGGATACGGAGACCAGAACCCCCTTCAAAGGGTTGGCACAGTCCCAGGAGGATGGAGCCCTGAATGGTCACTAAGGGAACCACGGGGTTTTGTCCTGTCCCCAGACCATTAAAACCATGTCTGAGAGCAGCCCAGCCTCCTCTAGCAGCCATCAGCATTCAGACTTCGGGGATGAGGGGAGGGGATAGCAGGAGGAGACGCAGAACCACAGAAAAGAAAACCTCTACAAGTGCCCTTGCTCAGTCACCACACCTCCCCCTCAGACTCCCTCCGCCTGACAAAATTCAGCAGGCCAAGCCTGAACTTAGGACGCAGCCCTCAGCCTCCCACCCTGCTGGACCCCTCCCCACCCTCTGCGGGGCAGAGGACAAAGGTGGGATGAAGGAGGGTGGTAGCTGCCTCACCTGTTACCCAGATTATGGCCTAGCTGTTCCTACGAGCGGGGCTCCCAGGCCCACCGTACCCAGCTCTCCACCCATTTCTCAGTAAACAGAGCTGGGCCAACAGCTAGCAGACAGCAAAACTGGAAAAGCCGCCACTCCAGGAAAGCAGACCTGGGGCAGATGTCAAACACACATGTGTAAATGCCTGGTTGGCTCCTTAGGATCCCTAAGGGCAGTGGGGTCCTTGACAGCCACAGGGCCAGGCACACCTGACTTGTCTCCAATTCTTACTGAAACCAAGTCCCCCCAAAACTGAGCTCCCCTGCCGACCTTTTCCAGCTCTGCCCTCTCAGGATGTCCAGAGGCCCAACGTTTGCACTCAGCTTGATGACCAACACTGCCCACTAAAGGTTAAGAATGTGGACTTGGAGTTCGGCATCTTCATGTTCAAGTTCTCTTTTATGGTTTATCTCTTGATCCAAAACTTTATTCCTCTCCTTGTCCCACCCCTGTCCCCCCAGGACTGAGGAGGATCAAAGAAAAAGGGAAACCGAAACTAAGGAGGACTCTGTGGGGCCTTCCAGGACACGAAAGCCCCTCCGTGTCCTGTTTCTTGCTTACAGGGAAAAACGGCCTCAGTATCCGAGACCTTCCCTGAGTTCCACAGAGCAGACTCAAGCAGTTAATGATTAGAAGGGAGCAGCCCCAGGACTTCAGGGGTGCCTCCAGAAGGCTGGTGCCTATCTCTGGGTGCTCTGCAGAAGCGAAGGCCCTCCCCCACCTGGTGGAGGGTGGTGACTACTTACTGACCACAACAAGCATGTAGACCAGACTGGCTGGAACCAGAAAGCTGACGACTGAGATTCCCCAAACAACAACATCCTGTGACCTCACCACTGACTAACCAGAAGGTCCACGAGCTAACTCCTAAGAGTCTTTAAAAACCTTTGCCTGAAAGCCAACGGGGAGTTCAGGCCTTTTGAGCGTGAGCTGCCTGTTCTCCTTACTTGCCACCCTGCAGATAAACACTGTTCTTTACCTCACCACAACCCAGTGTCAGTAGATTGGCTCTGCTGCGTGTCAGGCAAGCAGACCTGAGTTCAGTTCAGTAACACCATCAGCCCAGAGCTCAGCTAATGACCCAAATAATGCTGCCCCTTCCTAAGCATCCACTCCTCATTTATTTCAAACCCCAAACCAGGAACCATCCTTGTCTCTTTTTCCCCTTCGCACCCCACACCTAAATTTTGAACTCTATCGACCAGCTACACCCAGATTTCAACCCTTCTCACCACCGGCAGCCTGCGGCACAGTCCACCACAACCCCCTGCTGAATATCACAGTTCCCTGCTCACCTGCCTCCCTGCTTCCTGCAGCACGCAGGCGAACTTGGAGTGCATCTCACATTGCTCCTCAGCATGGCAGAAAGGACTCATCTTTTGGGTCCCAGCTCCTTTGATCCTCTGCATATCTCATCCCACACTGGCCTTCACTGTGTTCCCACCTCCAGGCCACTGCTCTGGCTTTTCCCTCTGCCTGAGACACAGGCCCAGATCTTCCCTTACTCACTCACAACAGGTCCCCGTTCGTCTGAACTTTCTCAGTCTTCCCTGAGTACCCCAACTACAACTGCTCCTTAACTCTGTTCTATTTCTTCAGCATACTAACCACCTGACATAGGTGTGTGTGTGTGTGTGTGTGTGTGTGTGTGTGTGTGTGGTGTGTGTGTGTATCCCACACAGCAAAACAGCTAAGCCTAACCCTTAACTCTGGTGTGTGTGTGTGTGTGTGTGTGTGTGTGTGTGTGTGTGTATCCCACACAGCAAAACAGCTAACCCTAACCCTTAACTCTGTTCTATTTCTTCAGCATACTAACCACCTGACATGGGTGTGTGTGTGTGTGTGTGTGTGTATCCCACACAGCAAAACAGAATGGGAAAGACTAGATATCTCTTCAAGAAAATGAGAGCTACCAAGGGAACATTTCATGCAAAGATGGGCTCAATAAAGGACAGAAATGGTACGGAGCTAACAGAAGCAGAAGATATTAAGAAGAGGTGGCAAGAACACACAGAAGGACTGTACAAAAAGGGCCTTAATGACCTGGATAACCCCAATGGTGTGGTCACTCACTAGGAGCCAGACAGGAGAGTGTGAAGTCAAGTGGGCCTTAGGAAGCATCACTACAAACAAAGCTACTGGAGGTGATGGAATTCCAGCTGAGCTACTTCAAATCCTAAAAGATGATGCTGTTAAAGTGCTCCACTCAATATGTCAGCAAATATGGAAAACTCAGCAATGGTCACAGGACTGGAAAAGATCAGTTTTCATTCCAATCTCAAAGAAGGGCAATGCCAAAGAATGCTCAAACTACCACACAATTGAGCTCATTTCACATGCTAGCAAGGTAATGCTCAAAATCCTTCAAGATAGGTTTCAATAGTACGTAAACTAAGAACTTCCAAATGTACAAGCTGGATTTAGAAAAGACACAGAAACCAAAGATCAAGCTGTTAATATCTGTTAGATCATAGAAAAAGCAAGAGAATTGCAGACAAACACCTACTTCTGCTTCACTGACTATCCTAAAGCCTTTGACTGTGTGGATCACAACAAACTGGAAAATTCAAGAGATGGGAATACCAGACCACCTTCCCTGCCTCCTGAGAAATCTGTATGCAGGTCAAGAAGCAACAATTAGAACCAGACATGGAACAACAGATTGGTTCAAAACTGGGAAAGGAATACGTCAAGGCTGTATATTGTCACCCTGCTTATTTAACTTAAGTGCAGAGTACACTGTGTGAAAAGCCGGGCTGGATGAAGTGCAAGCTGGAATCAAGAGTGGCAGGAGACATATCAGTAACCTCAGATATGCAGATGATACCATTCTAATAGCAGAAAGTGAAGAGGAACTAAAGAGCCTCTAGATGAAGGTAAAAGAGGAGCGTGAAAAAGCTGGCTTAAGACTCAACATTCAAAAAACTAAGATCATGGCACCTGGTCCCATCACTTCATGGTAAATTGATGAGGAAAAAATGTAAACAATAACAGCTTTTCTTTTCTTGGACTCCAAAATCACTGCAGATGGTGACTGCAGCCATGAAATTAAAAGATCCTTGCACCACGGAAGAAAAGCTATGAAAAACCTAGACAACATATTAAAAGGCAGAAATACCACTTTGCTGACAAAGGTCCATATAGTCAAAGCTATGGTTTTTCCAGTAGTCATGTATGGATGTGAGAGCTGGACCATAAAGAAGGCTGAGCGCCAAGAACTGATGCTTTTGAATTGTGGTGCTGGAGAAGATTCTTGAGAGTCCCTTGGACTGCAAGGAGATCAAACCAGTCAACCTTAAAGGAAATCAACCCTGGATATTCATTGAAAGGACTGATGCTGAAGCTGAAGCTCCAATACTTTGGCCATCAGATGTGAAGAGCCAACTCATTATTAAAGACCCTGATGTCGAGAAAGATTGAGGACAAGAGGAGAAGGGGGCGACAGAGCTTGAGATGGATGGTTGGATGACACCACAGATTCAGTGGATATGAGTCTAAGCAAACTCCAGGAGATACTGAAGGACAGGGAAGCCTGGCATGCTGCAGTTCATGGGGTCGCAAAGAGTCGGACATGATTTAGCGACTGAACAATACACTGCTGTTTAATGTCTGTCTTCCCCTGCTCTACAGAGGAACTTTATTCTGCTCATCTCTGTGTCACCAGGTTTGAAATAGTGGGTATTCAAGTCTCTTTTCAATTAACTAACAAATTAATCTATGAAATAACTTAGGAACTTGTTTGTCCTTATTCACAACCGAACAGTTATGTAATGTTTCTATCACCACAAACCCACAAGTCTTAATCATAAGACCAGAAGCTCCCAGAGCAAAGAGGGTACCCCCTGTCCCTAGAAAGAGCCTCCTGAGGAGGGAGGCACACGCCGGGCTTCAGGGGGATGGACAGTTCCAAAAGGATGCCTTCTTTAACCCTGAAGCCCTCCCTCATCCCCAATCCCTGAGCTAAGAATTCCATTAACTTCCCTGAGAGAATACACCCATCAGCTCTGGTAAGTGCCCATGTCCTGAATGGAGGTCAGGTGTTGACCCCACACTAGCCCATCACTAGGGCAATAATCTTAGCATCAACAACTACACCTCTCATTTAGCATCTACTGTGGGCAGGCACTGCGCTAAGCATTCAACACACCAATTAGATCCAAATACTACCCTTAACAGACCTGTGACGCAGATGTGGGAGGCAGACCTTGAAAGCAGCTACCAGCCTGGACTCTGGAGCCTGGCTGCCTGGTCTAAGCCCCAGTTCACCATATAACCAGCTGCGTGACCAAGAGTGGGTTCCCCTATCTCTCTATGCATTTTTGGACTTATCTATAAAATGGGGGTAATGGAGGTTGGCTCCCTTCACAAGACCACGCTGACAACTAAACAGGTTACACGTGAAGCACTCAGAACAAGGTCTGGCACACAGGAAGAGCCACACAAGTGGTACCTTACTTATTCTGCAGATGCAACCACTAGGACAGAGAGAAGTCCACAGGGTTAAGGCACATGCTTCCTTTTAGTAAATAGAGGAACCAGGATTTGAACTCAGGCTCCTTGTCTCTAGAGCTGCTGACCTTGATCACTGCACTAGACTGCCTCCCTCCACAAGTACAACACACACACACACACCCAGACCCAGAAACCCCCATGTTCCTTCCCAACCAAGGAGTTTCTCTAAAGCAGGGGTATGTGTTAGACAGGAGAACTACATCTCTATTTCCCTTCATCTCTAACTGAAATTTAGCACTTTTTTCAATTACAAATTTTTGCAAATTTTTATAGAGCAGCAGTACCTATGAATGTGCCACCAAGAGATACCAGGTATTTTCATACCACATGACAGTTGCTACAGGTGTTGCCAAATCTTGTCCACACTCATCACTACTATCGCTACTTTGAACTTTAAAGTTACAGGTTTCTGCTGCTATCCAAAAGTAGAGTATTCCTACTTTTTATGCTGAAATGGCATACAGTGAAAAAGCAATTACCTTAGAACACATCTTGCTAACAGAGGCACAAAATAAATAAAACACACTTACAGATACAGCTCAAAGCTAAAGGATGGACTCTGTGGGAGATGCTGAGTGTAGTTCCCAGAGAAGGAGCTGGACGATGCTACTCTCGCTGCTCAGGACACGCTGCCTCTGTAAGGCTTGCTGCAAAATACATGCTGAGCACGTCTTCCCCTTCCTGTCCCAATGCATGGCTCCCAGGCTGAGATCTCAAATGAGAGGACAGGCACATGTCCCACTGGGTACAAGACAGCCTTGCTGGTAAGGGGCGAGGAACCAGCCAAAGGCTCTGCAGCTCCTAAGCGTCTCGCCACAGCGCTCAGTCTGACCCTCAAACACCCAGCAAGGCAGTGATGGTGACTCCAGACAAACAGAAGCAGCCAGGTGCACCTGCTTCCTTGGGAGCAGGCTGCTCCCAGAGCTTGTTCTCCTCGTGTCCCCAGTACCACAATCTCCAGCTTTCCCAGGCTGGTCCTCACCTGAGCCTTACCTGCCTACTTATCTGCAGCTTCTCTCTTCTGGCCGTAGCCACCATCTTCAGAGACAGGCCTACCTCAGGCTAGGGAGCAGCTACCACCATGCCGGGGGTGAGGGGCCTGCAAAGCTGACGGCCGTAGGAGTGAACTGCACCCCAAGACAAATGAGGCTGAGAAGCCCTGAGAAGACAGCTGGGCTGCCTGGTGTCCTGGCTGAAGAATCTTCTAAAAGAACCACCAATGTGAAGGAAAGACATACTGATCCAGTTGTCCTTTCCAGGGCTTACTCTCCTATAGAGCTTCCCCAGAGAGCCAGTACAAGTGGGGGCTACAGAGCTCCAGAAAGAAGACTGCAACTCAAAAAGTAGATGTTGGGGGAAACTCTAGGAGAAGACGCCAAGATACCTGGCCATAACATTCTGATGGGTGTAACAATCTGCCCCAAACTCCTATTCTAGGCCAGCGGCCGTCAGCCACTTCAAGCAACGCTGTATTGATTGAATCACTTGCTTTGAAAAGGCCTGAGGGCTTCCCCGGGGGCTCAGACAGTGAAGAATCTGCCTGCAATGCAGGAAAACCGGGTTTGATCCCTAAGTCAGGAAGATGAACTGGAGAAGGAAATGGCTACCCACTCCAGTGTTCCTGCCTGGAGAATTCCATGAACAGAGGAGGCTGGACGTCTAGAGTCCATGGGGTCGTGAAGAATCGGACCAACTGAGTGACTCAATAACAACAGCTGAAAAGACCTGAAGCCTTCAGAGACCATTCACCCTGTCTCCCTTTCTCCAGGCTCACAAAAGTCCTACAATTTCTCTTTGGCAGGAAACCCCCATCATGTAAGTGACTGCTGTCATCACACTATTATGAATTTTTAATTTGGAAGTCAACCACAAACTGAAAAACAATGGTAAAGAATTGCCATTCTGGATGGTCCTATGTAGAATGACCAAATAATCACAGGGAAAACTAAAACTCTTCCTTATGCCAGATTCCTGCTAATAAAGGAAAAAAAAAAAAAAAAAAAAGAACTAGAGTCCTAGGCAGCAATCATTAATGGATACTAAAATCCACGGGGAGAAAGGCTGAATGAAGAACGTCATGGTAGCTGGGTCGGCTAACAGCCCAGAACCCACTGCTTAACCTCAGCCCCACTGAAGTGGAGATGGAGCCGGTGTGCCCGCTGAGGCCAAGCAGCAGAGTCAGCCTCCTCGGGCAGAGGCACTCCTGCAGGAGGCAGGGTCTAGGAAGCAGGCCTCCCAGACCCAGCAACTAGCCCTCAGGGGCTGCAAAATTAGGGTGAAGGACATCAAAGGGGAAGCCATCAGCCACAATGTGGATGTTCTCAAGGACAAGTGACTCGGCTCCTCCCTCAGGTAAGGCAGGAGGGAACTGTCACCCTGGGAGACCTAACAACCAGGCCCCATCTGGGAGGGAGCCCTGTTTGGATCCTGATTCAACAAACCACTCATAAACAGGGGGTCCTGACATCAGGGCAATTTGAATATGGACGGGATACTGACTGGATGATTAAGGAACTGCTGATTTTGTGTATCTGTGAACAAGCATCATGCTTATGTTTTTTGAAAAGCGCCAGCATCTGTTGGCGACGGTTGGAAACACGAACTGACTCAGCCGTATTCTCCTTCCGTCCCACTTGAGACTAACCGGGCTTTCTATGAGGTCCCTGTGGAGGTCAGGGTAGCCTGGGGCCAGGACACAGTTCTCTTCTCCCTGTCCTGTGACTGAGCCCTGCTCCTGGTCGCGTACCCGAGCCTTGTGCGGTCTACACATCTCCATAGCCTCAGCACAGGGCATGGCACATGAGATCCTGACAGCCCAACCTGACATCCACAAAGTCAGAGGCATAGGGAACTTGCCCATGAAATCCCATCTAACCAGAGCCCTCAGCCAGGCTCAGAATATTTCCTAAATATTTGCCAAAATAAAAAAAAAGGGGGAGTGTCCTTGAGAAGCTTACATCATAGTGGGGAAATAAGACAGCCACATAAATAAAGAAAGAAAGTGATTAACACCACAAAAATGTACAAATAAAATGCACAGATAGGCTAAATGGAAGAATATTTCAGGAGAAGTGGTAAAGGACGTGATAAGAGAATTTTCACTTATTGAGATACAGGAAGTCATCCTGGCTTATACCTGAGAAAACTTGAATGTTATGCTAACTAAAATAGCCTGTCTGTGGCCTATCAAACATACAATTGTTGTTGTTGTTCAGCTGCTAAGTCGTGTCTGACTCTTTGTGACCCCATGAGCTGCAGCACGCCAGGCTTCCCTGTCCTTCACTATCTCCTGGAGTTTGCTCAAACTCATGTCCACTGAGTCCATGATGCCATCCAACCATCTCAGCCTCTGATGCCCACTTCTCCTCTTGCCCTCAATCTTTCCCAGTATCAGGGTCTTTTCTAGTTGGTGTCTTTACATCAAGTGGCAAAAGTATGAGAGCTTCAGCTCCAGCATCAGTCGTTCCAATGAATATTTAGGGTTGATTTCCTTTAGGATTGACTGGTTTGATCTCCTTGCAGGCCAAGGGATTCTCAAGAGTCTTCTCCAACACTACAGTTCGAAAGTATCAGGTCTTCAACACTCAGCCTTCTCTATGGTCCAACTCCCATCTGTACATGACTAGTAGAAAAACCATAGCTTTGACTACACGGACCTTTGTCAGCAAAGTGATTGTCTCTGCTTTTTAATATGCTGGTCTAGGTTTGTCATAGCTTTTCTTCCAAGGAGCAAGCATCTGTTCATGGTGTTGCTGCAATCACCACTTGCAGTGATTTCGGAGCCCAAAAAAATAAAATCTGTCACTGTTTCCACTTTTTTCCCATCTATTTGCCATGAGGTTACAAACACACATTGGACATCTGCTTTAAATATTAGACACTAACAAAAAGTAAAGCATGTCCATATTAAAAATAAAGATTAAATATTTCTCTTCTTGGGACACCAATGCTCATAAGTTCTCATAAGTGAAAGCTGCTCAGTCCTGTCCAACTCTTTGTGACCCCACGGACTATCCGGTCCATGGAATTCTCCAGGCCAGAACACTGGCGAGGGTAGCCGCTCCCTTCTCCAGAAGACCCAATGCTGGTCCTCCTTTAACGATAAGACTCCCTTCCCAGGTGCAAAGCCATGCTGACTTGCTGTGTGCATGCTTGTGGGTGGGGGTCTTCTTGACATGTATCCCTGACTTGTTTCATGTTCTTTGTTCTGACAAGATATACAAACCTGTGCTGGAAACCATACTTCTCCAGAGCAGTTTCTCAAGAGTAATCTGGGAAGTGGGTATCCAGGCCAATCCTCAGTTTGGCTCAAACGAAATTCTTTCCTATCTTTATAATAGGCTGTTGATTGATTATCTTCACTGACAGATGATTATCTTCACTGCTAACACTCATACTGGGCCTTGAATGATGGGTCAGGAGGCAAGGTGGCAGGTGCAGAGACACTCCAGGTGGGAGGATGGAATATACAGATGCTCAGGGCTGGAGAAGTGAAGATGGACAGAAAGGTGCTTTGGAGCAGATAGAGGAGACTGCCCCAAACATCATGCTAAAGAGCTGTAGCTTTCCTCTGGGCCTGGAAGAGCACTACAGGGTAGGAAACAAGGGTAAGACCTATGGCCACTATGCTCTAGGAAGAGCCCGGAGCAGGAGAGAGGTGAGGCCGCAGAGCCGGCCACAGAGCCGGCCAAGCCAGGCCAGGGCCCACAGCCAGCTGAGCCAGGCAGTTCCCTGTGGCTAAGCAGTTATTTCCCATCATAAATTAATACACTGGCATTCTGGCTTAGAAAAAAGCTGTAGCAGCTATGCTAAGTCTGCAGGAGACGTTAAAAAAAAAAAAAACTGTTTAAACTAGGACAGGAGCAACGGGGAAGGTGAGGAGGGGCCCAGAGTGCCTTTCCAGGTCCTCGTCTTCCTGCCCCGCAGCAGAGCCACTCCACCTGTGCTGACACTGTTTATGGACAGCACGGAATGGGACTCACCTTTTACCCCACAACCCAGGGGCTGGGCCGGCTCTAACACATGCTGGATAGATGAGACGGCATTGGCAGGGCTTGGCTTCAGTCCCAGAAACAGGCTGGGAAAAATAATTATTTTAGGAACTTCCCTGGTGGTCCAGGGATGAAGAATCTGCCTTCCAATATAGGGGATGTAGCTTTGATCCCTGGTCAGGGAACTAAGATCCCACAGGCCACGGGGCAACTAAGCCGATGTGCCGTAACCCAGAGCCCACCTGCCCTGGAACCTGCGTGCCACGACCAGCGAGAAAAGCCAGTGCAGCCAAAAAAAAATACATTTTCTAAAAAATAAAATATTTATTTTTTTAAAAAGTTTTAAAAAATTATCTTAAAGGAACAGTGGAAAAACCTCAGTGAGCTGTAAGACAGGAGACCCAGGTTCTAGTCCTGGATCTGACTTACAAAGTGGCTTTCAACCACTCACTTCACCTCTGTAAAAAAGGGATGATAAAATAAGCCAGTGAAGACAGGGAGAAACACCAACTAAAACTGTATTACTCACAGTTTGAAGAGTTAGCTGGAAAAGTTTTCCCCAGAGGCTCCTCCATCTAGATGCCTTCCCTCCTCCCCAGATCTCCCTCCAGCCGATCTCCTCACACACCAGCAGACAGCATGCAGGGAGGAGGCCAATCCCTTATTGGCTCTCAATGCTCACAACCTAACCCTGCCTTTGATTTGGTATCAAAGGTAAAAACTGCAAGCCAGACTCAACTGCAGGAGAGGACAGTGCCATCAGATGATTCTTACCGCCTACTCGGGCTCTGGGCAACAGTCCTCCGAGCCCAGAGCCATCATTTCATTAGTTACCCCTGTCTCTTGGGGGCATGGGCTGCTTGGGCTTACCTCAGCCCAGCCAGGCTCAGCCTCCCTCCTGCCTGGGCACAAACTTCTCGACCAGTCCTCACCCCTCTTATTGCTGGCTCCAAAGGCTCCAAAGGTCTGCCTCTGTCAGCTTGCCTCAGGCAGAGGCCAGGGACCCATGCCTACCTGGAGACAAGTCTAATCACACAGCAACAGGAAGTACGGACAGCTGAAAGCATGGTGTAAAAAGCACCAAGCTTGGGGGTCAGAAATCTGGCTGCCACTAATGAGTTGTGTGACCTTGAATAGGTCATCCCACTCCTCAGACCCCAGTCTCAACATCAGTAAAAATGGGGGTCAGCCTGCCTGCCCTCAGGGAAGAAGGAAATGAGGTGATGCTGGGAAAGCACTCTGAGAAGGAGGCCAACCCACACATAAAGATTTGGATTTACTGTCTGTCGGGACCTTTTATGGGGTGTCGTCAGTCCTATGGAACAAGGTGGCCCGAGACCAAAAAGTGATGACCCTGCCCATCAAAAGGAGAGCCAGTGAGATGACCCTCCCAGGGGACTCTCTGGGAGACAGGGAGTAAGGAAGAAATTCTACTTAACCACACTCCCCTCCCCAGTGCTCCTAACCCAATATTCACCCTGAACCGGAGTCCCGAGTCCCAGAGGATAAAATTGAGTATGGCCACCCTCCTGCTAGGGTCTCGGTTCAGACACAACAGGTGGTGTGTGCTCAGTTCTTCAATCATGTCCGACCCTTTGCAACTCCATGGACTGTAGCTCATCAGGCTCCTCTGTCCATGGGATTTTTCAGGCAAGAATACTGGAGTTGGGTTTCCGTTTCCTCCTCCAGGGGATCTTCCAGACCCAGCATCTCCTGTGTCTCCTGCATTGCAGGCAGATTCTTTACCTGCTGAGCCTCTGGGAAAGTGCCACAACAGGTGGACACAAGCAATAATATCCCTCTGTGGGGAAGCCAGGCTGATAGTAGGTAAAGTGTGTGCATGAAGAAATCTGCGTTTGTGCAAACACAATGGGAGGGGGAGAAGAAATCTATAATGCATTGGTTTTTAAAAGTATATGAGAACTGGTAATGCTGGTTGCCTCCGAAGAGAGGAGCTAGATGACTCAAGGTCAGGGCAAGGAAGATTTTTCACTGTGTAACCTCTGTATCTTTAGAATTTTTAAACCAGTAAACTACTCAAAAATAAATGTGAAAGAAAGTCAGGCTGTTTTGCTGACAGAAGCATATATAGCTAAACGAACTCAGCTCCCCTCCACTCCCTTTCCTGACCCAGCCCATCACACTTCCCTTCCCTTCCAGAGGGGCAGTCTCCCTCCCAACTCACCCAGCCCCTACACACCTCATCTGTCATTTAAGGCTCTGCCTCCTACAGGCAGTCCACCCTGATCACACCAACCCTGGTGAGTTGGTCCCTCTTTTGATCCTTTCTCTCTCATACTTTTTACATACTGCTTTTTAGTTAATTACCTGTCCTGTATTAAGTCTTGCCTCAAACATATTTTTGCCTTCCTAGGGAAAGGGATATAAATTTTCTTTCTCATGTTTCCTCCAAAGCCCTAACCTTAGCACAGTGGTTGCCCAGTAATTACTTACTAGATGTTGAGCAAAAGAAAGAAAAAAGCACACCACTGCATGACTATAGGAGGAGGAACTAGATGGCTTGGAGTGTTCCGTCACAGTAAAACAAGCTTGTGATTTTTTGGGAAAGGTCAGGAAGTCTCGTATCGGGTGATGATATCCCAAGTCCAGCTATACTGCGCAAGCCAAAGGGAGCAAATCTTCCTGGGGTGGGGGTTGGGGGTGTCTGAGGCCAAGGCAGAGCTTTCCAGTCCCTCCCTGTGAGATAGTCTAGTGGCAGTGATACCCTCTTCCCCAAACGACCAGACAACACCCCCATCTCCTGAGAAAGATATGACACGGAGCTGAGATTAAATGCACTTATCCCAGCCAGTCAAGGCCTCACACAAGAGAAGCAGGTCATGCTTACAGGGCCTCCAAACCTGACCACAGAGATGGGCTTTGGGGAGGAGAGGTGAACCCTAAGGAGGGCAGCTGCTGAACACCAGGTCCCGTGCAAAGCTGAATGCTGGGAGACACAGGGGGGAAGACTCAGACGGATGGCGCGGCATGGTGCTGAAGAGCACAGAATCTGGAGCCAGACTGGGTGCAAGCCTGACGGTCGTGTATTATACACCTTTAGAAAAGTCACTTCACCCCCTGTGTCTCAGTTTCCTCACTTGTTAAACATAGCAACAGTACCTACACCTCAAGAGGTTGTTATAAGCTGATGGAAGACAAATCCTCAGGACAACGTCAGTACCTAAAAAGGACATAATCAATGATACACTAGACGAATGAGCCAATGACAATTCTCCAAAAACGAGTGCTACGTGTGGTCTGTATGGGAACTCAGAGCAAGTTGGGCGGCAAAGGGGATCCCTTTGCCTGACAGGTCTGGGGTACCTCCTCCTCCAGGAGGCCGTCTCTGACCATAGCTGAGCCCAGGGCTTCTGTCTGCTCTGAAATCTCCAGTGCTTCCTGGCTAGGCCCCAAAATACAGCACCCAGCTATTGCCCTTCCTCCAAATGTGGGGGTCTGTCCTCCTAATAAGACTGCACCCTCTGAACATGCAGGCTGGGGTGTCCATGTCCTCCCCTCCTTTCAAATCCCCGCCCAACCAGTGGCCTCCCCCGACCTCTGCCCAGGCAGAAAGGCCTGTGGATTACAGACTGCTCCTCGGCGTCTCAGAAAAGTCCCAAGGCCCCCTTCCCTATCCCAGTGGACGTGTCCCCATCTCCCTAAAGCCCCTCTGGCACTTCCACAGAAACCTTGGGATGCACTCAGGGCCCCAAAGGCCATCTCTTCTTTACCCCAAATCCTTCAGCCCTCAGGCTGCCAGGGCCTAAGAGAAACCACACAGAGCCCCACCCTTCCTAATTGCTACATAGCTGAGAGCCTGCCACTCGCCCTCCCAGCCTCCATTTCCACACATCTAAGCACTCAGACACCTCTGACATTAGAATTCCACGATCAAGGTCAGCGCTTCCGTTTCCCACCCCTGGGGTCAACTGAAGGTCAAGGTGGCCCCTGACAACACTCCCGCCTGCCCCCCACCACCAGCACCATCTCCTGGGAGCTAAACTAGCTTATTATGCTCACTGCGGAGACCTGGGCCCAGCCCCACAGGCCAGCTCAGTCACAACAAAGCCATCAGACTCCTCCTTGAACTGCCAGGTGCAGAAAGGACCCACTCCATGGACTTATCCCTGTTACTTGGCCTTGAGGAAGGGCAAGGCTTCTTCAAGACCACACCAGTTTGCAGAGGACGGCCCTGAGCAGGAAAAAACATAAGGTACAGAGCCCAGAGAACATGCAGAGCTCCTGTCACTGTGTCAATCTTCTGTCCCCACGCAGGGTGGGAATGGCAGGGGAAACACCTGGGCGAGGCCAGATGAGCCTTTTAGCGTCGCTGTTGCTGGCAAGCATGTCACAGCGCTGGGGTGGCAGCAATAAAAAGAGCAGGCAGCCCCATCAGAAGGAAGGGACAGCCCTCAAGGTCACCCGCACGGAGCTCTGCTGAGCTGCATCTGTCCCCGGCTGCCAGCGGGGAGGGGAGAACAGGGCCAGCTGCAGAGGGAAGGGGAAGCTGCTGCGCTTGCCAGTCTGATGGGGGAGTCATTTCCTACCCCTCCCCACACCCCCAGATGCTGCTGCTCCAGCAACCCCAAATAAAAACTGCCCCATAACTCAGGGAATGCAGCCTCCCCGCGTCCTAACTACTGCTTTTAAGAACAGCCACGCCCTTCCCAGCAGCCAAGCAGACTTCCCCAGCGGCCAGGTCTGAGGCTGGAGCAGGAGCCAGAGCCAAGGACCCGCGTGGCCTCAGCTGCTTCCTGAGGAGCAGTCACAGCTGGAGACCAGCGGGGATGAGGCTGTGGGTCACGCACCATCTGTCTACAAGAGGAACATGCAGTCCATCCGGAGGCTAAGGGACAAATGGCAGCCCTCAGAGACCATGCCATCTTAGACCGGCAGGCTCCACTGGCTTCAGGTGCCTCTCCCGGTGCCTAAAAACCCACCCTCCTCGAAGAGGTCTCAGGCCGCCACCGCCAGCCAGGCAGAAGGCTCAGGTCTCCAACCTAAGCCCTCCGCAGCCACAGGCCCCCCGGAGGCCCGCATAAAATCAATGACACAGGTCTGACCAGGGCTGATCGAGTCACTTAAGAGGGCCACAGCTGCAGCCTCTCCATAGTCACATTTTAACCCAAATCGAGGCCACAAACGTGGCCTTTCCAAGGAGCCAGACTATAACCCTCTATCCAACAGGCCCAGGAAGGGGGTTCTTTTAAGGAAGGAACTATTTTTCTCCACACAAGTACCCACTGGGGAGTACTATGGATGGCATGGAGGTAAAAACCACAAAGGACACATCTAAAGAAGCTAAAGAGGGAATTTCCTGGAAGTCCAGTGGTTAGGACTTGGTGCTTTTCACTGCAGGGGCCTGGGTTCGATCCCTCGTTGGAGAACTAAGATCCTGCAAGCAGCTCGGAGTGGCCAAAGAAAGATGCATCTCTTGGGATTTTCAGACCCACGGTGATCCATGAATGGTTTTACTGAAGGGAAAGGGTTATAGTTAGTTTCCTTGTGTATTACAACAAATGTTGTTTCAACAATTTTCTTTTCAGTCTATTGAAGCCTCCTGTTAAATCCCTCACCTCAAATAGCATCCCACTGACAAAGCAGCTTTGGGGACTGTTGAGGTATCTAGCACCCTTGCCCTCATCATCATTACCATCACATAAGAAGGGCCCTAGGAGTAACCCAACAAGAATATCTTGAAAGCTTGCTATGTCTCTAGGACAATAATAAGACTTTTAGAGACACCACTGTATTTAACTCGTACAATTTTATGACTGTTATCTCATATGACCTTTTCAGAATTGAAGAAACAGGTTAAGTAACTTGCCTGCTAATAAGTGATAGAACTGGGAAATCCCAGTTTTCACGTTCTTAACAGTATGCTGCTGCCCTGCCAGGAAAGACGGCTGCAGAGATCTAAAGTTGATCTGAGCATGGCTCTAGAACTGCAAAGGGCTCCCAAGACTAGCCCAATTCTCAAAACTCCAGCAGCAAAGAGAATAGTGGAGGGCTGTGTAGGGCCAGGTCATTTCATCAGTAGCTCTCATACTTCTGTGAGTACCCTGCCACCACAGTCCTGGGGCTTTCCCAGGTGCTAAGTTCTGTATTATTTCCTCCTGTCACATGAGAGGCTCCTCTAAGACAGGGGACATCTCCCAGATCATAGCTACCAGGCTACCAAAACCTCCCTCCACCATCACTGCCATTCACTGACCACCAAACATGTCCAGGAACTAGGTGCTCATTTCACCTCTTACATCAACCCTGTCAAGGTATGAATTAGCCCATTTTACAGATGAAAATACTGAGGCACCAAGAGTTTACTTGGCTGGCCACAAGGTGGCAGGTCTGGGAAGGGAATCTGCAACTCCACAGGCCCCTCCTCTTAAGCTTGAGACTGCTTTTCCCCAGTCAAGTGCTGTCTGGGCAACACAGGGCCATCTGCTCTCCTTAAGAGCACCACAGCTGGTTCCTGGAGTTCTGTGCCACCATTATCCAGAGCTGAGGAGGGCACACCCCAGTCCTCTCCCCACTGGAAAATGTGCAGACTCACTGTCTTGGCAGTTCATGCCAAGGTGCTCCAGGAAAGGCCATGAAGAATGGCCATCAGAGCCAGAGGTGGAAGGTGCAAACTAGAGTGGGGGCAGCAGCCCGCGCCCTCTGTCAATGGGCATGCTCTTTGGTCCCATAAACGAAAAGACTGGGCTGATTTCACAGGCATTTCTGCTGCCCATAAGTCCCCCTCCTCCTGCCCCCTCCAAATTCTATAAATAACCCAGGTCAATGCATCACAGGAAAGGCAGCCAGGTGGGTGTGGAAAGATCCTGTGGAAAAGATGACTTCTCTAAAGTAAATTAAAGCTCCCACTGAGATCAAGGAGGGGTGCGGCCAGTTCTCCAGGAGGGACTGTCCTTGGCTGCAAACAGGTGCATATGGGCCGAAAGACACAGACGGCTCAGTTAAGGAAGACCCAGAGGCCAAGAAGAAAGCAAGAGCAGGAACTGAAAAACATCAAAGCCCCTCCCCAACTCCCTCCCCCCCAAGTCACTGACCTCACAGAAGCCCCTCCCCACAAGCCTGGAGACTTTGTGTCTGTGCTCAGCCTCCCCTCTAGTACTCACCCCCCCAACCCCCCACCAGCCCAGGATGTGTTATCTACCAGCCTGGTCAGATTAGCTGAGAGGTGGAGATGGAAGGGCCAGGAAAGAAAGGAGTGGAATGAATTTGGGGGCAGGAGCCTCTCCAGGAAAAGAAAGGGCTAAGAGAGCCAGAGAAGAGCTTTCTGCCCCACTCCACCCCCTTGGGCTCCCCGAGCCAGGCAGGGGGGAGAGGACAGAAAAGGGGAGGAAAAAAACAAAACGAGGGCCAAACCATACCACATGATCCCACAGCCAGCAACCAAACAGCAAGTCAGGAGGAAAGGCGAGGAGGCCAGGGGAGGGAGAGATGGAGCTAGGTCACAGCCCTCCCCAAACCTGCCCTGTGCTAACTGGTTTCCCACCAAAGCCACAACAAGCCGTGAAGGCCTTCTGTACCCACGTTTTTAAAGCGTTCAAGGTCAGATCTTTTCTATCCAAATCCTGCTTTAATCTGGGTCTGTACCCGGCTCGTCCTTCTCCAGCAAGCCTTCTAGATTGCCTCAGTAGGATGCCATTTCACTTGGGCAAACCTTTCCAGCACCTGTCCCAACCCCTTACCCACCTCATCCAGGAGCCATGGGACCCTTGACCCCCAATTCCTGACCCTCCCCATCCAGGGGCCATGGGACCTCGGGGTGGCCGTCACCCCAGTTAACCATCTGAGAGACCCACGGCTGGTTGTCAGCCCTGGAGACAGGCCTCCAGATCCTGCCCGAGCCCAAAACAGGAAATGAGGCTCCAAGTCAGAAGCCTTGATCTTAACACAGGGAAAGTTAAACGCTGCCAAGATAAATGATTAAAGAAAAAAATAATAACTCATTGGTCTTTCTAGGTATAAGTGACTGGGAGACCATCTCCTGCTGTGCCTTAAGCACATGCTGCCTCCTCCTCAGGCAGGAAACCTGAAATCTAACTAACGCCTTTCCTTAGAGGTCCTCCTGTTCTCCGATCAGGGACAGTGAAGAGTAGACTTGGGGGCGTCTCGAAGCAGCAGAGGGCATCCGAGTGCCAGGAAGCAGCAGATGCCCTCTGCAGTCTCTAGATCTGGTGTGGTGCCTCCGTTCAATCGCTGCCCTCCTCGAGGCCAACCCTGAACCTTCCTCCTCTCACAGGGCGAGGCAGTGCCTCTCCAGTTCCCTGCGGGCCTGGCGTGGAACAGGCGTCCGCAGGCAGTTACCCTCCCCTTCGAAGAAAGTGGGGCAGGCCCAGAAGCCCTAGGAATGGCCCCCAGATTTTCCTTCTTGAGGTTCCCACAGCCCAAGAGTCTCTGGATCCCACTCCTAACTTTACTTGACAATCTACTCCTAACAGTAGACCACCATTCTCAACCCCCCAGGTCTCCCAAGGATCTGCCAGCAGCCAAACACAGCCCAGAGCACACTTGGGGGCCGAAAGGAGACCCTATCTGCGAAGAACCAACTCTTCGGTTTACGCCCTTGAGCGCCAGGCAAAAGGGCGCACCGCCCCGGGGTCCAGCGTCCCACAACCCCGCCCCGCGAGGCCTTTAACCGTTTCCGCTCCCCCGCGCCCCGCACTCACTGAGTGTGCTGGGCGCGGCCTGCGCCGAAGACCTCATCCAGCGCCACCGTGGCCTGGCCCAGGAATTTGTCGACGCCGATGAGCGAACGGTGCATGGTGGTGAGCACCAGCTGGCAGGCGGCGGCTGAGCCCGCGGCCCAGGGCGCCGGGCCCGCATCGGCCTCCTGCGCCCGTAGCAGGCCGTCCAGGGCGCCGGGCGGCAGCTCGAAGGAGCACTCCTCGCGCCACTCGGGACATCCCTGCGTCTTCTCCACCACCGACGTGCTGTACTTCTCGCGGCCCACCTGGATCACCGTGTACGCGTCGCTGGTGCTGCCCGCGCCCGAGCTCTTGCCCCGCAGCCCGCGGGCCCGCAGCACCGTCACCTGGACGTGCGTGGGTAGCCAGCGGGAGGGCCCCGCCGCCGGCTCGGCACCCCGCACCAGGGCCATGGCGGGGGAAGCGGCGGCGGGCGAGGGAGGCCTGGTCGAACCAGGACCGCAGACACTTGGACCAAGTAAGAAACTGGACAGCGGCGGAGGGTGGCCAGGAGCCGGCTCGGAGCGCCGCCGCAGCTGCAGGTTGGGCCGGGCCGGGCCGGGCTGTGCCGAGCCGGCCGCAGCCTCCCCGCCTCCCCGGCCGCCGGCCGCGCCGCGACGTCAGCGCCCCGCCTCCCGCCCCGCCCCGCGGCCGGCGACCCGCGACTAGCGACCGGGACCCGGACCCGCGCGACGGTGCGGCAGAGCCGGGGGACGGTGGCCGCCACGCCCTCGCCCCGGCCGCCGCAGACCAACCGGGAGCTAGAGGTCAGCCGGGTGCCGCGCGGGCCGTGGGCGGGGCGCGCGGCCTCCGCAGAGGAGGGGGCGGGGCTCCCGCGTCGGTACCGCCCCCAACTGGGGGCGCCCGGAAAACACTGCCGCGCCTGGGGGCCGCGCCGCACTCGCGGCCGGGTCTGAAATGCCCGCTCCGCGCCTCCCGGCCAATCCCAAGTCTTCCTTCAAGACGTCCCTGCTCCAGAAAGCCCTCGTCCTAAAACTGCCCCGCCCCGCCCCTCCCCAGGATGGCCATCCCCTTGGCGCCGGCCAGTGGGAGAGATGCGGACCCCGGCTGCCCCCTTGGTCTCTCCTCCAGCCTGCCCCTGCCGAGGAAGTTCCCCGCGTGAAACCAGAGGCGATTCACCCTGCGCAGCGTGATGGTCCCGGATCAGCGACCCGAAAGCGGGTGAGCTGCCGCTGTCTCCCACTTCTACGAGCGGGAGGGACCAAGTATGCAGCCAGAACCCGGCGAGGGAGTCCAAGGAGCTCGCCCTCAGCGACCACTGCGGCGGAGAGCAGAGATGAATAAATGAGTAACCACATCAATATTTAAGTGTTCACTCGGACCGCTGGGGCTCACGCGTCCCGAGTTGGGGAAAATTATAGGCTCTGGTGGAGGTTTTAAACAATTACTTATATCCATTAAGTGCCTACTCTGTGCAAAGCCCTTGGTATTACTTGCATGCTTGGTTTATTATTGATAATGACAACAGTGGTTAATAATTGCAGGTGCTGAATTTCGGCCAGTGCTCGCCCATATGTTTTACATGCGTTACCTCATTTTGTCCCCAAAGCAGCCCTGTGGGGTTAGTTTGGTTTTTATCCTTATCTTCGGGAAGATAGAATTGCAGCTTAGAGAGGTTAACCTGCCATGATTCGTAACTGGAAGAAGTGGGATGTGAATCCACACAGATGACCCCAAAGTCGTTTTTGTTGTTTTAGTTTCAGAGCCTGTATTAAAAATCGTATTTTTAAAAATATATATGAAACACAGAGCTTAAAAACAATCAAATAGGACAAAAATGCTTATGATGAAAAGCAAAAAATTTCCTTCCCACCCCTCATTCCAGGGTTAATTTTGGGTCTGGTGGTTACCTCCCCATCTCTACATGCTTACAGGGTTATATCTAGATTTATCAGGACGGTCACTATCTATTGTCTTCCTGCTATGATAGATAATGATTTAGCTCCTGCCCACTTTTCTCTCTCAATCTCATGTGTTGTAGCTATGCTTTTGCTGTTGTTGTTGTTCCTCTGTTGGATACTTTGATGGTGAAGTGAAGTGAAAGTCACTCAGTTGTGTCTGACTCTTTGCGACCTCATGGACTGTAGCCCACCAGGCTCCTCTGTCCATGGGATTTTCCAAGCAAGAATACTGGGGTGGGTTGCTATTTCCTTCTCCAAGGGATCTTCCAAGCGATCAGCGATTGAACCCAGGTCTCCTGCATTGCAGACTTTGATAGTGGAAACCTTTATTTCTTCTTGGGGAGATTCCACAGTACTTCCTGATGTTTTATGCTGTGAAAGAAGGATGCCAGAATCCCCGCTTTTCCAGGCCATGTCCTCTACCAGGAATATGGGTGTATACCAGGTACATGAGAACCATGGGAGCATATTAATCACCAAGGCTCAATCCTTCCACCTCAACTATGATCAAAATGGGGTGAAGGAGTGCACTCTGAGCCCCACAGCCCAGCATCCCTATGGGATGCTTTGGAGACAGTCACATCTGCCTATGGATTGTGGCTCTCTGCCACTTAACAACAGTAAGACCTGAAGGTTAAGCCAGCTCTCTAACCTCTCTAGCCTTGTTTCCTGTTGCTGAGAAGATTACATGATAGAGACCATCACAAATGATCCCAAAGCATCTGAACATTATATACAGCTTCTTTCTGATTATAAAATTTATTAGGAAAATATAAAGAAGGAAATAAAAAAGAGATTAGGCTCTCACTGTTCAGAAATAGGCACTGTTAACAATTTGTTGAACTTCTTCCTGGTCTTTACAGTATATGTTGTTTTATATGCATTACGGTTGTGAGGGGATTGTAGTGTAATGGTTAAACCTGGGCACTCTGGAGTTCTTGTTCTACCATTTACTTTATGTGTACTTTTTCATTCACCCTTGAAGACAACCCTTTAAGGCAGATGCTATTGCTACCTTTGGGCTTCCTGGGCGGCTCAGCAGCAAAAACTCCAACTGCAATTCAGGAGATGTGGGTTCAATCCCTGGTTTGGAAAAATCCCCTGGAGAAGATCATGGCAACCTACTCCAGTATTCTTGCCTGGGAAATCCCACGGACAGAGGAGAATGGCGGGCTACAACCCATGGGGTTGCAAAGAGTCGGATACCACTTGGCGACTAAACAGCAACAACAAATTGCTACTTCATCTTCATGGATGAAGAAGCTAAAGCAGCAAAAGCTTGGATGATTTTCCCCAAGTTTGTAACCAGAAAACTGCATACTGGACCTGAGCCCAAGTCCAAGTGACTCTACTGCCTGTGGTACTCTGCCCTCACACTGGCTTAGTTTGTTGGTCGTCTAAGCCACTACATCATTTGAAGTCAATAAAGCAGGAACTGGTGACATACCCATTTTACAGATGAAGAAAAATTGAGGTATAAAAAAGGTTGAACAGGCTTACCCAAGGTTACAGAGTCAGGATGAAGCCCCACTTTAAGAATGAACTCCCCAGGGGCTTTGCAAATGAAGTATCTTTGCCAAGCCATGACTAGCATAGGCTTGTCTTGTCGTTGTCCTTTAATGGTTCCCTTTCTTGTGTTTTCTTAGCTCTCCTACAGGACAGGACCGGCTCCGCCCACCCACTTGCCTCCCCCTCCCCCATGGAGTAGTAAGGCTCCAGGAAAGGGCAAAAGAGAACAAAGATGGGCTACTCCCTCCTTCCTCCTGGCCTGGCCCTCATAATTTGGCAAGCTCAGGCTTCCTGCTGGCCCGGGATTGCAGCTGCAAGAGGGCAGTGAAGTCAGGAAGGTCTCCACTGCAGGCCACTTGGCCCTAAGAGAAAGGGTGGGCTCTGCTAGCTGTTTGCAGTTGAGAAAAGAGCAGAAACTCTGAAAACATTGAGGTCTTGGCCACCAAGAGGTGTTTTCTGCTCTAGCAGATGAGACCACCCACCCCACCCACTGCAGTCTGATGTGAGGGTTAAAGAGAGAACCCTTCTGCTTCCTCTTCTTCCCCATAGCTGGGAGTGTTCTCGACCTTCCTGGGCCTCTCTAGTCCATTCGGGACAGTTCTGGCTTTGAAAGAGTGGTTCTTTTATGTAATTTCCACTCATTGCTTCCCTGTGCAATATCATAACCCTTCCACACAGGCACTATAAAATGCATTTGCCCAGCTCTGCAAGCTCTATTTCCCCGTCCTTCACCTCTCCCTCCCACATCTATTTTAAAGGGCCTTTACTATAACAGAGTCACACAGCCTGGGTTTAATCCTGGTGCCACCGCTTACTAGCAGTATAAGCTTGGGCAAAATACTGAACCCCAGAATCTCAGTCTCCACATTATCAAATGGGCCTAATAATATATCTAATAATTCATAAGATTAGTATGAGAGCTATCTCAACATACCCTAAGCAATGATGAGTAACATCTTAGAAATCTTTGCTGAAAGCAAAAGGTAGTACCTTCTTGTTCCCCTTGCAGTTCTTTGATTGCCAGGGAAATTGAACATTTTTTTCAGTTATTAGTCATCTGTATTTCCCCTTTTAATAAGTTTATTTTTGAATTGTCTCTTTTCTATGCCTATTTTTCTTGAAGCCTTAAGTTACTAATTTATATTAACCCTGTCTATGTTAGGAATAATAATACTTTGACTTTTTTTTATTGCAAATATCTTTTTACATACATTATGGAGTCAAATCCTTGAATTTCTTCTAATATTTCAAGCTTAAGTTCTTCCACACTCACAGGTCCAATAATATCGGTTCATATTTTTTCTAGTTTTTAAATTGTTTGGCTTTTTCTTAGTTCTTTCATTCTCTTTAATTTCTTCTAGAAACTATTTTGATGAATGACTTGAGGTGAAAATCTAACTCTGTCTCCCCCAGCAGCTATCCAAGTTCCCCAATACTTACTAAAAAACCCTGTCACTTTGCCATTGGTTTTCTTGTTCTTATATATACAGTGTCTGAACTTTTTACTCTAATCCACTGAGATTTATATCTTTCTGTCAGTGCTATTCCATTTTAATTATTGTTGCCTTTTAAATGCTTTACTATAGCAGAAGGGAAAATCTTCACTCGTTTCTCTTTTTATAGCTGCTCTCACCTGTGTATTCATCCACATGAGCTGTAATTCTTTTTGGAATTATAAGAGAAATTGTCATGAGAAAAATTGACATCTTTTCAAACAATAGCCATACGCTTGACTTCTATTTAACATTGTGCTGGAGGTTCTAGCTAGGGCAATTAGGCAAGAAAACAAAACTATCTAGATTGGAAAGGAAGAGTAAAACTATCTATTTACAGATTAGATTACCTTGTAAACAGAAGATCATAAGAAACAATTAGAACTAATAAATGGGCACAGGATATAAGATCAATATATTAAAATCAACTATTTCTACACACTAACAATGACATTTTTTAAATAATTCCATTTATGAGTATCAGAATAAATGCTTAGAAACGAATAGAACATAATAAAAGAAGTGTAAGATTTATACACTGTAAACTACAAAACATCACTGAAAGAAATTAACAAAGACCTAATTAAAAGACATCTCAAGTTCATAAATTGGAAGACTTAATATTATTAAGATGCCAATACACCCCAAATTGGTCTGCAGATTTAACACATTCCCCATCAATATCCCAGCTGCTGTTTTTTGCAGAAATTGACAAGCTGATCCAGGAAATCATATGGAAATGTGAAGGACCCAGAATAGCTAAACAAATCTTGGAAACAAAAAACAAAGTTGGAGGACTAACATGTCCCGATTTCAAAGCTTAACTACAAATCAAGACAATAAGATACTGGCATAAGGATATACATAGATCAGTGGAATAGAGTTGAGATTCCAAAAATACACTCTTACATTCATGGCCGACTGATTTTTCAGTAAAGATTCCAAGACCAATTCATGGAGACAGAATAGTCTTTTCAACAAATGGTGTTAGGACAGCTGGATATTTGCATGCAAAAGAATTAAGTTGGACACCTTCCCTACACCATACACAAAAGTTAACTCCAAATAGATCATATACCTAAATGTAAGCACTAAACCTATAAAACTTTTAGGAGAAAATGTAGAAGTAAACATTCATGACCTTGGGTTAGGCAAAGCCTTCTTAGATACAACACCAAAAGCACACAACCAAAGAAAAAAATAAAATACACTTCATCAAAATTAAAAACTCTTGTCCTTTGAAGAACATCATCATCAAGAAAGTAAAAGGACAACCTATGGGTTGAGAGAAGATATTTTTAAATCATAATATATGATAAGGTACTAGTATCCAGAGTATTTTGGAGAAGGAAATGGCCACTCTAGTATCCTTTTTATATATATATATATATATATACAATTTTATTTATTTATTTGGCTATGCTGGATCTTCATTGCTCCATGGGCTTTTCTCTAGCTGTGGTCAACAGGGGGTTACTTTCTGGTTGCGGTGCGCAGGCTTCTCATTTTAATGAGAAGCTTCTCGTGGCTTCTGTTGTTGCAGAGCCCAGGCTCTAGGGCTCAGTGTTGAGGTTCTCGGGCTCTAGATCACAGGTCAGTAGTTGTGGCACACCGGCTTAGTTGCTCTGCAGCATGTGGGATCTTTTCAGACCAGGGATCAAACCCATGTCCCCTGCATTGGGAGGTGGATTCTCTACCACTGAGCCACCAGGGAAGCCCCACACTCCAATATTCTTGCCTGGAGAATCCCGTGGATAGAGGAGCCTAGTGGGTTGCAGTCCATAGGGTCATACAGAGTCAGACATGACTAAAATGACTTAGCACGCACACTCATACAGAATATTTAAAGAATGCTTACAGTTCAACAATAAAGACAAATAACCCAGTTTAAAAATGGGCAAATGATTTGAATAGATTTATCCCTAATGGAGATTTACAAATAGCCAATACAACATTCAGAAAACTAAGATCATGGCATCTGGTTCCATCACTTCATGGGAAATAGATGGGGAAACAGTGACTGACTTTATTTTTCTGGGCTCCAAAATCACTGCAGATGATGATTGCAGCCATGAAATTAAAAGACGCTTATTCCTTGGAAGGAAAGTTATGACCAACCTAGACAGCATATTGAAAAGCAGAAACATTACTTTGTCAACAAAGGTCCGTCTAGTCAAGGCTATGGTTTTTTCAGTGGTCATGTATGGATGTGAGAGTTGGACTATAAAGAAAGCTGAGCGCCGAAGAATTGATACTTTTGAACTGTGGTGTTGGAGAAGACTCTTGAGAGTCCCTTGGACTACACAGAGATCCAACCAGTCTGTCCTAAAGGAAATCAGTCCTGAATATTCATTGGAAGGACTGATGCTGAAGCTGAAGCTCCAATACTTTGACCACCTGATGCGAAGAGCTGACTCATTTGACAAGACCCTGATGCTGGGAAAGATTGAGGGGCGGAGGAGAAGGGGATGACAGAGGATGAGATGGCTGGATGGCATCACTGACTCAATGAACATGAGTTTGTGTAAACAGGAGTTGGTGATGGACAGGGAGGCCTGGCGTGCTGCGGTTCATGGGGTCGCAAAGAGTCGGACACAACTGAGCAACTGAACTGATCCTGATAATGATGTGAAAAGATACCAAAAACATTAGCCATTAAGGGGGTATAAATCAAAACCACAAAGAAAAACTTCCCTGGCAGTCCAGTGGTTAAGAATCTGCCTGCCAATGCAGGAGACACAGGTTCAATCCCTGATGTGGAAGATTCCACATGACTCAGGAAAACTAAGCCCATGTGCCACAACTATTGAGCCTGTGCTCCAGAGCCTGTGAGCCGCAACTCCTGAGCCCACATCCCACAATTACTGAAACTCCCGCACCCTAGACCCTGTGCCCCATAACAAGAACAGCCACTGCCATAAGCCAGCACCTCAGCTAGAGACAGCCCATGAGCAGCACTGAGGACCCAGCACAGCCAAAAATTCATTAATTAATTATAGATCTCCTCAAAGCTTAAAAAACCCACCATGAAGTACCACTTCACTCCCTCTAGAATGGGTATATTTAAAAAAGAGATGATAACGAGCGTTGTCAGGATGTGGAGACCCTGGAACCCTCATACATTGCTGGTGGGAGTATAAAATGGTACAGCTGCTTTGGAAGACAGTTTGGCAGTTAAATTGTTAAACATGGGAGCTACCATATCACCTAGCAGTTTCACTCCTAGAAATATGCCCAAGAGAAGTGAAAAAATGCATCTTACATAAAAAATGTGCATGAATATTCATCCCCAGATTCCTACCCCAAACCTCCAAACCTATCACCACCTGCGTTCTTCCTTTCTCAGAGAAATAGGTGTTCCTGTGTGCTTAATGTTCCTCTTTTTGCCTTGGAATAGTCCAGGGTTCCATCTCTTCTTTTATTTATTTCCTATCCACTGGCTCCTTCATCTCATCATAAAACACATGCTCAAGTCACTCCTAATAAACACAAGAGAAAACAACAACTCCCTCCATCAGTCTGTACCATGTCCTTTCTGTCAGGCTTCCTGAAGATGATTTACCTTTATCTCCTTCTTCCCCCTTCCTACCCTGAGCCACAGCAGCCTGGCTCTCCAAGCTCCCACCCCATCTATGATTGCAGAACCCCGGGACTCTCCTTCAGTCCTTGTTACTTGACCTCTCCTTGGCATTCAGTAGTCAACCATTCCCGTCTCCAAGCTCCCTTAACCCTACTTTCAGCCTCTGGGCCTGTTTGACGCTTTTGCGCCTGCCGCTCCCTCCACTCACTGCTAGGTCTACTGCAGGGGCTTCCCTTCCTTCCTCCATTTCTTTTTACATTATTTTATTTATTTATTTCTGGCTTCACTGCGTTTTCGTTGCTGCGAGGGCTTTTCTCTAGTTGAGGCGAGCAGGGGCTACTCTAGGTACGGTGCGCAGGTGTCTCGTGGTGGTGGCTCCTCTTGTGGAGCATGAGTTCTAGGCAACACAGGCTTCAGTGGTTGCAGCTCATGGACTTTAGAGCTCAGGCTCAATAGCTGTGGCACACGGGCTTAGCTGCCTCACAGCATGCGGGATCTCAGTTCCCTCTCCAGGGACCAAACCCATGTCCCCTGCAAGGCAGGGGTTTCTTAACCACTGGATCACCAAGGGGATTCATGACTGCTGGACCACCAGGGACGTCCCTTTCCCCCATTTCTTTTTTTTTATCATTTATTTTTATTAGTTGGAGTTTCCCCCATTTCTTAACATGGGTTTGTTTGCCAGCTCTCTTCTCTTTCCACTTCTGAGACTCTCCCTGGAGATTCACTTCTTCCCACATGGTTGTATCCACCCTGTATTTGTCCCCAGCTCCCATATATCTGCTTCCACACCAGTCCTCTTTCCTGAGCCCTGAACCTACCCTTGTGAATGCGAAACATCCCTCAAATACCTCTAACTCAACAAGTTTGTATTCATTTTCTAGGGCTACCGTAACAAAATACCACAGCCTGGGTGGCTTAAACAACACGAATTTATTTTTCTCAGTTCTGGAAGCCAGAAGTCCAAGGTCAAGTTGTTGGCAAATTTGGTTTCTTCTGAGGCCTTGCTCCTTGGCTTGCTGGTGGTGGTCTTCTTGCTTCCTCCTCACATGGTTTTCCCCTGGCCTAGGTGTTGTCCATGTCCTAATCTTCTCTTCTTATAAAGGATACCATCCCTACTGGATTCAGTTCAGTTCAGCCACTCAGTCATGTCTGACTCTTTGCCACCCCATTGACTGCTGCACACCAGGCTTCCCTGTCCATCACCAACTCTCAGAGCTTGCTTAAACTCATGTCCATGAAGTTGGTGATGCCATCCAACCATCTCATCCTCTGTTGTCCCCTTCTCCTTCTGCCTTCAATCTTTCTCAGCATCAGGGTCTTCTCCACTGAGTCAGTTCTTCACATCAGGTGGCCAAACTATCGAAACTTCAGCTTTACCATCAGTCCTTCCAATGAATATTCAGGACTGATTTCCTTTAGGATTGATTGATTTGATCTCCTTGCAGTCCAGGGGACTCTCAACAGTCTTCTCCAACACCGCAGCCTTCTTTTGGTCCAACTCTTACATCCATACATGACTACTGGAAAAACTATAGCTTTGACTAGATGGACCTTTGTCAGCAAAGTAATGTCTCTGCATTTTAATATGCTGTCTAGGTTTGTCATAGCTTTTCTTCCAAGGAGCAAGCATCTTTTAATTTCATGGTTGCAGTCACCATCTGCAGTGATTTTGGAGCCCAAGAAAATAAAGTCTGTCACTATTTCCATTGTTTCCCCATCTATTTGGCATGAACTGATGGGACTGGATGCCATGATCTTAGTTTTTTGAATGTTGAGTTTTAAGCCAACTCTCCTCTTTCACGTTCATCAAGAGGCTCTTTAGTTCCTCTTTGCTTTCTGCCGTAAGGGTGGTGTCATCTGCGTATCTGAGGATATCGATAGACCACGGCTATTAATTTACCGTTAACCAGAAAACCATCCTACTCTCTAGGGGAAGGTCATCCTCTCTGACTTGAGCATGCAGCTTCAGGAAACACATACACAGAACTGTGAGGGAGGAACAGGACACCCACCAACCCAGCCACATCAGCCAGTCAACCCTGGCAATCAATGGGGTGACAGGATGTCAGAGGAACCAACACTTTATTTTTAAAAACTGCTAAATAGAGGGAAAAAAAGCCTCCCTTTCTATATGAACTGCAACATGAAGTAACAGAATAGTAGATAAGACTTTTTTTTTTAATATAGAATGAAACGAATATTTTTTGTGTTCCCACAAATGAATGAAGGAGGGATGACTGAAGTGGAAGATCACCATTTGGCAGCCTTGAAAGAATAAGTGGATCTAGGCAATGATTGTCCATGCTGTTCACATCTCACCAAAAAATAGATAACAAGTAATTATGCACCTCTGATAGAAGAACCATACCACCACTTATGTGGCAGTCCTGCCCCCAAAATCTAGCCAGAATCTGCTCATGCCTGTAGATCCAACTACACATTTACAAGAAACATATATGGGACAGAGAAGAGTGTTGAACAACTCAGGGACGTAACCAGTAAAATCCAAACTGGGGGAAATTGCAGGACAGTTTTTTTCAAAAAAATAAATTGCAAGGAAAAAAGAGCTGGAGGAAGAACCCAGAAACTTGAAAAGTACATTTTTAAAAACGAGTAAATACCGTCCCCTCCCATAGCAGTGAGCACATCCAGCACCCAGACTGTGGTTTCTGAATACCATTCACCAATGAAAAAGAATCACGATCCTTGGAGAAATGGCTGATTCTAGGACTAGGGCAGGGATAATATGAGATGGGCTTGTATGATTTCGTAATGCCAGAAAACAAGGAAGTCCTCAGGAAGAAAAGAGGGGAGGGATAGTATCGAAAGAGTACCGCCACCAACCTGAAGGAACTCCCAGTGGCCAGAGCTGGAATAATTTGAGCAATAAAATATATCACAGTAGTGTTGGATTATAACCCATAAACCTAAAGTTATATGAATAAATGATTGAATGAATATGTAAATAAGAAAATTCTTCCTTACAGAAGAATTTTTAAAAATTTTTTATGTATTTATTTTTGGCTCTTCTGGGTCTTCATTACTATACTTGGGCTTTTTCTCTAGTTGCAACAAGTGGAGGCTACTCTCTATTTGCGTTGTCTAGGCTTCCCTTTGCAGTGGCTTCTCTTGTTGCTGAGCACAGGCTCTAGGGCACAAGGGCTTCAGTAGCTGTGCCTCAAAGGCTAGGGACCAGGATCAGTAGTTGTCGCACACGGGCTTAGTTGCCCTGGAGCAGGTGGAATCTTGCAAGACCAGGGATTGAACCTGTGTCCCTTGCATTGGCAAGCGGATTCTTAACCACTGGACCACAAAGTCCAAGAATTCTAACAGACACTGCTTCTCCAAGAAGTGGAACGTAATTCACCTCTCCTTGGGTGTGACTGGACTCAGAGACTCATCTTCAAAGAATAGAGTATGAAAATTAGAAATTTTACAGTGACAAAACCTGACAGCCACCACCTTAATCAAGTGATCTAGATTAACATCACTAGTGATAAATCATATTGATTAGCATATACACAGTGCAATAAGGGCATTTCACCTCTGTGCCTTTATATTGTAAAAACTCATAGCCCTCCTGCCCTGTAGGTGGGAATGTAAACTGCTACAGCCACTATGGAGAACAGTATGGAGGTTCCTTGAAAAATTAAAAATAGAGCTACCATATGATCCAAGAATCCTACCCCTGTGCATATATCTAGAGAATACCATAATTCAACAATACTTGCACTCCAATATTCACTGAAGCACTAGTCACAATAGCCAGAACATGGAAGCAACCAAATGCCCATCAGCAAAAGAATGGATGAAAAAGATAGGTACATATATGTGGTGGAATATTACTCAGCCATTAGAAAGGTCAAAATAATGTCATTTGCAGCACCCTGGATGGACCTAGAGATTATCATACTGAGTGAAGGAAATCAGAGAAAGACAAGGGTCATATGATATTGCTTATGTGTGGAATCTAATTTAAAAAGGCTATGAATGAACTTATATACAAAACAGAAATAGAGTTACAGGTATGCAAAATAAACTTATGGTTACCAGGGGCAAAGATGGGACAGGGAAGGATAAATTGGAAGACTGGGATTTACACATACACACTACCATATATAAGATAGATAACTAATAAGAACCTATGGGGTAGAACAGGAAAGTGAAAGAAAGAAAGTGAAGTCGCTCAGTCGTGTCTGACTCTTTGTGACTTCATAGACTGTAACTTGTCAGGCTCCTCCATCCATGGAATTTTCCAGACAAGAATACTGGAGTGGGTAGCCATTTCCTCCTCCAGGGGATCTTCCTGACCCAGGAATCGAACCCCAGTCTCCAGCACTGCAGGAAAACTCTTTACCATCTGAGCCACCAGAGAAGCCCATAAAACAGGAAGATCTACTCAATACTCTGTAATGGCCTATTTGGAAAAAAGAATCTGGAAAAAAAAAAAAAAGAATGGATATATGTATACATATAACAGTACATCTGCAACTAATACAACATTGTGAATCAACTATATTCCAATTAAAAAAAATAAAACCTCATAGCTGCTTTCTAGCAAGAGAAAAACCACAGACAAATACAAATTGAGGGGCATCCTTCAGAATATCTGAGCAGTACCCTTCACAAGTGTCAAGGTCATGATAATCATCAGAGATGGGAGGTAACTTAGGAGACATGTCCTTCCTTGAGGGAACCAGTTTAGGTGCACATCCTTGTCTAACTCATCCCCCAAGTGTGGTCCCTAAACACTATGTTTTAGTTTTACCTGTTATTTTGAAGAAATTGCCTTTTAAAAATTATTTTTATTGAGATATAGTTGATTTATAAGATTAAATAAATTTCAGGTGTACAGCATAGAGATTCACAATTCTTAAAGTTGACACTCCATTTACAGTTATTGTAAAATATTGGCTGTATTCCCTGTGCTGTACAATATATCTTTGTAGCTTACTTTATACACTGCAGTTTGTACCTCTCAATCCTCTACTCCTACCTTGCCCTTCCCTCTTCCCTTTCCTCTCTGGTAACCACTAGCTTGATCTCTATATCTGTGAGTGTTTCTTTTTTTTGTTATATTCACTGGTTGGCTGTACTTTTAGATTCCACATATAAGTCATAGCATACAGTATTTGTCTCTCTCTGTCTGACATTTCACTAAGCGTAATATCCTCTAAGTCTATTCATGTTTTTGAAAATGGCAAGTTTTATTCTTCTTTAGGGCTGAATAATATTCCTGTGTGTGTGTGTGTGTGTGTGTGTGTGTGTGTGTGTGTGTGTGTAGTCAATTTAGTCGTGTCTGATGATTTGCTGCCTTATGGACTGCAACCTACCAGGCTCCTCTGTCCATGGGATTCTTCAGGCAAGAATACTGGAGCGGGTTGCTATGCCTTCCTCCAGGGGATCTTCTTGACTCAGGAATCAAACCTGTGTCTCCTGTGCTGCAGGCAGTTTCTTTACTCCTGAGCCACCGGGGAAGCACTACATTGTTATACATTCATCTGTTATTGAACACTTAGGTTGTTCCATATCTTGGTCGTTGTAAATATGCTGCTATGAACATTGAGGGGTTCATATATCTTTTCAAATTAATGTTTTTATTTTCTTCAGATATATAGCAAGGAGTAGAATTGCTGGATTAGGGTAGTTCTGTTTTCAGTTTTTTTAGGAACCTCTATACTGTTTTCCACAGTGTCTGCACCAATTTACATTCTCACCAATAGTGTACAAAGGTTGCCTTTGCCCCACATTCTCACGAACATTTATTTTTTTGTGCTCTTTCTGATGATAGCCTTTCTGACAGGTGATATCTCATTGTGGCTTTGATTTACATTTCCCTGATGATTAACAACATTGTGCATCTTTTCATGTGGCTGTTGGTCATCTGTATGTCTTCTTTGGAGAAAAGTTCAGGTCTTCTGCTCATTTTTTAGTTGGAGTCTTTGTTGGTTTTGATGTTGAGTTGTATGATCTGCTTGTGTATTTTGTATATTAACCTCTTATCAGTCATATCATTTGCAAATATTTCCTCCCATTCAATAGGTTATCTTTTTGTTTTGTTGATGGTTTCCTTTGCTGTGCAGAATGTTTTAATTAGGTCTCATTTATTTATTTTTGTTTTTAGTTCTTTTATCTTAGACACAGTCAAAAAGAATATTGCTACAATTTATGTCAAAAAATATTCTGCCTATGTTTTCTTTTACGAGTTTTATGGTTTCCTGCCTTACATTTATATATTCTATCCATTTTGAGTTTTTCTTACATATGATGTGAGAAGATGGATTAATTTCATTCTTTTATATGTTCCTGTACCCTTTTCCCAGCACCACTTACTGAAAAGACTCACTTTTCTCCATTGTATAGTCTAGCCTCCTTTGTTGCAGGTTAACTGACCATAATTGCATGAATTTATTTCTGGGCTCTCCATTCTGTTCCATTGATCTACACACACACAATGGCGTGTGTGCCAGTACCATAGTGTTTTGATTACTGTAGCTTTGTAGTACAGTCTGAAGGAAAAGAGACCTTTTATTCTATTTTAGAAAATATTACAAAATCATCGTTATGTGAAGACATTGTCGAATGAAACCAAAAATCAATAGGAGAAAAGTATTCTTAAAGTATGTGAGTTGGTTAGCTTTTTGAAACTACATTGTTTTCTGGATTGCAGGATGTTTTTGGAATTTGTCAGCTTAAACTTTTTTTTTCAATTTTGGGGACAATTTTAGATTTGCAGGAAAGTTGCAAACATAGGTATAGAGAGTTCCCATTTATCCTTAACCCAGCTTCCATTAATGTTGACATTTTATAGGTACTTTGTCCAAAATAAGAAATCCACATTTGGTACAGTATCATTAACTAGACTACAGACTTTAGAGTTCACCAGTTTTTCCATTAACATCACTTTTTCTGTTCAAGATCCAATCCAGGATCCCACATTGCCTTTGGTCATCATGTCTCTTTAGCTTCCTCCCATCTGAGATGTTTGTGTGTGTATGTGCTAAGTCACTGCAGTCATGTCCAACTCTTTGTGACCCTATGAGCCATAGCCTGCCAGGCTCCTCTGTCCATGGGATTCTCCAGGCAAGAATACTGGAGTGGGTTACCATCCCCTTCTCTAGGGGATCTTCCCGACCCAGGAATTGAACCCATGTCTCTTATGTCTTCTGCCTTGACATGTAGGTTCTTTACCACTAGCACCACCTGGGAAACCCTCTGTGATGTTTAAAGTGAAGTGAAGTCACTCCGTCGTGTCCAGCTCTTTGTGACTCCATGGACTGTAGCCCACCAGGCTTCTCCATCCATGGGGTTTTCCAGGCAAGAATACTGGAGTGGGTTGCCATTTCCTTCTCCAGAGGATCTTCCCCACCCAGGGATCGAACCCAGGTCTCCTGCATTGAAGGCAGAGCTTTACCCTCTGAGCCACCAGGATGTTTACTTGATAGTAATTCATTAAATGATACATATGCTCTATATGATTTTCTGAATTTTGTGTTATATTTAGCAATAACAAATTAAAACCAAAAACAAAAAATTACAGTAGCATCTCATTGCTCTTGGAGTGATGGCAGCTAGCCTCAGCCTGGCCAGTGAGGCCCAAATCACTTTGTGCCAACCTGTCTCTGCCTGATTCATAGCGGCCTAGTCAAGCAGGCCCCCTTTCTGTCTCTCATGTTTTACCTGCTCCTTCCTGGGTCTTTGCACCTGCTATTTCCTCTACCTGGCACACTCTTCCCTCCTCTTTGCCAAGGTAACTCCTACTCCTCTGTTGATACCATTTCAGCATCCTTCATACAGTCTAGCCTCGCCCAGCCTCCCTAGCTGGGTAGAATCTCCTTGCCACAGGCTCTCATTGCTGTCCACAGTGCTACACTGGTTTGAGTGGCTGTTTGTTTCTGTCTCTCTGCTAGACCTTAAGCTATGTGAAAGTAGGGACCACACCTGATGTAGGGACCACCTCTATCAGCTTCCTCCACAGTGCCTGTAGATGCTCATGTAGTAGATGCTCAATACTATTTGTTGATTCCAGAGATGAATGAAAACCATAAAACATGCTTAAAAGGTAGGGGAGGAAGGGAGAGAGGAGGAAGGAATTACTGCAGTGTTTATAGCCTATTCATTTTTCATGGAGATGGGGATGGAAAATCATTAGATACTGATTGTATGTGAAGTTGCCATTAAAAACTTCTTAGGAGCATGGATCCTGCTAAGTCAGAAGATGACCCTTTTGTTTCTGCTGCTCACCTGGGTGGGTTCTGGATGAAAAAAACTGGTTCATGGTCCCCTCAAGGGGAGGCTAGAGAATCTGACTTGCTGTGCAGAGTGTGAATTTCAAGTTTCCCACAGCCACAAAGCAGTCCATGAGGGAGGGGCAGGCAGAACAGATCAGAGGGAAAAACAGATGCAGAATCAGCAAAATTGCAAGAGACATATGCTTTTAAGCCCTACTTTTGTTATTAATTTCTAATTTTAGTGCATTATGGGCAGATGACATGGTCTATATGATATTGATTCTGTGAAATTTATTATAGTTTCTTTTATGGCCAATTTAAATGTTCTTCTGGCTCAGAAAGAATGTGAATTATTTGTCCAGTGTGGGGTTCTTTTATATCTAATTGATCAAATTTATTAACTGTATTGTTTATATCTTCATTATCTCTATTTAAATTTTGCCTTGCTCTCGGTATCTAGGTTTCTAAGAGGAATGACTTTGGAGTTACACAGGTTTAAGGATATTTCTCTGTAAGTAAAAATATAAGACTAATTTATAAAAATTATACCTTTTTCAAATTATTGAGGTTGGGGAGAAACAGCAAAGAAAACACAGACCAGAAAACAAATGAGGGAAAATGAGAGAATATTAAAAACCAATCTGAATCTGTAAAAGATGACACAACCTAATCTATCTGCTTAACAATAACTGAATGGGATAAACTTGCAAACTAAAAGAAAATACTGACAGATATAATTAAAAAAAAAATAAATGAAAACATATGCTATCAATAAAGATAGCCTAAAATAAAAATGCTCAAGGAGTTTGAAAGTAAAAGAACTAAACAGTGGGTTTTTACAAAACTTGACAAACTGATTTTTAAGTATACTCAAAAGAGTAAATTCAGAGAGTAACAAATATTTGTTGAGTGCCTACTGGGTACCAGGCATGTGTTTTAAAGCTGCAGTAATAAAAACAACGTGGGGTAGAGCCAGATGTAGACAAATAGAGTCAGCAGGAACAGAACAAGAAGCCTGGAAATAACCTTACATGTGCATAAGAATTTAATCTGTGATAAAGATGATAGCTCAAACATGTGAAGAAAGGACAACTTTACTTCCTACTTGGAAAAAATAAACAGCCATAAACATTCAATATAAACTTAAGAGTTTCAACTCTGAAAAAAGGTATCAGATAGACTAAAGATCTAAACATTAAAAATCCCACTTAAGTAATAGAATAAAATTTAGAAGTTTATTTTTCATATTTGGAGTTCCATCTCAACTGCTCAAAGAATTTGAATAAACAGTTCACAAGGGAAATGTAAAGGGCAGTTAAACATGAAGAAAACAAAGCTTAACCTCACTGGTAGCTTAAAATGATAAATCAATATGACCGCGATACCCAATGGGGTCAGGGGGCAAAAGGACACCTTTGGGGTATGAACTGGCAAAGCCTTTTTGGAGACCAAGTCAACAGTATCTATCAATCGTTTTAAACAGGTAGTTAGTTCCTATAAACTGGCAATTGCATTTCAAGGAATTTACCCTGTGGAAATCCTCATATAAGTATACAAAGAACATTGTATAAGGATGTTCATTTCTGCATTAAAACAGCAAACTTCTTGGGGTGGAGTGTAAACATCCATTAATAGAGATGAGGTCAGAGCCTATCAGAGAAAAAGGCCATGAGCACTGCAGGCAGCTGAGGAAAGGGGAGTTGTAGTCTCACTGGCCCTGTGCTAGGGAAGATTTCTGGCAGAGACGGCTGGTCGGAGGTCTAGGGTCACTCAGAACTTCAGTCCCATTGGGCACGGGCTCTGGTCTCCCAGTGCCAGAGTATTTTTATGCTGCTAGACTTCAGCTTTGGTGATTCGACTTTTCATTGATTTTGAGCAAAACATTTAAACCCAGGATCTTTTAGTTAGGAAAATTGTAAAGATATATACAGCATCCTATTTTAAAATGAAAAGGTTTAAAACAGTAAGAATCTCTGCATATTTTATATTGCTGGGGATGAAGGGGGAAGTGTCTTTGTAAATGGTTACCTTTCATTCATGTATTGATTCAACCGATGAGAAACGGACACAGCCTCTAAAGAAGCTCCCTTCACGAGGGGAGGAACTCTTGTGAAGGAACGATGTGTGCATGTCTGTGTGTGAGTCACTGAGTTGTGTCCGACTCTTTGCGACCCCTTGGACTGTAGCCTGCCAGCTTCCTCTGTCCATGGGATTTCTTAGGCAAGAATACTGGAGTGAGTTGCCATTTTCTTCTCCAGGGGATCTTCCTGACCCAGGAATTGAACCTGGGTCTCCTGCATTGCAGGCAGATTCTTTACCACATGAGCCACCTGGGTCTCGGAATTCTCCAGGCACGTCTACCAGAGTGGGTCGCCATTCCCTTCTACAGGCTATCTTCATAACCCAGAGATTGAACCCAGTTCTCCTGCATTGCAGGCAGATTGTTTACCATCTGAGCTACCAGGGAATGGATATTAAATATTTAACCACAAAAAATATAAAACTACGAAGTTCAGTAAGCACTGTGAAGGATTATGGGAGCCTGTATTATGGGGGTTGGACTGTGTTATAGGGAATATAGGTAGACTTCATTTTGGTTGGTCAGGGATGGTTTCCCAGAGGAAATTACATTAGGTGAGGCCAGAGAAAGGAATCCCAGAACAATCTGCATAAAAAGGAAAGGATTTGGGATTTCCCTGGCAGGCCTGTGGTTAAGACTCTACACTTCCAACTCAGAGGGCTTGGGTTCAATCGCTGGTTGCTGGTTGGGGAACTAAAATTCCACATGTCATGGGGTGCAGCAGAAAAATTAGAAAGAAGGGCTTGTGCAAAAGTCCAAGAAAAGGAATTGCTGGGAGCATTTACGACATTAACAAAAGGCTAGTGTGGGCTACTTTAAGAATTTGGGATTTTCCGCTGAGGGCAATGCAAAACTGTGGATTAGGAAAATGTTGCTTTTCAACAAGTGTGATTCAGACCAGGCAGTCTCCAGAGCCAATGTTTTTGGCAAGGGTGTGGGTATATCCTGCTCAAAACAGTTACCCACAGGAAACTGGGAGGAGAGCCAGGAAGGCAGCCAGAGTACTGCAGGCCAGTCTCCTCTTCAGAATGGAGACCCTCAGGGGGAGAATGGATATCCCAAGGGGCCCCCACTGGCAGTGCCAAAGTACAACTGTGGCGCTGTTTCATGAGGCTTTCCATCCAGATGTGGAAAGTACGCCGAGGGTGTTCTTGGGTGGGGACAGGGTTCGGAAAACGGGTAAATTGGGGTAAGTTCTGCCATGTTGATGGGGAAATTTTGTGCTGCCTAATTTTTCAATTTAAAAATGTTCAGATTATGAGGTTTTAAAGTTTTTATGTGTTTTCAATGAATTCAAAATTTATAAAGTATAAATCAAATATGTTTGAGATTAAATATTATACTAATTTCCCATTGCCATTTACAACAAATTACCATAACATTGGTGACTTAAAATAACACAATGTATTCCTTTAGTGTTCTAGAGGCCAGATATCTGCAATCAGTATTGCCGGCCTAAAGTTAAAGCATCGGCGGCGCTGAGTTCTTCTAGAGGTTCTAAGGGAGAATCTACTTCCATTTCCAAGCTCTTGGAGATGCCTGCATTCCTTAACTCATGATCCCTTCCTCCAGCTCTTTCTTCCATTTTCACATCTCTCAATCCTGTAATCAAATCTCCCTTGGCTTCCTTCTTATAACAGTGCTTGTGATTACATGTAGGAGCCGCATACCTGGATAATCCAGAATAATTTTCCCATTTCAAGATCCTTAACAATCACATCTTCAGAGTCCCTTTTGCCGTATAAGATCATATTCACAAATTTAAAGGATTAGCATCTGAACATCTTTGGGGCCATTTCAATTTTTCACAGGTATATAGTTGAATACAGCCCTCAGAGTTCAACCTTTCTCAGATTTTTCCCTCAGCTACAATAATAAAATATCCCTAAATTATCCCAATACTCTGGTCCCTAAACCTATGATATTTTTCTAAATACAGTTTTACTGAGGTTCAATGTGTATGCCATAAAATCCACCCATTGTAATTATGTAAGTACATACACAATTATTTTTAGTAGATTTTTAGAGTTATGCCACTATCACAGCAATCCAGATTTAGAACATTTCCATCAACTCAAAACGTTCCCTGTGCTTATCTGCAGTCAATCACTATTCCTAAGTCCAGCTAAGGCATCCACTAATCTTCTATCTGTATAAATTTACCTTTACTATGCACTGCTTATTAATGGGGTCAACATATATAGTCTTTCGTGTCTAGCTTTCACTTAGTATGTTTTTGAGGTTCATCTGTGTCATAGTGTGTCTCAGTAATCAGTAGTTATTCCTTTTTATTCCTGAGTTGTATTCCATTTTAAGAATAAATCATATTTGTTTATCCATTAACCTGTTGATTAACCTGGATTATTTTCTGTTTTTGGCTCTTACAAATAAATGGCACTGTGAATATTCATATATGTGTCTTTGTATGGACTATGTTTTCATTTCTTTGGATAGATACCTAAGAAGGGAGAAACTACCAAGCTGTTTTCCAAAGTGACTGTACCATTTTCCACTCCTATTTGGAAAGTATGAGGGATCCAGTTTCTCCACATCCTTGCTGATACTTGTATAGGACATCCTTTTCCTGTTGAGTTGCTTTGGAAACTTTGCCAGAACTAAATTGACTTTACATGTGAGGGCTTATTTCAATTCTATTCCATTGGCCTATATTTCTGTCTTAATGCCAGTACCATGTTTTGTTGATTACTGTAATCTTGTAGTAAGTTTGGAAATCATAAATTGTGAGTTCTCCAATGTTTTTCAAGATTGTTTGGGCTATTGTGGATCCTTTGCATTTCCATATTAATTTTAGAATTAGCATGTCAATTTCTACAAAAAACAGAGCTGGAATTTTAATAAGGATTGCAATGAATTTGTAGATCAATTGGGGCAGTATTATTATATTAACAATGATAGTTTTAAATTTCATAGCATTTTCTGTATACAGGGTCATGTCACCTTTGAATAAAGACAGTCTTACTTCTTTTCCAATGTGAATGGCTTTATTTTTATTTTTTACTCTTTGGCCTTATCACACTAACTAAAAGCTCCAGTACAATGTTGATTAAAAGTGGCAACAGCAGATATCCCTGTCTTGTTCCAGATTTATAGGGATGCAGTCTTTTATGATTGCATATAATGTAGACTGTAAATTTTAGTTAGATACCCTTTATCACATTGAGAAAGTCCCCTTTTATTCCGAGCTTAGGAGTTTTATGGTTATTTTTATTCCTAGCTTAAGAGTTTTTCAAATGCTTTTTCTACATCTCCAGAAATGATCATACGGTTTTTGTCCTTTATTTTATTAACATGGGGTTTACCCTCATTGATTTACAGATGTTAAATCAGCCTTGCACTCCTGGGATAAAGACCACTTGGTTATGGTATAAACTCTATTTAAATGTTGCTGGATTTTATTATATAATGTTGTGTTAAGGATTTTTGCCAAATATGTTTATAAGGGATATTGTGTAGTTTTCATAGAATAGTTGGCAACTGTTCCCTTCTCTGCTTTGTGAAAAAATTTATTGATCAGTCGCTCAGTCATGTCCTACTCTTTGCGACTGCGTGAACTACAGCATGCCAGGCTTCCCTGTCCTTCACTACCTCCGTGAGTTTGCTCAAACTCATATCCCTTGAGTCGATGATGCCATCCAAGCTCTGTCATTCTCTCCTCCTCATGCCCTCAATCTTTTTCAGCATCAGGCTCTTTTCCAGTGAGTCAGCTGTTTGCATCAGGTGGCCAAAGCATTGGAGCTTCAGCTTCATCATCAGTCCTTCCAATGAATATCCAGGGTTGATTTCCTTTAGGATTGACTGGTTTGATCTTCTTGTACAAGAGACACTCAAGAGTCTTCTCCAGCACCACAGTTTGAAAGCATCAGTTCTTTGGTACTCAGCCTTCTTTATGGTCCAACTCGCACATCCATGATGTGACCTTACAAGAGACTGAGCCAACCTTGCCGTGAGTGTGTGGGAGTCTCCAGGAGAGGTGTGGGTTGACAATAGCCTGCTGTGGGGACGGGGCACTAGCAGCGGCAGTCCTGGGAGGCCAGTGCATCCACCTAAGCCCTCGGAGGAGGTCGCCATTTGTCTTACCATTGCACCTGTAGCCCCATCATAGAGACTGCAGACTCCAGGGCTGGGCCACCTCAGGCCAAACAACAGGGAGGGGGCACAGCCCCACCCACCAGCAGAAAATTGGATTAAAGATTCAGGAAGCATGGCCCTGCCCACTAGAGCAAGAACCAGCTTTCCCCATAGACAGTCCCTCCCATCAGGAAGTTTGCACAAACCTCTTATCTTCATCCATCAGAGGATAGACAGAAGAAATAAGAACTTCAGTCCTATGGCCCCCAGAATGAAAACCACAGTCACAGAAAGCTAACCTCACATGGATCACAGCCTTGTGTAATTCATTGAAACTATGAGCCATGTCGTGCAGGGCCACCCAAGAGAGACCGGTCATGGTGGAGAGTTCTGACAAAATCTGGTCCACTGGAGAGGGGAATGGCAAACCGCTTCAGCATTCTTGCCTTGAGAACCCCATGAGCAATACGAAAAGGTAGTAAGAATTTATAAAAGATAGTATTATATCATCTTTAATTATCTAAAAGAATTCACCAGTGAAATGTTCTGAGACTGAGCTTTTCTTGGTAGGAAAATTTTAAGTATGAATTCTGTGTCTTGCTATCAGTCTACTCAGATTTTCTATTTCTTCTTGAGTCAATTTTTATAATCTATATCATTCTAAAAATATGTCCATTTCAACCAAGTTGTTAAATTTGTATTTTACCCCCTTATGTTCCCTTACATTTGTAAAATATTCACTTTTATTCTTTTCATTTATTTAGGGTCAGTAATAATTTTGCAATTTGTTTTTTTCTTTTCTCTTTGTTATTCTAGCTAAAGATTTGTCAGTTTTATTAATTTTTTCCAAAACACCAGCTTTTTGTTTTATCAATTTTTTTCTTGATTATTTTTTTCTATTTCACTTACTTACTCTCTAATCTTTACTATTTTCTTCCTTTTTCTTGTTTTGGATTTAGTTGGCTCTTTTTTTTCCAGATTCTTAAAGTAGAAACTGCTTCTTTTCTAATCTAGATGTTTAAAGCTACACATTTCCCTGTAAATACTGCTTTTACTGCATCCCCCAAATTTTGGTATGTTGAATTTTCTTTTTTATTAAGTTAAAAAGATGAATAATTTCTCTTATGATTTCTTCTTTGACTCATGGGTTATGTCTAAATGTGTTGTTTAATTTCCACATATTTGGAGATTTCCCAAATTTCTACCTACCCTTGATCCTTTATCAATTTAATACTATATAGAATTTTAATCTGAAGCTATTATGGACGCACTTTCTATTTATTTTCATTGGTCTTAAGTTTGTGGTTGTTCTTGATGTCGTTGTCCAGACAACACAAAACTTTACCAATGTGTTTAATCACGCTTACTCTATATATTTCTTGCAAAGTCTTCTGAATATGTAACTCATCTTATTTGTGCACTTCCTCCAAAATGTCTTAAATTTTTTATTATAAAAGTTTCCATACTTCTAAGAAAGTAAAAATGATAGTACAGTGAACATCAATATATCCCTCCCCCATAACATTTTTTAAACTGTTTGTTTTATATATTAGGTTAAACAATTCAAAATCCTTCCATTGATATTTCAGTTTGTCTGTCCTTTTCAGCTCCCCAGAGATATTTTTAATGGTTCTCAGCAAGCATTTTGAAGCTTTGTTGCCTGAGAATTTTTTAAGTGATAGTTGATTTATAATGTGCTGTTACTTTATAGCATAGTGCTATAGCATAGCGCTTTACTTTATAGCATAGTGATTATTTTCTTATACAGATTATATTCCATTATAGGTTATTACAAGTTATTGAACACAATTCCCTGTGCTATACAGTAAATCCGTGTTGCTTATCTATTTATGTGTAGTAGTTTGTATCTGTTAATCCCATATTCCTAATTTGTCTATCCCTCACCCCCCCTCTTTGTCTGTGAGTCTGTTTTGTATATAGATTCACTTGTATTATTTTTTAGATTTCACATATAAATTGTATCATATAATATTTATCTTTTTCTGACTTACTTCAGTAGTATAATATTCTCGAGGTCTATCCATGTTGCTGCAAATGGCCATCCTTCAGTCTTCATTAGGACTGAGTAATACGCCATTGTATGTGTGTATGTGTGTATATGTGTGTGTATGTGTGTGTATGTCTGTATGTGTGTATGAGTGTGTGTGTATGTATGTATCTATGTGTGTATATATGTGTGTATGTATGTATCTGTGTATGTGTGTGTATGTATCTGTGTGCATGTGTATGTGTGTGTATGTGTGTGTATGTGTGTGTGTGTCTGTATGTGTGTATGAGTGTGTGTATGTATGTATCTCTATGTGTGTATATATATGTGTGTGTGTATCTGTGTGCATGTGTATGTGTGTATGAGTGTGTGTATGTATGTATCTCTGTGTATATATGTGTGTATGTATGTATCTGTGTATGTGTGTGTATGTGTGTGTGTATGAGTGTGTGTGTATGTATGTATCTCTGTGTGTATATGTGTGTGTGTGTATCTCTGTGTATGTGTGTATGTATGTATGTATTTATCTCTATGTGTGTATGTATGTATCTCTGTGTATGTATGTGTATGTATCTGTGTGCATGTGTATGTGTGTATGAGTGTGTGTATGTATGTATCTCTGTGTGTGTGTGTGTGTATCTCTGTGTATGTGTGTATGTATGTGTATGTAT